>NC_084796.1:81888607-82488607 GCF_963169125.1 Humulus lupulus
AAGTAACACTTAGCACCTGGGATGCTTATAGTCAGGGTAGGACCCAGTGGATAAATGTGATATCCTTACGGTGAGGACCGAGACCCCAGGCTTTGGTAAGGTTTCGGGGGCAGCACGACCGTGTTTGCTTAGCCTAATGGTTGACCTGTTTATCTGTGGACTATCTGGTATGATTAACTGTATAATTTGCATATGTTATGTGCTGCATGAGTTTTCTTGCTGGGCTTCGGCTCACGGGTGCTCTGTGTTGCAGGTAAGGGCATAATTTGAGTCAACTAGCCATGAGTACGGAGAGCGTGAAGCGACGCGTACATGTTTGGCCTGCCCGACTGCTTTGGTTGGGGGTTTATTCGAGAAATGGCTGTAATAATCTATGATTTTTATAACTGATCAACTGTAAACTTATTTCAAGATGTAAATAGTTTTCAAACCTTATTTTGGGATCCCAAACGTTTAATGCTAGAAGTTTTTAATGAAACAACGCATTTTTAAGGATTACAGCCTTATCTTTTAATTAGTCACACTTTCGTCTTAAAAAACCTCGGTTAGCGAGTCTTTGCACACTGTTTTGTCTTAAAATTCACTTGGTAACGGCTCTAAGGAAGTAGAGCATTACAGTGATGCGGGGCCCCTGTGTGCGAGACAAAGTTGTGGCGGGATCTTCGTTCAAGCAGAATTTTGGTATTCACACTTGCCCCCCAGTCTACGGGAGGGCCTTCAAGTGCTCTGGTAGACTTTTTAGTATGGTGTCTTCAAAGCATAGGTGGTGTTAGTGTGTTTCTTTGCTTTGGTGGCATATAAAAACACACTTTGGAGGTGGTGATCCTCATGATCCCTTAAGATTGAATGTGAGCCTATCATTTGGCTTTGCAGATACCAATGTAGGTATTTGGCTTCATTTTTTACCATAGATCAAGCATTGGATTCAACGGCTAGGATGAGTTTGAGGTTCTTATAAATAGGCCTTCTTCTTAAACATAATTACTAAACTTTCTTTTCTTAGCTTAGTGGTGCTTGTGTCTTCAAATCCTCCAAGAGGTAAGTGATTCCATCCCTCACAAGGGCCCTTTGTTTTTCTGGTCTCCTTATTTTTTTTCTATATGTAAGTGTCTATATATGTGCTAGGAGACTAAAATACCTTTCTCCTTTCTTTTTGTAGGCGTGTACTTTCGATCCTTGGCATTTCTTCAGCTGTGACAGTGTGCAACTTTACCCACTCAAGGTACACTTTCACCCTTTCTTATGCTTAATGGGTTTAAATTAGTGTTACTTGGGAAGGGTTTTCTTGGTCGGAGCTCCGCGTGAGCTAATTAACATATATGCACCAGTTTGAACATATACCCTCCCTTTTACCCCGTAGTTGGTTGTTTCGAACACTTGTGTCTAGAGGTTTTGAGCTTATTCCTTAGTGTTTTGTAGTACCCTTTCCACATACACTTGCACCCTGTGAATGTAAAAAATTGACCAAGGAAAAAATCTTTGGTCCTTAGTTAGAACACATGGCTAAAGGTTGGGTATTCATGCTATTGGGCTAGGACCTGTGGGTCTTGGGAACATGGAGTAATTTCCCTTAGAGCTTTCCTCGATGGAACTATGGAAATTATAGGTGAACATTTCCCTAGGCTAATGGCCTCATGCCATCAGGGCGATTCGCACCTTAGATGGGCCTCATGCCTAGAAGGGTGCCTTGCACCATGCCACGCCTAGCCTTACGCGGCGAGACACCACTGACCTCATCTAGCCTCGCACAGCGAGGTGCTCCTTGCCTCGGCATGCTTCGGCCAGCCTCGGACAGCGAGGCGCTCCCTGCCTCAGACAGCCTCGCCCAGCCTCACGCAGTGAGGCGCTCCTTGCCTCGGCCAGCCTCGCACAACGAGGCGCTCCCTTGCCTCAGCCAGCCTCACACAGTAAGGCACTCCAAGCCTCGCCCAACCTTGCATAGCAAGGCAATCCCTGCCACGCGGAGCCTCACGCACCCAAGGATCTCACACCCTCTTACCCTCACAAGCGCCTCGCATGCCTCGCCATGCATCCGAGGGTCTCGCACCCATGCATTCCTCTCCATGCACCCGAGGGCCTTGCACCCATGCATGCCTCGCTATGCACCTAAGGATCTCGCACCCATGCATGCCTCGCCATGCACTCGAGGTTCTCACACCCATGCATGCCTCGCCATGCACCCGAGGGTCTCGCACCCATGCATTCCTCATCATCCACCCGAGGGTCTCTCACCCATGCATGCCTCGCCATGCATGCCTCGCCATGCACTCGAGTGTCTTGTACCCTCGCGCCCTATCATGCCTCGCCATGCACCTGAGGGTCTCGCACTACGTTGGGCCTCGCACCCTCGCATGCCTCGCATGCATCACCATCAGGTAAAAAGCACCCGTACGTGTACGGGTGTAGGACGTATGACCATGAGGATTACAGAAGCATGACCATGACATCAATATAACACAAGTAGTGGAGGTACGGATATGTACAGAGAGTGGAAGCACTACATGCATGCCTCTGACTAGGTACCAGGCCGACACCATGACCTTCTGCCCCACCACAACCTGTGTCACTACCCTGACAATGTACCTATGTATAGTCTTGTCCCCAGGGACCACAATGTGTGAGGAGCCAATAGAGCTCCATTATAAATAGATGATCACCCTCCAAAAAAGGGGTTAGAAATTGATGGTATGCTAAGGCTGTTAAGTAATATACAATTTCGACTCCATTGTAGTTCTGCATATTTACTCTTTCATGTTTTCTCCATCTTCTTCTAAGATACCTTTCAAAATACAGTCTTAGTTTTCTAACCTTATATCGTTGACGAGATTTCACCATCAACACACCCATATTACCAACAAGATGCGACTTTATGGCATGTGGGGGGTCGTCTAGCGTTCCTCTGGGGTCTAGTTTGTAGACTTATCCTCAGACTCGAGGTCCCCCGAAAACAACCCTTACCAAAACTACGACACCTTGAGGAGGGCCTGTATATGTCACCTTGAATGCATGGCCGAGCTTAGGCATAAAATCTGGGTTGTGGAGAGTGAGTTAGATTCGTCTTTGAAGGGTGATGGGTTCCCTTTCTCCTTTGACTTTAATGACCAAACTGGAAGCCTTAGAGTGAGCCTTTTTGACCTACAAATGGAGATGGAATTCATGGAGGGAAACCTCCCTCCTGACCCCCTACCCTATTTTCTCCCTATAGTAGCCCAAGGTCTGAAACTGTCCGAGGTTGTTGGGAGTGTACCTCCTCTCTTCATTCTTCTGTGGTTCTGGATTGTCTTACATGGCCCAAGACTCTTGGGGTAAAGTCCGTTCCAAAGCTTTGGCATATGTCTCTGGGCTAGTTTTACCAGTGTCTACACACCTGGAAATGTCTCTACGTAGGCCCTACACAAAACTCTAGGTCTTATTCTCCTCAGTGTTCACCTGGTTCTTTGCAAACCTAGATAGTTGGTCAAATTTTCGAACATAGTCCTGCACGCTCGACGTTCCCTGCTTTAGATTAGTGAACTCATTCACTTTGTGCTCGATCACTACCTTACTAAAGTACTTGCCATTGAACAAGGTCAAGAACTCTAGCCATTCAATCTCGGCAACGTTATGCCCTTTCTTGGCTGCGTCCCACCAAATGCGGGCATCTTTTCTCAGCATATAGGTCGCACAGACTACCTTCTCTCTCTCGGTAGTTCCAATGAAATTGAAGATTCGTTCCAAAATACTAATCCATTCCTCTTCCATTGAAGGGTCATTGATCCCCTCGAATATAGGTGGATTCTGGTTGCCAAACCTTTCTGATATAGGTTTTGCTCGGGCAGCTCTTGGCACTTCTACTGTTTGTATAGGTTTCTCCATGATAACCTGCAGGCCAGGATTCTGTTCTACATTGTTTTTGAGTGGTACTTCATTGTTCTGAGCATTGTTGTGTGGCATGGGGAGTCATCCCAAGAGGGTGTTAAACCTTTCTGCTTGGAGGGCATCAACGTCCTCCTGTCTCTTTTTCCCACTTTCTATTTTGGCTCCCTACGTCTCTACTAGCCTTTGCAGATTATTAATCTGGTCGGCTATCTCACAATCTCTATCAGCCTGGTTTGGAGCTCTAGCGGTAGACGCATTCTGAGCTCTATCAGCAGGTACGGCCTGGCATCGGCCAGCAACACCCCTTCCTCTTTGAGCTCTTGTCCTTGCCATTTGTTTGATTTCAAATCAAAAGATCTTAAGCACATAAGGACATGAAGTTAATATTGACACAGATAGTTAATTAACCTAATTAAGCACCCCAAACATATCAAGAACAACAAGCAATCAACATTTTTAAACAAAAGTTAACAACTTCATATCATAACCTATACCATATACAACAACGTTTTAAGTTTGGGTCGGCCAGTCTAAGGGATTTACAAAATTAGCCCTAAAAAAATGAACTTATATCCCTGCTAGACTAGTTACTAATTTCCATGATCATATACAAGGTAAGTACATATTTCAAAAGTAGGTGGGTTTTTAACACCTATGCAGCTCCTAAGATCTAGTTGGTGTCGCTGTCAGCGGCCATATCAGGACCTTCCTCAGGATCCTCTTCGAGATCTTCCTTGGGATCTTCCTCAGGATCCTCCTCGGAATCTTCCTCGGGATCTTCCTCAAGGTCCTCCTCAAGATCCTCCTCGGGATCTTCCTCATTCTGGTCCATCGGCTCTTCATAAGAAATTTCCCCGTCGCCGAGCTCGTCATCTGCCACTTCCTCTGTTGGCAGGTTCTCAACTACAAGGTTTGCAAGGTCTTTACAAAAAGTATCAAAAAGACCCTTACAGTATAACCTAATCTAAGATGTCCATCAACATATCCAGCTCTATGTCGGTATCCTCGTCAGACTGCTCGGGATCCTCCTCAGGCTCTACGGAAGACTTCCGTCATGTACTGCGTACATTTCCAAACAGCACGCCAATGTCACCATTTATACTCAAAGTGGCAAGGAATTCTCATCGTTAAAGAGTCTATAGAAAATCGATTCTAGGCGAAGGGATCATGGGTAGTTTTACTATCACAGGGTCACCTATCTAAGGTATATCGACCATAACCTACAATTTATAGAATGGAGGTAAATAAAACGAAAACAACACACTAAAGGAATAGACAGTACTTACAGCGAGTGTCGTCTATCTTTGCGAAATGTACATGTGGGTTGTCTACAGAACCAGCTCAACTCGAGCTCTGATACTAACTATAACGACTCGGATTTTCAAGACTCGATAAAGCGAAAATATAAATGTATTCATTTAACAAAATGTCTCAAAAACCCATATCAAAAACTTTTTAAAAAGTTGTATGGCCATACTTAACATTTATTTACAAACATATTTTATAACGAGCAGAGTGAGCCTAGTTTAGGAAAATTACACAACATTTCCAAAAGTAAAACGACTTCCCAAAAGGTCGGTCCACATGTAACATGAAACAACTAGGTAAGCGAAAACGATTAGTAAGTTCAACCTTAAAACAAAGCATGCAGAGAATTAGAGTTCTGGATCCATCCGGACCCTACACAATCAATTTCAAGAACGCAAAAGCGTCCTAGCAAACTTATGGTCATGCCTGATAACCAACGATAAATTATTTCCTATAAACAGATAAAACCCTGCACGCAGAAAATCCCAGAACAAGCAGATATATTGTATCGCAACTATTTCTTATTAACAAATATATCCCTGCACTCAGAAAATCCCAGAGCAAGCAGATATATTATCTCACAACTATATCTTATCAACAAATATATCCCTGCACTCAGAAAATCCCAGAGCAAGCAGATATACCATATCACAATATAATTCGAGACCAACGCTCGACAACTTCCAACAATTCGGGCATAACATGCCCTCCAACATAAATGTTAATATATAAGAGAGAACCGAGTCTCAACACTAAGATCTAGCCAATAAATATCCCCATCAAGGGTAACTGTTGTGTTACCTAGGGCATTGCTACTTATCCAAGAGTAAATCGAATCTACACGGTTTTACAACGACTTCTATGTTAATCAGTGGTGCTGGTGAGCAGTTGCGCCTAGTATCTCTAGGCACTCTCATTGAATGGCCAATATTCACAGCTGCTATCCGGGAATAACTTATCAGAGAACTTGCTTGGGTTCTAACCGTTCACAGATTAAGTAAGCACAAGGTCCCTAGGTCCCATTCATTTTGGCGCCCCTAGGTTTAACCAGCAATCCTCACCTCTTGGCCACTCGTCACGGTAATGAGCCAGACATAATAAAATCAAGCAATGTGACGGGGAACAGCCGTCTAGGATATGACGGATATCTACCGTTCATATTTTCTAAATCTGCACTCACTAGACTAACATCTCTAAGCAACTCTCTATGACAGTGTAGATATGTACATGTGTCCCTATACTAACATGCATTACAATAATTTTTTATGTTGCAGCCACACAATATAAGTTGACTTACTTGGAGTCCTTAGCACTCTGCAGGTTTTCACCCTCCAACGTTCAATCCAGTTATGCTAGCCAATACTATAGTTATCCATACAGTATACTCTGATTAATTATGACACTCATAATTCATTACTATTATTTTGGGAAGTTTGGTCATTTTAATAAAAATCATTTGAAAGGAATAATGATCCTTATTTGGTTTTTAAACCCATTAACGAAATTCATAAAAAAATATTTCAGACTAAACCCTAAGTCTCGGGGAGACCTATCCGATGGTCTCGATACCTAGGCTTGGGTATCAAAATAGTATTTTCCCACAATCTGCTAAAAATCTTATTCTTTAAACGCATCACTATTGACCCGTACTTTCAACAAGTCGGTTAAATATATGGAAGATTTTAGCCAGTATTATATCCAGAAAATACTAATTAATTTCCTTAATTATTTTTCAAGAAAATAAACTCTAAATTTTCCTTTTATTTTTCTTAAGGTTTTAATCTCTAAAAACCGTTTTAAGAAAAATAGCCTAATTTATCTTAATTAGGAAAACCGTTAAAAATTTTCCATCTTGACTAGTTTATTTTCCAAAATCAATTATTCAAGTTTACTTACTAGAAAAATAATTAACTTAATCAATTTCTCAAAATATAGTGTTTTAAACCCTCTTTTAATTTATTAACTATTAATAAATTAAATCTTTTATTTTTAAAATGAATAAAAATTCTTTAATAAAAATAATTCACTTATACTCAAATTGGTAATTTTAGTCAAAATATGTTTTCAATACTTACCAAGTTTTTATCTTGCAATAAGCAAAATTTTACTTTTTACCTTAAGTTCCAAAATCTCATTTTTTGCACTAAGTGTGAAAGCCCTATTTTTTCACATTTTTAACTACATACTTTGTTAGTTCATAACTTGAAATTTACTAACCCAATTGTTACCAAAATTTCCTAATTCCATTTTTGGTATGCCATTTAGGTTTTTGTAAAATCTTAGGTCCAAATGAGCATTTTTTATTGGTGAAATTATTTTCCAACAATGAGGTAAAAATGACCTTATTTTCAAGTCCTTAATTTTTTCAAACGTTGACATATAATAACTTTCAAACCGTTCAGTATTTTCTTACCAAATTTTTCAGTGGAATACTAGGTTATGCCAATAATATGTCCACCAAAGTTTAGAAAAAATTGGTTTCATTTTCCCTGTACAGTGGCTGTCCAAACTTGGTTTCAAAAATAAGAATATGAAAAAAAATAACAGTTTTTTACCTAAACTTTGATACAGTGGATCTCTCTACTGGCTTTGCCTCCTTCAAAACCTTTTAAAAACCCTAACCAAATCCCCCCAATAACATAGATAATTATCTAATGAAAAATCTATGGTTAAAACTTTACAAAAATCTAGTTTATTGAAACTTTACCCTAGGGAAAAAAATTCCTTCCTAGACCAAGGCTTTGCTTCCAAGCCTCTTTAGTGTTCTTGAGGTTGAATATGGAGAGAAAACTAGAGAGAGATTTCAAAAAGATGATATTGAATGAGAGAAAGTGAGTGGTCAGTTAGGGGGGGGGGGGGGGGGTAGAAGAGTTTATACAACTCTAATTATCCCTTGAAACACTCAAGTGTTTTACTACCCACTTGCCCACTTGACATTATCCCTAATATTTAAAATAAATGGGATTTAGAAGTAATCAATTTTGGTCCACACCATTTTAAATTTTCACATGGTCGGCCACCCTTTGAATTTTATTTATGTTATTTTGTTTTTTATAAAGGTGAAACAATATTTCCTAAGAAGAAAAGTCCAAATTGGCTTTCTATACCTTTTTCACTCTTATTAAGTTTTAAACACAAAAATTAACACTAAATAATTAAATTAAATGTCTCTCACATTTAATTTAATTAATCACACAATAAAATTTAACCGAAGGTCCATTCATGGAATAAAATTCCATATTTCGGTAAAATTAAGCATTTAACACAAAATGGCCTAAAATTTCCATTTTCTCGTAGGTTTATTATTTTTTACCAAACATTATGCCCAAAATTTATTTTCCATAGCTTTTCATTTTATTTTCCGATATTTTTACCCGATCAGGGTTTTGGTGTCGGTGCAGGACCGAAAGTCTCATCTTGACTTTTAAATCACAAAATTCATAATTCGGCTAAAATTAACTCATGGAATAATTTGCAAACAATATAATATTATTTAAAATAATATTCTTAACTCGGGGAAAAAAAATCCCGACCCAAGTCGTTTAAAGGTACCCGGAAACACAGGATACTACATCCCCCGGTTCCCCCCAACCCTTGTCTTTAATCCACCATGTTTGATGCTTCCACACTCAAGGTCTCGGTGGAAAACTCATGCAAGAAGAAGAAAATAGAGGGTAAAGTGCTATGTTTTGACCTCACATTTTTCCTTTGGTTTTGTAGACATGTCAAAGAGATTGAGACGACAAGTGGCTCTCGAGAAGCTAGACTCTGGTCCTTTATTGGCGTCAACCATCATTTCCAATGTGTCAGAAAACATGTTGTTAGAGTTGTTCATCCGAGAAATACCACATTAGTAAAGTGTGCAAGCTATATGTACCCTCCAACAAGTGTCGGGCTGATAATCCCCTCCAGAGCTATGTCTCTATGAGCGAACATATTTTGAAGGTGGGTGGGACCATTCCCTTACACCCGTTCTTCGTCATTGTCCTTAATCACTTCGACCTTGCTCCACTCTAGCTGGCACCTAACAATTGGTTGACCTTAAACTACCTGTATACAGCGTTCGTGAAGCTTAACGATCGCGCTCCCACGGTCCAGGAGGTGCATTTTAGGTACAATCTCATGCCCTCCCCTAAATCTAAAGGCTTCTACTTTTTACACAAAGCCAACTCTCGGGTCTCCTTGATAGAGGGTTTTGTTTCTAACCCGGGTTCCTGGAAGTAGGACTTTTTCTTTGTGAAAGGTCCCCTTTCCATCCGCGAACATTTCCGATCATCCCCAAGTAAGTGCTTCAAATCTTTCCTTTTTATTGAGTTTTCTATTGTTGAATTATACTGATATTGATAACTGAGTTGATTGTTCAGAGAGCTTCAATATCCCCGACGTTCCTGAGTCAGAGGCAGCGCTGGTAAATGTCTTCCTTGATGCAGACCCTGCAATGAAAATGGTTGCCTATGTCTTTACTGTGGCTAACCTCAATCACTATGGTCCATCCAGAGTTTCGGAGCTCGACCTGCATGGCACATTTTCGAGCTATAGAAGAAGGTTACCCTGGCAGAGCCCCACTCGGACGAGGGTGATGTTGAATGGGTGCCTGAGGAGGTTTCCCTCTTTTGCTCCTACGGACCGTGACATGACTTCTCATTCCCGCGGTCCATAGACCCTGCAAGGGCACTTTGTTCTACCTTTCTCTGATGAATTTGATAATCTTTCTTACACTCCTGTTAGTCATGGCCAATCGGGGTACCCTTTGTCCGATGTTCCTACGCCTCCTCCTCCCTTGTTGAGGGGGTCATCTGTCCCTGCTCACCCGGGTGCTCCTGATTTGGAGGTAACATCCTAGGTGGGTCTCACATCAGCCCCTTAAGTGCAAAGGTATGCCCGAGTTGTCGAGGATATTCCTGAGACCGAGTGGAGAGGTCTCGAGAATTTTACCATGGCGAAGCTTGGGGAGACCCTTCTACACTCCACAACTTGGGTGAGTTCATGCGTCTTACATTGGTCTTTTTTGTGTTTTGGGTTCCTTGTTTTCTCACTTTTTGCTTCCTTGCAGGCTTCTCTGGTGGCTCAATTCTTCGTGGACTCAGCACATGGCCTATCTTCATCCAACGCCGAAAGGGATCGTCTAGTGGTCAGAGTTCAGGAGCTCGAGGGATAGCTTTTCGATGTCCACGTCAAGCAAGAGAAAGCCCTGGCAAAAGCCTCTTCATCATCAAAAAAGAAGAAGAGAGCAGAAGCTATGGCTGAGGTGTTGCGGGAGAGGGTCACTATCCTGGAGGCTAATTCGGCAGAGGTTGAGTTTAAGTCCATAGAGCGCACCCTTTATGGAATGTGCAGGCAGAATCCTAGCTTCGACTTCTCCTCCTTTGGTTACCATGTCGTTGCCAAAGTGGCAAAGTGGAATGCTCGCGGCGGGAGGCCTTGAGATTTCTCTTCTACAAGATTTATCTTTCACTTCGATTTGGTTGTATGCTTATTCAAACCTTATTATACGGGAGAGGTTTCTCCTGGTTGGTTTTTTTTTTCTTCAAGAACTTTTCTATGTCCTGCTATGGTTGATGCCCACTTTATCTTGCAACATTATGGCAACTTTCTTCTTATATAAATATATATATGTATATGTTATCATTTTTTTTTCTTTATGCTTGAGGTCCTTTTGAGCCCTCTCAAAGGGGTTCGATAGGTCTTTCTTTTTCCTTTATGCTTGAGGTCCTTTTGAGCTCTCTCAAAGGGGTTTGATAGGTCTTTCTTTTTCCTTTATGCTTGAGGTCATTTTGAACCCACTCAAAGGGGTTTGGTAGGTCTCTCCTTTTTCTAATGACTCATCGATACTTTATTTGGATCGGTAGTGATGGTCTCTTAGGTGCACCTTGATTGTATTTGTAAGGATATGTTGACCATTTGGGTTCTAGCTATCCTTTTATCTATTTTTGCATGCACTTCTTATTTCTTGGGAGAAGCATCCTTCTCGTCATTATGCATAGTAATATTTTTACAAGGGTCTCTTTTAGGACCCTTTTCGGCTAGACGGCTTAGTGGCCGCTCTAGGCTCATTGGTGGATGCTCTCCTTGAGGCCTTTCCTCTCTTGGAGGTAACACCCTTTATTAGGAGGTTTTTCTTGTAAGACCTTTTGACTCTTTTGATGTTCATAAGGGTAGCTAATCCTTGTGAACTCAAGAGATGCTTTGCAAGGTTTTCTTCTTTATTTCTCTTTTTTTTTACAAGGGTCTCTCTTAGAACACTTTTTGGCTATATGCTCAGCCCCCCAAGTGGTTGGCGAGATTTATCTCGTTGGGCACTTTCATCATTTTGCTCATGCATTTTGATAATTTCAATTGGGGATAGGTACCCGAGAGTTAGATGCATGGTTACGTAAATGAGAAGTGTGACATGCCGATAAGAAACATATCCATTCAAAATGAGGAGAGTACATAGGTATTTATGGCAACAATATTCCTACTTTGTACAAGGGCATCTAAGTTACCCCTCTAATTCATTGCAATTATACTTAAACTTGCATGTTTAGACAAAGCAATAATATTCTTGCCTCAGCATGGAGGACTTACTGATAATATTTTTTTAGGTGCTCTGCGTTCCACACTCTGGGTACCATGGTATCATCTAAATGTGCCAGCTTGTAGGTGTTAGGGGGCACCACCTAGGCAACTTGGTAGGGTCTTTCCAAGTTCGCCCTAGTACACCCGCCCACGGGTCGCAAGTTTTTGGCAGAACTTTCCGTAACACGAGGTCTTCGACCCTGAATGTCCTCTCTCGCACCCTTGAGTTATAGTTATAGTGTCTTGTGGTACGCTACTGGTACGTTTCCAACCTCAGTTGTGCCTTTTCTCTTCTCGCCTCCAACAGGTCCAAATTTTCAGCCAATGTTGCGTGGACTTTCATTTCTATTGGAAGAACAGCCTCGCACCCATAGCCTAAGGCAAAAGATGTTCCTCCAGTAGTTGAACGGAGGGTGGTCCTATAGGCCCAAAGCACATTGGGTAGTTCTTCGACCCAGGCTCCTTTCAACTTCTCCAATTTTGTTTTCAGGTTCAATTTTAGGATCTTGTTGATGGCCTCCAATTGTCCATTATCTTGCGGGTGTACTACAACGGAGAAACTCCTCTTGATCCCCTTTACTCTACAATATTCGTTGAATAATCCCCCTTCAAACTAGGTCCCATTATTAGAGATTGTCTTGTAGGGTACTCCATACCTGCAGATGATAAGCTTGTTTACAAAGGTGGTGATTTGCTTAGCCGTTATATTGACTAGAGGCTCTGCTTCAACCCAATTACTAAAGTCATCGATTGCTACAACCGCATACTTCACTCCCCCTCATCCTGTTGGTAACGCGCAAATCAAGTAGATCCCCCACACAGCAAAGGGCCACAGACTGGTCATGCTCACCTGCTCATTTGGTGACTGTCTGGGGTAATTCTCATGTCGTTGGCACTTATCGCATCTTCTCGCGAAGTCACTCCCGTCCTTCTCCATGGTAGGCCAATGATACCCATGTCATATGGCCTATTTTGCGGTGGATTACCCCCCAACATGATTTCCACATTCTCCTTCATGTATCTCTTGCAGAACCTTCGAAGCCTTCTTCTTGTCTATACACCGTAGGAGCAGGGTGGAGAAGCCTCTTTTATACAAGACTCCACGTACTAAGGTGTATTGGGCGGCTTTTTAAATCAACTTACGGGCATCCCTTTTGTCCAAAGGCAACGTTCCATCACTTAAGTACCTCGAGATGGGTGTGGACCATGACTCCTCGAGAGTATTGACCATGTGAACCTCCTCTTCTGCTATACTTGGCCTGGAAAGGTATTCAACAGGGATGGACTCAAGCGTATCTTCATCTCGGGTAGAGGCAAGTTTTGCGAGAGCATCGACATTCACGTTTTGCTCTCTTCGGATCTATTCTATGGTGTACTTTTTGAACTGTTCCAAATACCCTTTTACTTTGGCCAGGTATGCAGCCGTTTTTGGGCCTCTAGCTTGATATTTTCCTTTCACCTGAAATACTACTAACTGTGACTCACTAAAGACATGAAAATGTGTTACCTTCAGCTCTCTGGCTAGTCGTAGGCCAGCTAGGAGTGCTTCGTATTTTGCTTCATTGTTGGAAGCTCCAAATCTGAATCTTAATACGCAATAAATCTTATGTCCCTCAGGTCTTGTCATTAGTATGCCAGCACCGTCCCCTCCTTCGTGGATGTCCCGTCTACATGGAGGCTCCATTCTTCATGTTGCTTTTCCCCTCCGCAAGTTAGCTCATTCTCTTCTATTTCTCCCTCCTCATGGGGTTGGTAGGCAAACTCGACTATAAAATCTGCAAGTACCTGCCCGTTGATCAAGGTTCTTGGGGTATAAATGATGTCAACCCAACTTAATTTAATTTACCATTTTAGCAACCTTCCTAAAGTCTCTGGTTGACTAGGGCAGCGCTTATGACATGCTCTGACACTACCAAGTACAGGTACAATCTTTCCCCTTTTCTGGCTTAGCCAAAAGGGGCGGTTTTCCGAGGTATTCCTTTAGCTTAGAGAAGGCTTCCTCACAATCTTCATCCCAAGCAAACCTTTTCTTCCCTTTTAGGATGTTGAAGAAGGGGAGACACTTGTCGGTGGATCTGGATATGAACCTGTTAAGATCTGTTACTCTCCCTGTCAAGCATTGCATCTACTTTTTGTTTTGTGGTGAGTTCATTTCCACTAATGCTCTGATTTTATTAGGATTGGTCTCAATACCTCAGGAATTCACCATGAAACTGAGGAACTTTCCTAACGAAACTCCAAAGATGCACTTGAGCAGGTTCAGCTTCATTCTGAATCTTCGGAGGGTGTCAAACATCTCACTGAGGTTTCTTGTGAGCTCATCTGCCTTCCTTGTCTTTACCAACATATCATCTACATATACTTCCATATTTCTTCCTATCTGATTTGCAAACATTCTATTTTCCAACCTTTGATAAATAGCACCTGCATTTTTTAACCTAAAAGGCTTCAACTCGTAGCAGTAAGGCCCCTTGTCTGTTATAAACAAAGTGTGCTCCTCATTAGCTAGGTTCATGGGTATTTTATTGTACCCGGAATATGCATCCATGAAGCTGAGTAGCTCGTGCCCGGCCATGGCTTCTACTAACTGATCTATCTTAGGAAGCGGGAAGCTATCCTTGGGCCAGGCTTTATTGAGGTTAGTAAAATCCACGCAAGTCCTCCAATTTCCATTGGGCTTCGAGACTATGACTGGGTTGGATACCCATACTGGGTAGAATTCTTCTCGGATAAATCCATTTTCCTTCAACTTGTCGACTTCTTCTTTCAGAGCTGCGTATCTCTCTAGATCTAGCGCCCTTCTTTTCTGCCTCACAGGTCTTGCTTTTGGGTCTATGTTCAAGAGATGGCACTTGATTGATGGATCTATCCCCACCATGTCCTCATGACTCCAGGTGAACACATCGAGGTTAACTTTTAGAAATTCTACCAACTTTACCTTCACTATATCCAGAAGGTTTCTCCCTACCTTCAACTTCCTCAACGGCTCATTCATAACTGTGACCTCTTCCAACTCCTCTATTGGCTCGGCCCTAGGTTCCTCTGCAACCCGTTGGTCCAATTCGTGTGGGTTTTCACTTCCGTGTACTACCATCGCCATAAGAACTGATGGTTTTATGGCTGTGTGGAGGGGCATGTTATAACATTCCCTCGCTTCCTTCATCTCCCCTTACACGCTCGCTATTCCCCCAGGAGTCGGGTATTTTTATGGCCAAGTGATATACTGAGGTTATCGCCTTCAATTCTCTTCGGGGGGGGGGGGGTCTCCCTAATACCACATTGAAGGTCGAAGCGCAGTCTACCATGACAAATATTTCCATTATCGTGGTTTGTCTGGGTTGTTCTCCCATGGTAAGGGTAACTCAATTGTGCCTATGGGCTGTATCGAATCTCTTGTAAATCCATACAAGCAGGTATTGCAGGGCTTTAGGTGCCTAATGTTCAGTCCCATTTTCTCCAAAGTTGAGCGATATAGGATGTCTACAGAGCTCCCATTGTCCACCAAGACCCGATGCAACCTCATGTTACCAAGTTATACAGTCAACACCAAGGGATCTTTGTGAGGAAAATGCACACCCCGTGCATCTTCATCGGTGAAGGACACTGAGTCGTTCTCCCCCTTAAAACTCTTTCGGGGGCTTTTCTCCAAACATAACATGCATGTAGGTGGACTTCGACTGGCTTCTCTGGCATACTTATCTTACCCCTTCCTTGATTCTCCTCTAAACCCTGGCCCTCCGAAGATGGTCCTAACTTCTCCTTGCACCTCCAGGGCTACATCTCGTGCCCGTGGTGAAGGTATTCCTTCTTCTGATCTTTGGTTCTCTTTAAAAATGTATTTACCCAAGTCTACTTTGCATTTAAGCTCTTCGATTTCTACCTTCAAATGAATGCATTATGCGGTGGTATGGCCAATGTCTTTATGATACTGACAATATTTACTGGGGTCTCTTTTCGATCGATCTTTCTTCATTAGCGGGGGTCTCCTAAAGGGGACATGATTCTCATTCCTGATGAAGATATGCTCCCTGGCATGCGTTAGGTCAGTGTAAAAAGTGTAGGGGGTCTGTCTGCGTTCATCAACGCGTTTGGGCTTCTGAGGCCGATCATCTCTCCACCCTTCATAAACCCCCTTTTTCTTTGTGCTACTTAGGTCTTCACAGATTGAGGGTTTTGGGGGTGACTCACTTTTTCCGACCTTAAGGCTCTAATGACCATCCTCGACACGGATGTATTTATGTGCCCGCTCATAGTAATCGTCAAAGTCAGTGACCTCCCTCTTTAGCATGTTATCCCACAGCTTACTATCCGAGCACACTCCGGCCGTAATGGCAATTTTTAACTCTCCTCGGATCAAGCCTCCTACATTGGCTGCCTCTACATTGAACCTCTAGATATAGCTTTTTAGGCCCTTGTCTTCTCTTTGTTTTACATTAGCGAGGCTGGTTTCTGGCATAGTGTAATCACACACGACATGATGTTGTTGAGAAATTCATCAGAAAATTGTTGCCAAGACCCGATGGACCTTGGCCGGAGTCTTTTGAACCATTTGTGCGCATGACCCTTTATCGTGACAGCAAAGCAGTGGCATCTGGCTCTCCTATTATTTCCTCTCAATTTCATTAGGTCGTTGAATGCATCCAGATTATATTTGAGATCCGTATTACCCTCATAAGGGGTCATGTGAGGCTCTTTGAAATTGACTGGGAGCCGAATAGCTTGGATTTCCCTAATGAAGGATGATTCCTAATTGAACTTGTCATCGACAGCGTGCCCCTCAGATGTGATGATTATCTTGCTCCAGAGGCTCCTCATTTCGGTATCTAGGTCTTGTCTCCTTTTGTTCGAGGAGTCTCTCAAGTTGGATGGGTTGGCCTTTCCTTTCCTTTGTCTTCCTAGGGAGCCATAGGAGGTGTAGTCCTCTCGTTTGTCCTTTTCTTGTTGAGCTCTGCCCTTAAGTCTGAGGGTGTTTCCCTTGAAGTGACCTCAACTTCGTTATGAGGGTTAGCGTTGTTCTTCCACTCTGGCCTCTTAGGCTACTTTTCCTATCCAGGACGTTCATGCTACTTTGTCTGAGGGGTATTACTAATGAAGAGTCGAGTCCTCCCATCATCCATAGGGACTGTGGTTTCTCCACCCTCTTGGCCTTTCTCCTTTCGCCTAGGAAGAGGTATGCTTGATTTTCGCAGTAGCAGGCCATTCAACACCTCTTGAATATTCTCTATGGTGGTTGCAAGCCTTTGGTTATTCTGGTGTAATTCGCATATCTCCTCCTCGTAAAATCGAGACCTAGAGCTCGAGCTTATGGAATGTACTCGAGGACTCTTGTCTGGCCTACTCGTTGATGGACCCGGATCTTTTCAACCGGAGTTTGGCACTTGCGGTGTCCTTGGGGGTAGAAACTCTTTGGCACATCTCGTAGGAGTAGCCGCTGCTCTTGGGTGGTTTTCATGAGGCTAGACTGCTGGGGACAAAGCCTCCCTGTCATCTTCAAGAACCCTGGGCTACTTTGGTGCATCCACATTTTCGGGTGGCGGAGGATTTTTCATGAAGGCCTTCAGCTGATCTCCCTCAAGGTGGACTTCAACCTCTCATGGTTCTCTCAGATGCTTAGAATGTCTTCGCATCTTTCTCTTCCTGAATCAATAAAAGAACAGTGGCTTGGCACTTATCCTTCCCACAGACGGCGCCAAACTGTTGACGGTAAGAACTCAACAACTAAGTTAGATCAAGAACTTTTGGAGTAGTAAAAGAAGTGAACTTCAAATTCCCTAAACTTGAGGCAAACTTCCTTACGATTTCAAGAAAATCAAATGTAAATGCTGGAATTCTAGAATGAAAAATGGAAAGAATGTTGAATATCTCTTTTCATTAGCAATAATTGGTTACAAATCTCCAAGAATTCCCCCCCCCCCCCCTTCTAGGGTGAAGGGAGGTCATATTTATAGTAGAGCACTATTGGCTCACTGTACATTGTGGTCCCTGGGAACATGACTCTGCATATGCAGTCTACAGATGGAGGTGGTGTCAGGACCATGGAGGTCGGCTCTAGCACACGCGAAGGGTATGTAGGAGCACATCCACTTCAATACCTGGGCGTACCTCCACTATATTCTTAGCACCTATGTCAGAAGGTGGCTGGGAAGGACCACATCAAGTACATTGCACGTACGACCACTACTTGTCTGGCGTGGAGTTAGGGTCTGTCATCAGAGGTTTTCAGGGTCATACCACCGCACGTATTTCGTACCTGGAGTAGACATGGTTCACCACTTGTCTGTGCATTCCTCACACGTACCCGCTCTTCTGATCATGCGCGGGCTTTCCTCCTCATAGTGCATCCTATTCTCTTACCCTTTATATGTTGAAGTCTTTTTGGATCCTCATGGATTACATGATTCTAAGGAGAAGAGAAGGCAAAAGCCTCACGAGACCCCTGTGGGCGAGAAGAAGTCGTGGCATGTGGCACCTGCACGTGAGACGAGGCTGTGGCGCGATGCCCCTACGCATGAGACGAGGTTGGGGTGCGAGGCTCCTACGTGCGAGACAAGGTCGTGGCGTGAGGCCCCTGCGCACGAGATGAATGTGTGGCGTGAGGCCCATGCACGCCAGACGAGGGCATGGCACGAGGCTCTTGTGCGCAAGATTAAGTCCTGTCGTGAGGCCCCTATGCATGAGACTAAACCGTGGCGTGAGGCCCCTGCGCGCGAGACGAGGCACAAATGCACCATCAATCTGGAGACACGTGTCTGACACATTTAGAATTTTAAAGGATAGGAATCGCCCAAACGGCCCCCAACTAAATGAACCCGACTTGTGGAAAACGAACCGGGATATTTGGATTTGATCTGGGAGAGTAAGGCGAGTCTCCACCATGCAAACACGGATGAAGACTTAGGGGTAAATGTTATCCCTGTTTTCCACCTGTGACATGTGGCCTGAATAAATGGGTCTGTGGGCCCTATTAAAGAGGTATGAGCCCATCCCGAACCCAATGAATGGGGAAGGAAGAAATCCTGATAGCCCAGTCATCATCGAGACCCAAAACATTTGATGGGTACGACCATACCAAGGGAATCGGGACTAAGATGCAGGCCTGACTCATCTTCCCAATTCCAACCTACCTGTATCCTCCGGGATGCCAATAGAGGTGGCAAAATAACTAGTCGATGGAAATAGACCTAGTCAAGAATCCAAGGGAGATATTCAGTGTCATAATATCCGTCTGGGCAAACGAACCCGAGTCCTAGTGTATGAACCAAAACTCTGGTAAATAAACCGGGAGATTAGTAAATGAACCCGGACTAGACTTTTGGATAGGGTAAGCCTGTTCTTCCCTGACGCTAACATGTCCCCGAGAAACATGGAAGTTGGTCTCCTCAACTAACCTGCAGAAGAGGGTACACACAGAACGTACACTGTTCCTGGGAAACAGTACTGCCACTATTCTGACAGACCTTGTCCCCATGATCTCCTTAGAAGCCCACGCAAACCAGTCCGAGCTAACGTACTATGGGCACCTATAAAGCTTGGCCATGCCCAAGGCGGCCCAATGGGCCCAGATTATTACATTTTATTATATATCATTCTTTGTATTATAACTCCATTAATGAGCAAACCGTAATTATATCCCTATTGGGCCCGGATTAGTCTGGCCCAAGCCCACTACACCTGACTGTCTATAAATAGGGCCAGTTGTGCACTGTAGTAGGGATCCCAGATTTTCTATTGTAAGCAATTACTTTGCTAAAACTTGCAGAAAACTCCATTGTCAAAAGCTCTCTAAATCTAATCCAATAGACTCGTAAAAAATCTACTTGTTCATCTTTTATCCTCTCTTTCCTACTCTTCTTTCTTAATATATTCCTAGTTTCTAAAAAACTTGGTAAACAGCTGGTATAAGTGAATAAAAAAATATATTTAAATTTGATACGGCATACGATACCCATCATTATAGTTCTAAAAAATCAAAATAAATTAATTTTTAATTAATATGTTCATGGAGTTAATGTGATATATTTTTATATTGAAAATATTTTAGTTCAGATTTAATATGATCTTTGTTTATGAAAAAAAAAATAGCATTTATGGCAGATTTGAAACGGAATTGAAGAATGACAAAATTGAGGCCCAAAAATAAAAAAATTGTCATTTTTTTCAAAGAAGAGAAAGCCCAAAACCACAACAGGCCCACACGACCCAAAGCTCAAACCGCCCCCACCCCTGACACGTGTTGCGATCTGTGCACCACTGTAGATGTGACTGCCTATCCCCTATTGCTCCCTGATAAGGGCATTTTGGATATTATATTTGTTATCCTTTCGCATTTATATAATGTTAAGTTTAAGTGTTTTTAGGAGTTCTTATCTTTGTTTTATGAATCTTTCATTATTAAGCCATAAAATATTTTATAAGGTATTACTGATAAATTTGATGTATTTTTGTGGTTAGGAATGGACATGCAACAATATGACTCTAGAAATGAAGTTTGGGACAAGTTTGAAGTATTTAAGAAGTTCCAAAACCCGAGGTTCGAGCTTAAATGTTGAAATTACGATGAAAAAGAACGAGAGCAGATTTTGGGATGTGGCCGCAGCCACCAATATTCACTGGCTGTGGTCTATGAGTTAGAGAGAAGAGACCATAGCCACCATAATCTCCTGGTCGCGGCCACTGCGTGTAGTTGGCCATGAAACGTCCAGTGTCTGCGGCCTGCGACAGTATTTTTTTAAAATTTTAATTTTTAAATGTAATTTCTAATGGGCTATAAAAGAGATTAGGGTTAACTTTCAATACAACTTTGGAATGCGAATTAAGAGCGCTTAGCTTTATTAAATTATAATAGGGAAATTGGAATAATTGACTACTTAATTATTATCTGCGGGGTTAATAGTTTAATTGGGAATAGGGAATATTATTTGTCATTTGTTGACCTGTGAAATTGGCCAACGGTCGTATGTAAATTATACGACACCTTTTCAACGGAACGAATATAAAATACGACAGAGTACATATATCTTAAACAAACACACAGGAATTTATAGGGATTTAGCCCTATTCTGATGAACAATAATAACCTAATCCACTTAGTCTTTAGTATTGAATCACTTGATTGACAATTACAATTACGAACTGAAGAGTTCACTCGTCAAAAAGATCGATCCCCGAAAATTCCAAAACAAAAGGTCCCCTTTGAAACGAAGCTGTGGGTCCTTTATTTATAGTACTCAGGGGTTGTTGCATGATCACTAAGAGTGGGGATCGTGGTTTGGTACACAATCATTAATAGTGGAGATACGTGTCCACCTTTCAATGATTATGATATCGTGGGTCTTCCCGTTGTCTTCTCTAGATCGTGGTTGATAATGCACGATTGAGACCCTTGAGAAAACTCTACGTCTTGATTGGTCATGAGACTTAGGTGCTAGGCTCGACAACCTTTTAGAGCTTGGGTGCTAGGCCTGTGATCTTCTGGTTGCTAGGCCTATTGATCTTCTGGGTGCTAGGCCTGTTGATCTTATGAGTGCTAGCCCTTGATCTCAGTTTGAACGAGCGTGAGCTTTTCCCAGTGTGTCTCTGGGATTGTAGGTCGGCCACCCTACGAAGGATAGGGTGGGCTGACCACCCCAAGGGTTCTTGGGCATGCTTAAGCTGACCACCCCTAGGGGTTGGGGTAAGGCCGACCAACCCTAGGGGGAAAATGTCTGGCCGACCACCCCTAGGGCCTTTAGGCATGGTCGACTTCCCATAGGTTTGGACCTATCTTTTTTTCTCATCGGTCTTTTTCAATACTTCGTCGTTTTTCCCTGATTTGCGATGCCATGTGTCACTTTCTCATTCATCGCGTCATCTCTGGAATTTTGAGGGATAACATTTTCCCCCCAAGTTTATCATAATGTTTTCAACATTACGGTAAATATTATCTTGGTCCGAGAAACATATCGTACCAGTGCCTTAACTACAATGTCCCTCTGGACATTACATATTACTTTTATCAACTATTGATAATTTGCTCAGCAAGAATTTTTCAAGGATAATTGTAATTCCTAAAAATAATTAGGTTTTTCAAGAAAAATTAATTTCCTAAAAATCCAGTATATTTTTCAAGGAAATTTGAAGTCCTCAAAATATATATATTTCAAGGAGTTAGAAGTCCTAAAAATATAATATATTATTCAATGATATTAATTCCTAAAAATATTTTTCAAGGAATTTGAATTCCTAATAATATAATCTACTTTTCAAGGAATTTGAAATTTTAACCATACCGGATATTTTTCAAGGATTTTGAATTCCTAAAAATATATGGTTAGCCTGAGAGGCTATAAGTAGGCCTCACTTCTCACTTCTTTGCTATGTGTGCCTAAGCTATAGGATTCTCCGAGCGTGATGTCTCCAATTCTTCGTGAAACTCGGATCTTTACTTGTGTAAGTATTTTCTCCTAATCATTACATAATTTAATTTAAATCTGCTTAGATTTAGAAGAAATACTTTGAATCTTTGAAGAATCTGTTTGAATCTCCTTGTTTTGTATTATTTTTATCCAAAATAATAGACTTGTTTGAATCAAGTTTATGATATCTCTATAATTTCCTTAGCCTGGATGATTTTCAAGGTTCCAAACCCTAGCATAGGTGATTTCAGGTTTGTAAAACCCTAGGCCGATCACTTCTTTGAGGTTCATTATCCTAGGAATTTCCAGGGTTCCAAACCCTAGCATAGGCGATTTCAGGTTTGTAAAACCCTAAGCTAACCACTTATTTGAGATTCACTAGCGTGGCGATTTCCAGGGTTCCAAACTCTAGCATTGGCAATTTCAGACTTGTTAAACTCTTACCTAGGCTGACCACTCTTAGGTTCCCTTGGTCCTGCAATTTCCATGCTTTCAAATACAGGCATAGGAGATTTCCAGGGATGTAAATTCCATCGTGGGCCTACCACCCCTAAGGTTTCCATCATGGGCCGACCAACTCTAGGGTTTTCATCATGGGCCGACAACCTATAGGACTTCCCTTGCATTTCCATTGCCTTATGCGATTTCCAGGCATAAAGGATTAGGGTTTAGGCTGATTACCCCAAGGGTTTTCTTAGATGGGAAATTCCAGGTTTACATACCCATTATAGGCCGAGCACCCTAGGGCTTACATCATGGGCCGACCACCACACTCCTTCGGCGACTTCCAAGAATCTAGGGTGGTAGCCCAGACATTGGCCAACAACCTGGGACCCTAAAAAAATTCTTTTCTCCTCGTTTACTGATCTCTTTGGGGTCCTCCTTGTACTGTATAATTTATTGGAGACTTGAACCTTAGTCCTCTAGATTTTTCTGAGGTTGGCATCCCTAGGGTGGTCGGCCTAAGGTGGTAGGACGACCACCTATGCCCATTCTTTCACGTTTGGTAAGCTTAGGGTCTATGTTAACCCTTCTTTGTGACTTCGATCGATATTTCAAATCTAGGGGAGTCCTATGGTGGTCAGCCTAAGCTTAGTCTTACTAGGCCGACCCCCTATATAGATGTTTTCCATTGACTTCTTCATTTTTGCTCCTTAGTTTATGGATATGCCCCCAGCTATTGGTTTCATTATGTTCACTTACTAACTTTACTCTTTATTTTTCCTTTGTTGCAGATGTCCAGCTCATCTTCGTCAGACAAGTCTGTAAGAGAGCATACTTCCCAGGAGTTCTTGGAAAGGGTGAAAAGGATTTTGCCTCTTTCTTATTTATATTTGTTCAGTGAGGAAGACTTATTGAAAAGGTATATTCCAATGGCGAGAGTAAAACAGACAACTCAGCAACCTTCCGAAGATGATACTCATATTTCCAGGGACATCACTCAGGGCTCCCAATGCGATCTTGGTGTTATCTGCGTTGTACATTATCTATCATCGCAGAAAATGGGCTGCTCTAGTGCCTCACGAGATCCACTACTTATTTTACATGAAGACGAACCCTTCTCATCGCAACTTGGGGTATTTCCATTTCCACCCTTATATGAGCAAGGGTATCGACACCTTCTTAGAAGTGATCTCAGGAAATAGCAAGGAATTTAGATATGTCGACCACTATTTTTGCATTAAGGATGCAGAGGCCAACTACTCCAAGTTAAAGCACGTTAGCTCTTTTCATAGACCGCTTCTGACCCAGGCTATGATAGTTAGGGCCAAGGAGTTGATTTCCATGACCCCTGAGGAGAAGAATGTCAAGACCCTAGTTACTTTAGAGAACCTTAGGAAGGTTGGGCTATTTCCTCCTACTATTGTCGATGTTTCGGATGAAGATGGTCCCGAGCCCGTGAATGCCGTAGACTCCCCGGGACCTATTCAGATCAAGGAGGTACCCTATTTAACTATGCTAGCTGGACAAGAGGGTGATGAGGTGGGTGCATCTGTCGCATACTCATCGCTCGCTTCGGATGACTTTGATGAGACTATGTTTTTGCTTGAATCTCATTCAGAAGGTTCGACACTTTATCACCTTTATTTTATGAGTCATCTATGCTTTATATCCTTTTAACATTTGCAGGTTCAAACATGTTCATCTATGTCCATACCGAGCAATTGTCAACTCCAATCAAGGCCAGTCCTTCTGTCCAAACGGCTAAGAGTTCTGGGGTTGAGGCTGAGTCGATAATGGAGGTTCCTCCTGAGGTGCCTCCACTAACTCCTTTGGCGTCTAGTCCTGTCGCAGAAGTAGAGCCATCGTTGCCTACATCAGTTCTTCCCAGCTTCACCGATGTGAGTGCCTCCTGTTCTGCGTCTGCTCCCTTATTTGAGCCACACCAGTCTTTGATATGGAATCTAGGAGCCATCATGGACTGAGCATCCCATCTGGAGCAAATGACCATGACTTTTAATGGGATTAACAATGAGGACTTGAGCATCATCCTAACGAAGTCACTCCTTGGCATTCAGAGTGTGAGTCCTTTACAGTTCTCTTCTTGTCTTGCTAGCTTGTGTGTTGACATTTATCTAACACTTGTATGTTTTTTGTAGGAACTGATGTTGGTTTCTCATGTCCGTGATAGGTCTGTAGAGTATACCTCTATCCTCTCAGTCGTGTTCTTGGCCCTTGGGATGCTGACATTGCTTTGAAGGATGAAGATATCAACACCCTCCATAGTACCGTGGAGCTCAAACAGCAAGAAGTGACCGAGTTGGCTCTAAGGATAACCTAGATGGAGGGGAAACTTGCCGAACAGCTCCAACAGTCTAAAGCTGAGAAAGAGAAGCTGATTGCCGACATGTACCAATTGTGGAAGGATGCTCTTGCCAACTCTGTGATAGGTTTGTAGAGTATACCTCTACGCTTTCCAGCCTTCATTCTAAGCTTAAAGTTGTCTGCCATAAGGTGCTGGACCTTAGGCGCATTCCTGGCTCTAGGGATGCAGACATTGATTTGAAAGATGAAGAGATCAGCACTCTCAGCAGTACCATGGAGCTTAAAAAGGAGGAAGAGACCGAGTTGACTCTCTAGGTAACCCAGATGGAGAGGAAACTTGCCGATTAGCTCAAACAGTCTAAAGCTGAGAAAGAGAAGTTGATTGCTGACATGGACCAACTACGGAAGGATGCTCTTCTAGAGAAGTAGCAAGAGGTCAAGGCTGCCTAGGACAAGGCTCAAGAGGAGTATTCAGAGACTGCTTTGTCTTGCTTCTACTTGATCTAGAAGTCACACAAAGGTCTGAACTTGGATTTCCTTCCCGAGAAAACTCAAACAAAGGAGTTTAGGAAGTGTCTGGCTCATAAGGCTTCCGAGGCTCAAGGTGGCCTTTTAGACGATACTCCTATCCCTAGTTAGTCATCTTTTAGACTTTTACTCTGTCTTTCATTTCGTGCCATTGGTGAGGCACCTTGTACTTGACAATTTTTACATATGACATTTTATGCCTTTATGCTTTTTTGTTATGAGTAATCAGTGTATTGATTAAAAAAATAAAAAATTCCAATGCTTACTAAGTATATCAACTCACAACCTTCATTGGTTCAGGTATTAGTATACTCTGAACACATGTATTTCACGTGCCATATTAACCTTACTCCTTTACATTTTTCATGTTAACAACCATGATAATGTGAGTCATACGATACTTCACCAAGTACCATGACCAAAACAGTCAGGTCGGCCACCCCATGGGTGATAGGTTGACCATCCTATAAGGGACTTGGCTAGGAGTCTCCCACCAATGCCTTTTTTTTGTTTTTGTTTTTTGCACTTTCGGAACATATGTTGAACAAATGTCCTTGAAAAACTTGAAATTGCTTAGAAAATAAGGTCACGTCCTCACTTTTTGTGTATACCCCGATTGGTATGTACTATATGCCCCCCAAGTGATCGTGGGCTTAAAAGCCTTGGTCACTTGCTACTTGACCATGCCTTGCTTCGAGCATTTAGACACATAGTACTATCATTTTCACCCAATGATGCAAGTAGCAAATGCTTGTCCCTCATTGGTAGTCGGGTGATGGTTTCATACTCAGTAGTAATGATAACTATACACATATGAAAATTGTGTAGCAAGTGTCGATCACGGTCTATGTAATCTCTTGTGTACTCGTTATAATGATTGTAGACAGAGGTTTCTATGTCGGACCAACCATGTCTAGATGGACTAATCAAGCCTGTAACGAGTCTTAGATCAAATTACCGACCAGTCCCTTAAGGACAATTTTCAATTATGATCTGATGATGGTGACTGGTCTTCGGACCAATCTTTTTTTTTATCATATGGGTCGATAGGCTCCTCAAGAACCACGATCAAATTTTATCAAATAATGGTGATTGGTCCTTGGACCAGACTCTTTTCTTGAACATATAGGTCGATAGGTTCCTCAAGAACCAAGATTGAACATGATCAAATTGTTTGGCAACAAAGTCCTAGGACCTGTCCCTTTTTTTGGATTGTATGGGTTGATAGGCTCCTCAAGAACCAATATCAAACATGATCCATTAATTTGACGACAAGGTCCTAGGACCTGTCTCTCATTTGGATCTTATGGGTGGATAGGCTCCTCAAGAACCAAGATCGAACATGATCCATAATTTGACGACTACGTCCTAGGACCTATCTCTCTTGTTGATCGTGTGGGTCGATAGGTTCCTCAAGAACCAGGATCGAATATGATCAAATAGTTTGGCGACAAGGTCCTCAGACCAATCTCTGATTTAGATCTTATGGGTCGATAGGCGCCTCAAGAACCAAGATTGAACATGATCCATAATTTGATGACAAGGTCCTAGGACCTGTCTCTCTTGTTGATCGTGTAGGTCGATAGGTTCCTCAAGAACCAGGATCAAACATGATCGAATAGTTTCACGACAAGGTCCTAGGACCTATCTCTTGTTGAACAAAATTTAAAGAATTAAGAGAAACTTAGGAAAATAAATTCATTCATTCATTGATGCACAATGGCCGTTACATAGATATTTTGAAAATACTACATATGCAAATCAAAACTTGTGTCGTTGCTGAACAGCTTCACTGGTAATACCAGCAGAGGTGTTCGCCATTCCAGTATATTTTTATTAGTTCTCCATTCATTCGAGCTATCTTGTATGTCCCTGGTGGGATCACCTCCTCCACAAGGTATGGCCCTTCCCAATTATGTCCTATTATCCCTGCTATAGTGTCCTTATTGTTTAGGAACACCTTCCTGAGTACTAAGTCTCCAACTTGAAATTTTCGATCTCTCACTCTAGAGTTGAAGTATCTGGTCACTTTTTGTTGGTGTGCTTCTACTCTGAGACTTGTCTTTTCTCATCTTTCTTCGATGAAATCGAGCGACTCTTCTATTAGTTGATGGTTCATCCCATGATTGTATGTCTCTTGTCTATGTGATGGGGGAGAATAAGGTGGGCCGACCACCCCTAGAGGTTGGGTGAGGTCGACCACACCTAAGGACTCAGGCTAGGTCGACCATCCCTAGGGGGTCTAGGCCTGGTCGACTTCCTTATAGGTTCTGGACCTATCCTTTTTTGCTCATCATTCTTTTTTCGATACTTTGTCGTTTTCCCATGACTTGTGTTGCCACGTGCCACTTTCTCATTCGCCACGTCATCTCTTGAATATTGAGGGATAACATTTGCCCCCAAGTTTATCATAATGTGTTCAACAATACGGTAAACTTGTTCTGGCCCGAGTAACATATCGTAGCAGTACTCTAACAGTAAAATCCCTCGGGACATTACAAAGTACTTTTATCAACTATTGATAATTTGCTTGGCACTTATATTTCAAGGATAATTGTAATACTTAAAAATAATTATATTTTTCAAGGAGTTTTTAAGTCCTAAAAATAGAATATATTTTTAAAGGATATTAATTCCTAAAAATACAAAATATTTTTGAAGGAATTTGAATTCCTAAAAATATAACATATTTTTCAAGGAGTTTTGAAGTCCTAAAAATATAATATATTTTTCAAGGATATTAATTCCTAAAAATACAAAATATTTTTCAATGAATCTGATTTCCTAAAAATATAAGATATTTTTCAAGGAATTTGAATTTTTAACAATACGAGATATTTTTCAAGGATTTTGAATTCCTAAATATATGGTTAGCCTGAGAGGCTATAAGTAGAGACTCACTCATCACATTCTCAGACCCATGCACCTAGACTGTAAGGTATTCTGAGCGTGATTATCCAATTATTTATCAACTCTGTATATCTTCACTTGGGTAAGTATTTTCTCCTCATCTTCACATCATTTAATTTCAATGTGCTTTGATTTAGTAGAAATACTTTGAATCTTTGATAAATATGTCTGAATCTCTTGCTTTGCTCTATTTTAAATCACAACATCTGACTTGTCTGAACCAAAAACTTATTTTTAATCAAAAGTTGGCATGATCCTTGCCTCTTTCTGTGTGATGCTCTAGGGTTTAGAGGTTAGTAAGCCGACCACCTTCAGATTCACTAGCCTGGGCGATTTCAAGGCTTGTAAAACCCTAACCTAAGCCGACCACCCTTAAGTTTCCCTAGCCTGGGCAATTTCTAGGCTTATAAAAATTAGGGTTGGGTTATTTTCAAGGCTTCACATCTAGGCATAGGTGACTTCCAGGGTTTCAAATCCAAGCATAGGCGATTTCCACTTTTGTAAATTCCATCATGTGTCGAGCACCCCTAGGGCTCCCTTAGCCTGGGAAATTTCCTGGCTTGTGAAGTTCATCATGGGCCAGCCATCCCTAGGGTTTCCATCATGGGTCGACCACCCCTAGAGATGGGCGATTTCTAGGGTTACAAAATCCAACTCTAGACTGCATTCCCATGTCCTTGGCGAATTCCAGGGTTCCCAAGCTAGGGTGGTCAGCCCAGACCTTAGCATAGGCTGACAACCATATTCCCTAGGTAATTTCTAGGGATCCAAGATCTAGGGTGGTCGACCTAACCATATGCCAACCACCACGTCCCTAAAAAAATTTCCTTCTATTTCTTCAGTTTTGCTCCTTAGTAATGGATATGCCCCAAGATATTGGCCTCGTTATGTTGATGTACTAACTTAACTCTTTATTTTTCCTTTGTTGCAAATGTCCAGCTCCTCTTCATTAGATAAGTCTGTAAGCGAGCGTACTCCACATGATTTCTTGGAAAGGGTGAAGATTTCTTGAAAAGGTATAGCCCTCACTCTGCTTTATATTTATTCAGTGAAGAGGAATTCTTGAAAAGGTATAGCCCAATGGGGAGAGTAAAATAGAAAACTCTACAACCCTCTGAAGATAATCCTCATATTGTCAGGCACATCACTCAGGGCTCTTCGTCTGCCTCTTCTCAAATCTCTTCTCTTCATAGTACTCCCCGTGGCTCTCAAGGCATATCTCAACAAAGTCATTCTTCTTAGCGGAGTCTGTCAGGTCAGCGAGACTCCTTGCAATGCCCTTTGCATCAGGATACCAGTCGGGTTCCCCATCACTCTTCTTCTCAGTGAGAACATACCAAGGGCTCTCATCGCCAGGCTACTTATCCTCAAGAGTGTTCCATAAACAAGTTTCGACCTAAGGTTGTTCCCTCTTCTCCCAAGAGCAAGACAGTCTCGCCAGCTGCACAACAGAAGAAGAGACGACAAAATGAGTTCCATTCATCAGATTATGGGGCCACCTTTGCCAATGATATCATATGGAAACCGATTGAGAAGCCTCGCCCTTCTGATTACAAGGTGGTTTGGTTCAAGGGGGCTGCCTCTAACATGACTGAAGAGAAGGTAAAGAACTTAAGGAAAACCTTTGGCCTCTCTGGTATTTCTAATATTATCCCTGGTCTAAATGACAGAGCTGAGGACCCCCCCTTTGGGTATGTGCGCATGGACACGCTCAGCCATCAAGTCTAGCACCCTACTTCCTCTTCATCCATACTTCCAGAGCGTGGCGGATTATTTGGGTATTAGTCCCTCTCAATTGGCTCCCAATGCAATCTTGGTGTTATCGGCATTGTACGTTATCTATCATCATAGAAAATGGGCTACTCCAGCACCTCATAAGATCCACTACTTATTTGATCTGAAGATGAACCCTTCTTAGGCCAACTCGGGGTACTTCCACTTCCATCATTATACGAGCGAGGTTACCAAAACCTTCTTGGAAGAGATCTCTGGAAATATCAAGGCATTTAGATATGATGAAAACTATATCTTCACTAAGGATGCAGAGGCCAACTACTCCACATTTAAACACGTCGGGCCTTTTTATAGACAGCTCCCGAACCAGGATATGATTGTTAGGGCTAAGGCGTTGATTGCCATGACCCTTGAGGAGAAGAATTTCAAGACCCTCGCACTTTAGAGAACCTTAAGAAGGTCGGGTTATTTCCTTCTACTATCGCCGATGTTCCGAATGAAGATGTCCTGAGCCTGTGAACGCCATATACTCCCCAAAACCTATTCATATCGAGGAGGTACCCTCTTCGTCCGTGCTAGCTGGACAGGACGGTGATGAGGTGGGTGCATCCATGCACTCACTGCTTGCTTCAAATGATTTTGATGAAGCCACGTTCGAACCCAATTCTCATTCAGAATGTTTGATACTTTTATCATCTTTACCTTATGTTTCGTCTGTATTTGATATCCCGCTTGTACGCCCTAAACATCCACGGGTTATTACCGAGCTGGAAAAAGGCATAATTCTATCCGCCACGTGGAAGCCACCTACCCGGAGCTGCTATTACGAGTCTCCACCTCTTTAGCTCGAGGTAGTCAAAGGTTTAGTAAGAATACTCGAAGGCATCGGGTCAGCAGTGTGGACACCACGAGCTGGAACTACATCAAGCTCGAGGTACAACATAGAACTGACACCCCCGACCATTTATGAAGTCAACCACGTAATGTAAACGTGTGCATATCAGACATCACATGTCTACTCCATTCTAGAATTCTCAGACACGCAGCATAAAGGTGGGTGTTCAGGCACCTCATGACTGGTTTGGGCCATGCGGCCCATTATCCCCCTTACCTATTGATTAGACAACACTTCATTGTCAGGTTTTAGGAATTAATCATAAGTGTCACAGATGTGACATGATGGGTAAGAAGGTCATGAGATGACCCCCTTTACCAACACCCAGGTGTCCTCTCCCTATAAATATGGAGACCCTGGGCGTTGCAAGGGGTTGGCGTCTAGTTTGTAAAGAAACCCCCTGTAAGGAATACTAGAGATATATCAATAATATTGGTTGCTGGACTAGAGGGATTTTAACCTTCGAACCACCCTAAAAGGAAAGGAGTTATAACCTCCCCCCTATACTATTCTCGCCAGTTTAGAATATAAATATTTATATATTACAGTTCATCATCTAGCACTAATCCATCCCATTTATTCGTATAATTATCTATTTCCGAAGAACCGCATCAACACCGCTAATATTTGATCTTCTTTTGATGATTCAGATATGTTCGGCTTTGTTCACACCCAACAAAGGTCGACTCCAATCGAAACTAGCCCTTCTGTCCGATCTGCCAAGAGGGCCTGGGTTGAGGCTGAGTCAATAACAGAGGTTCCTCCTGAGGTGCCTCCTATGACTCCTTTGGCATCTAGTCCTGTCGCAGAGGTAAAGCCATCCTTGCCTACGTCGGTTCCTTCTAGTATCATTGATGCAGGTGCCTCCTCTTCTGCGCCTGCTCCCAAATCTGAGCCACACCAGTCTCCCATATGGAAATCAAGTGCCATCATGAACCAAGCATCCCATCTGGAGCAGATGACAACAACTTTTAATGGGATTAAGAATGAGGACTTAAGCACCATCCTCACGTAGTCACACCTTAACATTCAGAGTGTAAGTCCTCTATAGTTTTCTTTTTTTCTGGTTAGCTTTTGTGCTAACGTTATCTAACACTTTTATGTATTTTGCAGGCACTAATGTTGGTCTCCCATGTCTGTGATTTCTCTGTAGAGTATACCTCTACGCTTTCCAACCTTCATTCTAAGCTTGAAGTTGTCTTCCATGTGGTGCTGGACCTTAGGCGCATTCTTGGCTCTATGGATGCAGACATTGATTTGAAAGATGAAGAGATCAGCACTCTCAGCAGTACCGTGGAGCATAAAAAGGAGGAAGTGACCGAGTTGACTCTCTAGGTAACCCAGATGAATGGGAAACTTGCCGATCAGCTCATACAGTCTAAAGCGTAGAAAGAGAAGTTGATTGCCAACATGGACCAACTACGGAAGGATGCTCTTCTAGAGAAGTAGCAAGATGTCAAGGCTGCCTGGGACAAGGCTTGAGAGGAGTATTCAAAGACTGCTTTGTCTTGCTTCTACTTGATCTGGAAGTCACACAAAGATCTGAACTTGCATTTCCTTCCCGAGAAGACTCGAGCAAAGGAGCTTAGGAAGTGTCTTGCTCATAAGGCTGCTAAGGCTCAAGGTGATCTTTCAGATGATACTCCTCTCCCTAGTTAGTCATCTTTTGGACTTTTACTCTGTCTTTCATTTTGTGCCATTGGTGAGGCATCTTGTACTTGACAATTTTTGCATATGACATTTTATGCCTTTATGCTTTTTTATTATGAGTAATCAGTGTATTGATTAAAAAAAATTATTTCCAATGCTTACTAAGTATATCAACTCACAACCTTCATTGGTTTAGGTATCAGTATACTCTAAACACATGTATTTCACATGCCATATTAACCTTACTCATTTACATTTTTCATGCTAACAACCATGGTAATGTGAGTCGTACGATACTTCACCAAGTACCATGAACAAAACAATCAGGTCAACCACCCCATGGGTGATAGGCCGACCACCCTATAAGGGACTTGGCTAGGAGTCTCCAACCAATACCTTTTTTTTTGTTTTTGTGTTTTTGCACTTTTGGAAGATATGTTGAACAAATGTCCTAGAAAAACTTGAACTTGCTTAGTACTTAAGGTCACGTCCTCATTGCTTGTGTATACCCCGATCGGTATGTACTACGTGCCCCCAAGTGATCATGGGTTTAAAAGCCTTTCTCACTTTCTACTTGACCATGCCTTGCTTCGAGCATTTAGACACATAGTACTATCCTTTTCACCCAATGATGCATCCAGCAAATGCTTGTCCCTCATTTGTAGTCAGGTGATGGTTTCATACTATGTAGTAATGATGATACCTATACACAGATGCAGATTATGTAGCCAGTGTCGATCACGATCTACGTAATATCTCGTGTACTCATTATAATGATTGTAGATATAAGTGTCTAAGTTGGACCAACCGGGTCTAGATGGGCTAATCGAGCCTGTAACAAGACTCATATCAAATTATCGATCGGTCCTTCAAGGACCAGAATCGATTATGATCTAATAATGGCGACTGGTCTTCGAAACATTCTCTTTTTTGATCACATGGGTCGATAGGTTCTTCAAAAACCAGGATTGAACTTGATCAAATAATGGCGACTGGTCCTCGGAGTAGTCTCTTTTGTTGATAGTATAGGTCGATAGGTTCCTCAAGAACCAAGATCGAACTTGATCAACAAAAATGGAAACAAGGTCCTCAGACCAGTCTCTTGTTTGGATTGTATGGGTCCATAGGCTCCTCAAGAACCAAGATTGAACATGATCCATAATTTGACGACAAGGTCCTAGGACTTGTCTCTCTTGCTGATCATGTAGGTCGATAGGTTCCTCAAGAACCAAGATCGAACATGATCAAATAGTTTTGCGACAAGGTCCTCGGACCAGTCTCTTGTTTGGATCGTATGGGTCGGTAGGCTCCTCAAGAACCAAGATCGAACATGATCCATAATTTGACAACAAGGTCCTAGGACATTTCTCTTGTTTGGATCGTATGGGTCAATAGGCTCCTCAAGAACCAAGATCAAACATGATCAAATAGTTTGGCAAGAAGATCCTTGGACCAGTCTCTTTTTTGGATCATATGGGTCGATAGGCTCCTCAAGAACCAAGATCGAACATGATCCATAATTTGACGATACAGTCGTAGGACCTGTCTCTTTTTAGGATAGTATTTGTCAATAGTCTCCTCAAGAACCAAGACCGAACATGATCCATAATTTGATGAAAGGGTCCTAGGACCTGTCCCTCTTGTTGATCGTGTGCGTCGATAGGTTCCTTAAGGACCAGGATCGAACATGATCAAATAGTTTGGCAACAAGGTCCTAGGACATGTCTCTTGTTGAACTTAATTTAAAGAATTAAAAGAAACTTTAGAAATTAAATTCATTCATTCATTGAATCACAATGGTTGTTACATGGATCATTTGAAAATACTACATTTGCAAATTAAAACTTGTGTCGCTGCTGAACAGCTTCATTGATAGTACCGGCGGAGGTGCTCACCATTCGAGTAATTTTTTATTAGTTTCGAATTCAGTCGAGCTATCTTTTACGTCACTGGTGGGATCACCTCCTCCACAAGGTATGGCCCTTCCCAATTAGGTCCTAGTACCCCTGCTGCAGTGTCCTTAGTTTTTAGGAACACCCTCTTGAGTACTAAGTCTCCGACTTGGAATTTTTTATCTTTCATTGTGGTGTTAAAGTATCTGGCCACATTTTGTTGATGTACTGCTACTCTGAGACTTTCCTTTTCTCGTCTTTCATCAATTAAATTGTGGACTTTGCTATAGTTAATGGTTCTTTCCTTGATCGTATGTCTCTCGTCTATGAGATGGGGAAGCGAGTTCAACTAACAACATGGCTTCATACCCAAACGTCGAAGATAATGGCATATGGTCTGTCACCATTCGAGTCGTCATTCGATGTGACCATAGGACCTCCAGAAGTAATTATGGCCAAGCTCCTTTGGCTTGTTCAAGGAATTTCTTCATAGTGTCTTTGATAGTCTTGTTCACTACTTTTACTTGACCATTACCTTGGAGGTGTGCTACCAAGGAAAAGCTCTTTGTGATTCCATGCCTCATACAAAAGTCGGTGAACATATCACTGTGAAATTGAGTCCCATTGTCTGAGACTATCTTCTTTGGTAGATCGAATCGACATATGATATTCTTCATCACAAAGTCTAAGAATTTCTTCAAGGTGATGGTGGCGAGCAGTTCTGCTTCAGTCCATTTGATGAAGTAGTCTACGGCTACAACAACAAATTGGACTCCTTCCCTTCCCGTGGGTAGATTTTTGATCAAGTCGATTCACCATACAGTGAAGGGCCAAGGTCTTTGCATTTATTTTAATTCATTAGGTGCCGCCCAGGTTATATTAAAGAACATCTTACACTTGTGGCATCTTCTGACATACTCCATCGAGTCTTCATTCATCATTGGCCAAAAGTATCCTTGTCTTAGGACTTTCTTTGACAGGCTCTGCCCCCACAGTGTGATCTCCACAAAACCCCTCATGTACCTCGATCATTAACGTTTTGACTAGTCTGGTGTAACGCACCTTAGCAGTTGTAGGGAGTACCCTCGTCAGTACAGGACCCCTTCGACTATCATATATCGTGCAGCTTGTCTCACAAACTTCCTTGCTTTGTTCCGATCCATGGATACTACTCCTTGGTTGAGATAGTTAATAATAGGGGTCATCCACGTATCTGCTAACTCAATCGATAGTGCCTCCTACTCGGTTATGCTTATTTCTGCCAAGTTTTTGATGGGAACAACGTTTAGGGTGTCTGCATCTTTGGCACTGGAAAGTTTGGCTAAGGCATCAGCATTGGCATTCTACTCCCACGAGACTTTTGTAATCGAGTATCTCGTGAACTGTGTCAACAAGTCCTTCACCTTGTACACTCCACCAGTACCTCTAAGTCCCTTGGCATGATACTCCACCAGTACCTGGTACACTACTAGTTGGGAATCAATGAATATCTCTAGAGACTATGCATGCACATTCCAAGACAAGCGTAATCCTGCTAGCAATGCCTTGTACTTAGGCTCGTTGTTTGAACCATTGAATCCAAATCTGAGAGCCCAGTGGATTCGATGATTCTCCAGAGTAATCGTTATGATTCCTATGCCTGAGTTGTGTTCAATGGATGCTTCATCAACATATAGCTTCCATACGGGAGTATCTCCTTCCTTCTCGATATTTCCATTCTCTGATTGGTAGGAAAGGTCTTCATGGTTGGTGCCTTCAACTATGAAGTTTGCCAATGCTTGTCCTTTCATTTCTTTCCTCGAATGATAAGTGATATCAAATTGTCCTAGCTCCACTGCCCATTTGAGTAATCATCCTGAGGCCTCTTATTTTTGAAGAACTTGTTGTAGCAGTTGATCGATCAGGACTCGAATCGAGTGAGCATGGAAGTATGGATGAAGCTTTCGAGAGACGATTACAAAATAATAGGATAGCTTTTCAAGAGGGGGATACCAAGACTCTACAACTACAAGCCTTTTACTGATATAGTACATAGGGTGTTGTACTTTGTTCTCTTCTTTCACCAAAGCAACGCTGATTGCATGCTCGGTGATTGCCAAATAGATGAATGGTACTTCACTATCTATTGGCTTCGCTAAGATGGGAGGTTGGGCAAGATGCTCCTTCAAGTCTTGGAAGGCTTCCTCACTTCCTCAGTTTGTTAAATCTTCTTGCTACCCCTCAGTAAGTTAAAGAAGAGGACACACTTGTCCATAGACTTTGATATGAATCTACTGAGGGTAGCTACTCTCCCTATTAAGCTTTGCACTTCTTTGATTGTGGTAGGTGACTTCATGTCGATTAATACTTTGATCTTCTCAAGGTTAGCCTCAATTCGACATGAATTAACTATATATCTGAGAAACTTACCAGAACCAACTCCAAATGAGCACTTGAGAGGATTTAACTTCATGTCATACTTTCTAGGTACTGCAAAGCATTCGTCCAAGTCTTTAACATGCCCTCCAGCTTCTTTGGACTTGACCAACATGTCATCAACATAAACCTCCATACTTTTGCCGATCAAGTCTTAGAACATACCATTCACTAAATGCTGGTAGGTGGCTCCTGTGTTCTTCAAGCCGAAGGGCATTACTTTATAACAGTACAATCCCTTATCTTTCCGGAAGCTGGTATGTTCCTCGTCAGGAGAGTGTATACTTATTTGATTATACCCAGAATATGCATCCGTGAATGAGATATTTCATGTCCTGTAGTTGCATTGACCAATTGGTCTATTTTGTGTAGTGGGAAACTGTCTTTAGGGCGGGCCTTGTTCAGATCTGTATAGTCCACACATGTCCTCCACTTCCCGTTTGGTTTTGGGACTAGCACGGGGTTTGATACCCAATCTGGGTAGTAGGCCTCCCTTATAAAATTGTTTTCCATGAGCCAGTCAACCTCCTCCTTCAGGGATTAAGATCTGTCTTTATCAAGCAGTCTCTTTTTTTGTTGCATCGGTGGGTAGATTTTGACCACATCAAGGACATGGCTTATTACGGACGGAGAAATTCCATCCATGTCCTTATGTGACAAAGCAAAGACATCCTGGTTCTTCTTCCCAACTTTAATTGCTCTAGTCGGGTCCTCCTCATCTAGTAGGACTTCGTTAAGATCTTCGACTAGTCCTACCCCATGATGTCATACACAAAGCGTGGATCGATGTCATTTCCCTCGCTCTGGGAAACTTTCTATAATATTAAATCTTTGTTAAAAGGATCCCCTGGCTCTAGTAGAGTGTTTCTTTAGATGTCAACTTCCATGTTGACAACTTCATCGGTTCCTTCATTCCCTCCGCAGCAGGTTATTACCATGTTCTTTAAGCATGGTCCTTTCTTTGCCTTGACCATTGATGCATTACAACACTCCCATGCCTCCCTTTGGTTACCCTGTATGCATCCTTGCCCTGCGCTTGTGGGGAACTTCAAAGACAAATGCCAGATACACACTGCTGCATGCAATGCCATCAGGAGGGGTCTCCTGAGCACTATGTTGTAAGTCGATGAGAAATCTACCACCAAGAAATCTGCTATCATAGTCTCATGCCTAGGGGCATCCGCCACCGTGACCAGTAGTCTAATAGTTCCTGCTGGTGCTAGGCATTATCCCGTGAACCCATATATCACTGTGGAACAAGGTGTCAGGTCCTTGACCATCAGCTTCATCTTCTCGAGGGATGATTTGTAGATGATATCCACTGAGCTTCCTGTATCCACCAAGCATCTCTTCACTCGGGCATTGGAAATTTGAATGGTAAGGAGCAGAGGGTCATTGTGGGGTTACCTCACGTGTCTGACGTCATCATTCGTAAAAGTGAGATTTTCACTTTCATACTTTGGATTTTTTGGAGACCGTTCCTTGCTACCATGCACTGGGAGGACTTCCCTACCTCATGTCTTAGGGTCCTTGCATATCGCTTGTCTGCATTGTTATTATTGCCTGCTATGTGGGCCCCCCCACATATGGTATCCAATACGAAGTCCACGGGTGCTGGCTCCAGTGGTGGACTCCTTTGCCTTCGGAACTCTGGATTCTAGCTTGAGGTTTCACTCTTGACTCGGTACCTCGAAAGTTTTCATGATCAGAGGAGAAACTCTATCTCATCCTTCAAATGTTTGCACTCATTTGTGTCGTGTCGATATTCATTAGGTAAACGACAAAAGTTGTTCTTGTCCCTCTTTCCTTCTGAGTGTAAGGGTGGTGGCTTTCGGTATGGTACCTCCTGGTATGTTTCCAAGTAAATCACGGCCCTTGATGTAGGTAGGATAGTATGATTAGGGAACCTGGCCTACTAGGGCTGATGCTTAGGCTATTTTTCGGTTGGTGTTGTGTAAGGTCCTGGATAACCAAGACCGCGCACTGTGTAGTTAAAATAGTGCAGGACTTGCTAATCAAGTCATTTGATTAAAATGTGATCCTAAGGTCAACAATCGGATTAGGGTTAAAAAAATTTGATAGTAAACGGTTAATTTTTCATTAAAATAGATGTTTGGTACATTGGATCCGAAAAACAAGGTTAAAAAGAGATAATTTACAAACTCTCAAAAGTTATATACAATTAGTGGCCACTCAATAGCAAAATGTAAGTTTTAGGCTTCTGTCCCTGTACTTTCCTCAGCCGTGGTGGACGAGAAGTTGATAATGTACACCTTGCCCCCAGAGCTCTCCAACTCATGGTTGATCCAGCTTACCCTTGCCTTTACCTACACCACGTAGCACCCGTGAGCAAAGGCCCAGCAAGAAAACAAAAACAACAATCACATGTAACAATAAGAATATTTAACCAAGCTTATCTCACATAATCATAAAAAAAAAGTCTGAATATTTGAGTAAACATTTGCAATCACATAATCTCAAGTGATCAGGGTTGGAACCCTTAGGCCAAGCCCCCTACTGATCTAGCTAGCCCCGGCTCACTTAGGCCGAGCTGCGCTCAGTATACTTACCATTTACACCGACTCCCTTAGGTCGGTCATTCTTATATGACAAATCAATCTTACAAACACATATCACAAGCAACCAATAATTGGGATTCTCAGTCTCATTCATAACCATGCAGGGTGCAGTATTCTTACCTTGAATTCTGAGCAGAGATAATAGAACGGTCTCATGCACGATCCTCAGTCCTGAGTCTTTGCGATGAACCTAGTCACAGTGGCCAATAGGTATTTATAAACTTCTAATCCAAATAAATACTTTGGAGATAAAAACTAGCCTTCGAGACCTCAATTGCTACTACACCAGTAGTAGAAATTGTCTCGAGCGCTTAGGTTCGAACCCTTCAAGCCTCACCAACCTTCAAAACCAATCTAGGGCAAAACCTCTAGGTGGGCCGCGACCTGGCCCTTAGGGTCGCGACTTACCCCCTAGAGTCACGGCACGCCCCCAACCCGAGAGCACACCCAGGGCTTACAGGACACATGCACCGCGGCGCCCCAAAGATGGGTCACATCGCGCCTCTTTCGAAGCCAGAAATTCTGGGTTTTTCTTCACATTTCTCCTAGCAAATTTTCCTCAAAACTCAAACATAATAAGCTTCCCAATCAGAACTAAACCCAGCTACAAGTTCAGGATTAAATCACACATTTTAGACACCAAAACCTTAGCAATTATACCAAAATCATTATCCCAAATCAGTCAGAATTCATCACTAAAGGACCCAAACCAACTAATCATAACTCCCAAAACCAATCATCAAATTCACACCCATGCCAACCAAAACTCTTAACACAAACCCAGGAGAACTCGGAGATTAAAACTAGAGTTCTTACCTCTAATTGTAGCCCAGTTCCTCCAGCAATATCCTAGCTCAAACTCAGCTTAATTCCTCAGTCTATCCCAGCCAAGAATCAGCTTGTTTCCCTTAGCTTTTCCTCCTATGTTTCCCTTCAACTTCCAGCTCAATTTCCCAACCTATGCTCCTTCAATTCTCTAAGTTTTTTTTTTCAGTTCTTCCTAGAGAGAGTGAGGGAGAAACGTGAGTGAGAGAGAGAAAGATGAGGGTGAGCTGATTGTTCTAAGTGAATTCTGGCTAAGTCTAGAATAAAAGATGATAAATCATTTAATCCCTAAAAAGACTATTTTGCCCTCCCATATATTACTTAGCTCTTTAATTCCCTAGTTTCCCATTGATTCCTCAAATGTTCCTAATATTAACCAATTAATCCTATCATATCCAATTAATTGCCAAGTACTTATTCAATATCTATAAATCCCACAATGTTCTCTAAATTCTCATAAAATACCCCCAGGCTCCTCCCGTGACGGGTATTAAACCCCGCTGTGACTATTTCGCTAATCCGCTCACTAGAACCGTCTCGAACCTTCTGCTGCAAATATATCAACATAATAATGTGGTCTCAACAATTTATCACAAATAATGACATTTATGCCCTCAACAGGCCAAAAATTATAAATATGCCCTTATAAGCTATAAAGGGCCCACATGCATATGTATTACTTATAAACATGCCTATAAAATATCCATATAATCATATTAATCATGCATGCCACATAATCATGCATTTTAACCATTTAATCACACATATACCAATTATGCCCTCCTGTCACACTAATCAAGGCCCTTAAGCCTTATTAGTGATTTTGGGTCATTACAACTATCCCCTCCTACTGAGAATTTTGTCCTCGAAATTTACCTAAATAACTTGGGATACTGATCCTGCATCGCTAACTCAAGCTCCTAAGTCGCTTCCTCAATCCTACTATTCCTCCACAATACTTTGATTAGAGGAATCATCTTGTTCCGTAGAACCTTGTATTTTCTGTCTAAGACCTGAACCGGTCGCTCCTCACAAGACAAATGTGTCTGTAGTTCTAAGACTTCTTACTTCAACACATGATTCGTATCTGAGACGTACTTCTAAAGCATAGAAATGTAGAATACATCATGAACTCCTGACAGCGACAGTGGCAGTGCTAATCTATAGGTCACCTGCCCGATCCTCTCCACGATCTCAAATGGTCCAATAAACCTAGGGCTCAGCTTTCCCTTTTTCCCAAACCTTCTCATTCCTCACAGTGGTGAGACTCATAGAAACACGTGGTCCCCTACCTGGAACTCTACGTCCCTACGCTTAGAATCAGCGTAGCTTTTCTTCCTGCTCTGCGAAGCGAGCATTCGAGCTCGGATCTTCTCAATAGCCTCATTAGTCTTCTGAACAATCTCTGGTGCCAAATACTTCCTCTCACCCATCTCATCCCAATGAATGGGTGATCTACACCTCCTTTCATATAATATTTCATATGGAGCCACTCCAATTGTTGATTGATAACTGTTGTTGTACAAAAACTCAATCAATGGGAGATGCTTACTCCAAGACCCCTCAAAGTCTATCACACACACCCTGAGCATGTCCTCCAATACCTGAATCGTCCTCTAAGGATGTACATCCCTCTGAGGATGAAAGGCCGTACTCAACTTTAGCTGAGCCCCCATGGCCTTCTGCAAACTACCCCAAAACTTGGAGGTAAATATAGGATCTCGGTCTTACACTATGGACTTGGGAACCCCATGGAGACGTACAATCTCCCTCATGTATAGCTCTGCATACTAATCCACAGTATAGGTCATCTTCACTGGCAGAAAGTGAGCTGACTTAGTGTATTTTTCTACTATCACCCACACCGAGTCATGAAGCCCCGTTGTCCTAGGTAAACCTCTCACAAAATCCATGGTAATATCCTCCCATTTCCATTCAGGAATACCCAAAGGTTGTAGCAACCCTGCTAGTCGCTAATGCTCAGCCTTCACCTGCTAACAGGTCAAACACTTGGCCACGTACTCTACTACATCCTTCTTCATCCTAGGCTACCAATACAACGTTCACAGCTCCTGATACATCTTCGTGGTGCCTGGATGGAGTGTGTATGGTGTAGTATGGGATTCATCGAGTATCTCTCGTCTAATCCCCATATCATTCGAGACATAGATCCGACCCTTATACAGTAATAACCTTATCTCTAAAATGTAATAGTCCTTAGCCACTCCAGCTAAGACATTCCCTCTTACCTCCTATAACTGTGCATCATCCATCTGACCCTCTCTTATCCTCTCCAGGAGGGTAGACTACAAGGTGATATTGTCCAATTGGCCCACAACCAATTCTATCTTCTCTCTAGTCATCTCTTTTGCCAACTCTCTGTGCAGAGCTAAACAGCTGTGTCGGACCCCTTCAGCTCAATGTGTCTGCCACTACATTGGCTTTACCTGGGTTGTAAAGGATGTCACAGTCATAGTCCTTTACCAGCTCCAGCCAACGCCTCTGCCTCATATTCAAATCCCTCTAGATGAAGAAATACTTCAAACTCTTCTGATCAATGTATATCTTGCACTTCTCCCCATACAGATAGGTTGCCAAACCTTTAGTGCGAATACCACTGCTGCCAATTCTATATCATGAGTAGGATACCGCTGCTCATACTCCTTCAGCTGTCGTGATGCATAAGCAATAACATTCTTATTCTACATCAGCACACACCCCAACCCTAACCTCGATGCATCACAGTAGACCACAAACTTCCCTTTCTCTGAAGGAAGACTCAACACCGGAGTAGTAATCAGTCGTCACTTCAACTCCTAAAAGCTATTCTCACACTTGTCTGGCCAAACAAACTTCAGATTCTTCCGTGTCAATTCTGTCATCGGTGGAGCAATCTTCGAGAATCCTTCCACAAACCGTCTGTAATAACACGCTAACCCAAGGAAACTTCTAACCTCCAAGGTGTTCCTTGGTCTCAACCAATCATTCACTGCCTCTAACTTCACTGGATCCACCTTAATTCCGTCTTCACCAACAATATGTCCAAGGAACGTTTCCTCTGGTAGCCAGAATTCACACTTCTTAAATTTTGCATACAACCGATGCTCCCTCAATCTCTACAAGACCTATTAGAGATGTTGTTCATGCTCTGCCTCTGAACTAGAGTAAACTAAGATACCATCGATGAAGACAATCACAAACTGGTCTAGGAAGTCCTTGAACATCCGGTTCATCAAATCCATGAATTTTGTTGGGGCATTTGTCAAACCAAATGACATGACCAGAAACTGATAATGCCCATACCTCGTTCGGAAGGCCATCTTCTGTATATCCTCGTCCTTGATCTTCAGCTGGTGATAACCAGATCGAAGATCAATATTTGAGAATACCGTCTTTTCCTACAGTTGTTCGAACAGGTCATCGATCCTTGGTAAATGGTATTTGTTCTTAATGATCAACTTGTTCAGTTCCCGAAAGTCTATACACATCCTCAAAGTCTCGTCCTTCTTCTTCACAAACAAAACTGGAGCACCCCATGGCGAGTAGCTAGGCCTGATAAACCCCAAATCAAGAAGCTCTTGCAACTGTATTTTCAATTCTTTCAATTCTACTGGATCCATGCTATATGGTGCCCTAGACACTAGCTCAGTCCCCGGTGCAAACTCAATAACAAACTAAACCTCCTTGTGCGGTAGCAGTCCTGGTAGATCCTCAGGAAACACATCCAAGAACTCGCATACTAATCTAGTCTCTCGCGGCCCTGCTGGCATAACTTATGTAGTATCCTCCACACTAGCTAGGAAACCTTTACAACCTCCCTATAATAGGTCTCTAGCTCTCAATGCTGATATCATGGGTATGCGGGGTCCATGCACTGCACCAACGAAGACAAAAGGATCCTCTCCCTCAAGCTCAAAAGTCACCATCTTCTTCCTGCAGTCTATAGTAGCCCCATATCTGACCAGCCAATCCATCCCCAAGATCATATCGAAATCATCCATACTCAACTCGATTAGGTCTACTGATAGTTCCCTACTATCTACCATCACTGGCAATGCTTTAATCCATCTCCTAGAAACTATCAGTTCCCCTGTAGGCAGTATAGTCGCAAACCCCGCAATATAATACTCACTAGGTCTACACAATCTATTAATTACCTTACTAGAAACAAACGAATGTGTAGCACCAAAGTTAATCAATACAGTATAAGAAGAGCCAGTGCTAGAAAGATTACCTATCACCACTGAGGGACTAGCCTCGGCCTCTGCATGTGTTAGGATAAACACTCGAGCTGGAGTCAAGCTGTCCACCTTCCCACTTCCACTTTCTTTATTGTTGGGCAGTCTTTCTTGAGGTGTCCCACCACCCTGCACAGATAGCAAGCCTATGCCCGAGACATTAGCCCAGATGGCGCTTCCTACACCTCATGCACTCAGGGTAACTCCTCCATGTCTCACCGCCTCCCTGGTGACCACCCTGAACACCTCAACCCCTCTTATTAGGACCAGCAGTGGTTGAAGTGCCAGGGGTCTTCCTCTTCAAATCACTGGGGCCTCTGCCCCTACCAACCCTGTGGATGGAGGCACTACCCCGCGAACATCCTGTCTCGCAGCGCTCTCCCTCCAAATCTTGTTTTATGCCTCTTCAGTAGTAAGTGCCTTTTCAACCGCCTGGGCACAAGTGATCTACCCAGGTATCAATGCAATCCTCACATCCTGGGCTATCATAGCGTTGAGACCTCAAACAAATCTGTCCTACCTGTCCGCATCTATAGGCACCAAGTCTGATGCAAACTTTGCTAGCCTACCAAACTTCAAGGCATATGCTGTAACTTTCATGCTGCCCTGTACCAGTCCTGTGAATTCATTTATCTTCGTGGCCCTGATAGCAATATTGTAATACTTCTGGTTGAATAGATCTCTGGTCTATGATGCCATTTCCCACCAAATACGGGCATCCTCTCTAACTATATAGGTGGCACAGGACACCCTGTCATTACCTTCTACCCTCATGAAATCCAAGATAGAAGTAATCATACTCATCCACTGTTCAGCCTTCAGTGGATCTGGTCTTCCCTCAAAGGTTGGAGGTTGCTATCTCCTGAACTGCTCATACAGTGGCTCCCACCTACCCCCAACCTCAGGTATCTGTATAACTGGTGCCAAAGCAGGTGGCACAATAGGTGCAGCACTCCCTGATAGTGTCTTCTGTCTTAGAAGATGAATCTGCTCTTCCTAGCTCTGTAACTGGGCTTGCATGTCTGCAAGTATCTGCTATTAATTCTCAGTGACTGGCAGAGGGTTCTGGCTCTGGTCATCATCTCTAGCCTCAGACCCCGTGCCAGCTAGTCATATAGATCGCCTTGGACGCATAGCTATCCAAGTTTATCTACAATCAACGACTTGGCCGTCAGACAATGATGACAGGGTAACACTACAAGAAAAAACAGTATTCATAACACTTAAAAAGTGCTATCTAGGACTATTGATAGCACTTCTGAAAATGCTAACGTAGCCCATGTTATTAAAAGTCCAGTCTTTTCTATAACATTTTTTTAATGTTATGTTCGGTGTTATCTTAAACTATTCAATAACACATTTTTAGATGCTATAATATTCAAATAATAACATTTAGATAGAGTTTTTGATTATAAATTTGAAATTTAATCTTGTATTTTTTTCATAACACTTTTCAACTGTTACATTTGATTATTTTAATAATATTTTTAGTTTGTTATATTATATAAACCATAACGATTTTTTACGCTTATAATATGCTTTTAAATCATAACATATAGTAATAAAATTTTAAATTTTATTTTGATAAGTATACTTATATGGTTTTTTTTTAATTAAAAGATTTTCATTATTGTACTTTGATAAAAAAAATTCAAAATTAATCATAAAATGTAATTCTCAATAGATTGATAAACCATAAGTATTACATTAAACAATAACTAATTCAAACCATAAATGTGTCTACTTCATGAGATCTTAGTTCTAACTTAAGTTTGAAAGCATAACATAATAAAGTTTTATAATCTTGAACAATTTTTACTTCAAAAATGAAAAATAGAAACAAAACTTTATAGTAATTTTCCTAAACAAGAAAAGTTTTTGGTCATTGAAGATGAGAGAAATACAACATCCATAAAGTTGACCATTACAAAAACAACAATAACAACAACATGATACCAGCCTGCCATCATTTAATTTGGAAAGCCTGAATATACATGCCATTCTCAACATAGAACAAACACTTGTGCAACATTTTCTCAGTAAATTCCGGGGATGACCCTGTACCGAACCTTCTCGCAGTACAATTTCCAGTATTTTCCATACCTACAATAACAATCACATGTCAAGATTTTATGCCTTTATCTGTATGAAAACGCGCAAACCATTATTCATTTCGTCTACTTATTTATTTTTCTCTACACTGGCATCGGTTTGTAAATTGTCTACACCTGTTGGACCAGAAACCACTAACATGATCAGATTTTGTCTCTCCCATACAAGCAAATAAACTAGTAGCACTCGTAAGGTAAGTTACGTGGTTAAAAAGAGCTGGAACAGTCCAGAAAAATGCAGCTAATATTTCTGGGACATAGTGGTTATGAATGAAAGCTAATATTGCACAAGTGGCAGTTATATTTACATGGATCAGCTAAAATTACTTACTTGGATCAGCTAATATTTCTTCTTGGTTATGAACCCCCCGCATTCATAACCAAGAAGAAAAAAAAATCCAGTTAGTTCAGATTTACATGGCAGAGCCTGAAAACGTACCATCCCGAAGTTAAAAGAATGTTGCTTTTTGTTTCCCCAGTTGTGGTAGTGTAAGTGGCAGTTATCTGTGAAACAGAAAGGGAAGAATTATGCAGGATTTAGCAGCAGATATACAGAAAATTGTATGTATAATGAGAACCAAATAACGAGTTTCAGAGAACCATATACCTTTGATGGAGCTTTACCCCAAACCAAAGCTTTGCCATTTGTTCTGCGAAACTCTTGCCTTTGCCTATCACAGTCGTAGTTGATGTATATGCAAAGAATGCCTGCTACTAGGATGTAGAGTGCCAACTGTGACAAAGCAAAGTAGACAACTAAAATTAAGAATTAATTTAACAGGGACAATGGGGAAATAGGACAGAAAAGAAAGTATGGTTGGTTGCAAAAAAAATCAAGTCTACGCTCATCTCATGGGCTTGGCAGCTTACAAACAAAGTTACAAGCATTCAACTTTTGCATTTGGCTGGTAGAATAGATTTGCAGCTTCTAACTCAAATCTAGAATCAAATTGCCAATATACAGCTTTTACAAGCTAATAATAATATTACTGGTGTATACCAAGGGGAGTTAGCTCAAATGGGAAGACATGTGGTTTGCTTCCATAAGGTCTAAAGTTTGAATCCCACCAAGGTATCTACATAGCCATTGCTATAGTTTCCTACTCTCTAGTAATGCAGAAAAGTGTTCACATTTTGAAAAGGTTGAAAAACATTTTGGAACTGTTCCTGAACAAAAGCAGTAATATTACATTTTATTGACCAAATAAACTTAGAATAGAAAACTTTATACCTGAGTTCCAAGGTGTACGGGATGATTGACCAGGTACATGCCAGGAGAAGTATATATAGAAGGCACCCATACAAGGCATCCCCAGCAAATATAAAAACCAGCTGTCAAAATGATAGGTACAATGATCCAAATGAGAGAAAGTATGAACAAACCAAAAGAACGAGAAAGAAGCAATAGATAAATTCAGCACTACAAGAACATTTGTTTAATAATTATTTGGTCTCTTCTAATCACAGTGAAAAATTAGGTAGTAGAAACAATTTATCTGCTAAAATTAAGGCCAAGAATTTGCAACGTCATGGTAGCCAATCCAAGTAATTGGGATCAAATACAGCAATAGATGGAAAAGGTTAAAGGGGAAGTAACTATAATCTTCGAATGGTAACGAAAGTAAGAGACTTTAATGATGATGACTTCATAGAAGACAAGTTATCTTATTTCTATCTCACTTAATTCATAAATATAAGTTATGCTTAGTATGCATTCAAAAAAATAATAAGACATCTAAATTTGTACATGTTCCAAAATATCAAACCATCCAGAAGATTATTGCCAAAATGATGTTTAATAAAATAATGGATAACAAGGATGGAAAGTTAAAATAAAAGGATGTAGAACCTCGATCATGTGCAATATCCATTGTGCTCCAGTATCCAGCTTCCCACCAAAAAAACTTAGTAACATACACCAGCATCAATATGGTATTAACAAGCATTGAATCAGCCACTTTGCCGTTCACTTCATACTGGTAAAAAGAAAAAAGATAGACGTTAAATACTAGGAAAAGAGCTAAAGAGTGTGTCCACAAAGCAATCTGTTGTAGAAGTGTAAAACAGGAAGGTCGGGTCTGATTTAGAGGTAAGAAATAACCACCAGGCCAGCTGCACGGGCACACAGTAAAGTAAGATTAAGTGTTCTTTTTGTTCAAATGAATTATACAGAGAAACAATCCTTGAACAAGAGGGAAAATGATTGGCCGCTGGAAATGGATTGTAGAGATTTTGTGGCAAAGCAACTCAGATTTCGTGACTGGCTTTCCTCTGTTTCAGATTTTGCAGCTCCATCTTCAAGTGAACTGCAACAGAAAGAGATACCATACACAACAATTAAAGGACATCTTATTGTTACAGAGGATTTGATAAGTAAAGTTTTACATGTTAAAGATGTGCTACTTGACCTGATTGCATAAAAAAAAATCAACAGAAATTACACAAGAACAAGTTAAAGATTGTAACAGTTACATTAATCTTTATTTTATTATTATTATTTTTTTTGGGTGGTGGGGGGGAATAAGAAGTACAAACCTCTCATCACCAACAACCGATGCAGCTTTGTTTGTCTCACTGGAAGCGGAAGGCTAAACCTGATTGACCTCTTTCGTACCATCTGAGAAAAAATTATTACAACAAAACAAACTAGTGAGTTACACCTTGAATTTTCTCATCTCCAGCTTAATGGACAATTGACATAGTAAGCGGATGTTTGTGATGATGGTGAAATGTACAAACCAAAACAAAACTGTTCATTGCTAATTCTAGTCAATAACAGCCACCTCTAATTTCAATCGCAAACAAGAAAATGCATTCGAAAAAATCGACATTATCACTTTCAAATTGAAAAGAAGCATAACCTAAATAATTCTGAATAGCCTTCTGAAGTTCTGGATGTTTTTTCCCCGAACATTCTTTCAGCATCGATTCAAATGCCCGTGTAACAAAACCACCAGCTGCACCACCCGCCATTTTTACTTTCTTCAATCAAAATTCCCCTCGTTCCGCAATTCTCCCCAATCTTAAACCAAAAAAACATGTGAATCAAAAGGACGCCTGACTGAAATTAGCATCAACCAGAAACAAATGCCGAGAACTCGGATCGAAAGCCATTGAGCCAAGATCCGATAAAGGAAAGAACAGCTATAGATGAGCAATTGCAGAAACATGGAGAGAGACACTTACCTTAGACTTTTGCAAGTTGCGAAAGAGAGATCTGAAAAGGAGGAGAGGAGAGTGTATTAGATCTGGTGATCTGGTACGGTTATAGAGTGTGTTTCACTCTTCTTCTCCTACTGGCTACTGGTCTTCTCTCGCGGAGCTCGGAGCGAAGCCTCGGACATTTCCAATTGCCACCGTTGGCTGGATTGAGAGGAGGGACTTTTGAGAGGGAAATTTCATATAGAAGCACCTGTACCCTTCCATTCATCCGTCGGTCATGCGAGAAAGAGAGAGAGAGACCGAGGGGAGAGGCGTGAGGCACTATACCCTTCCATTCATCCGTCGGCCATGCAAGAGAGAGAGAGAGAGAGAGACCGAGGGGGAAAGGCGTGAGGCACTATACCCTTCCATTCATCTGTTGGCCATGCGAGAGAGAGAGAGAGAGACCGAGGGAAGAGGCAGACCGAGGGGAGAGGCGTGAGGCGAGAAGGTTATGGTAGAGAGAGAGAGACAGAGGGGAGAGCATTTGCTTTCGTTTTATGATATTAGAGAATGAAAATGTGAGTTAAGAGTTGGGGAAAAAGTAAAAGCGGGTGTTTTAACAAAAAAATTCATTTGCCGCCCCTTTTTTTCTCTTCCGTGTTCTACCCATTTGGCTAATCATCAATAATAGCGTTTTTTAAATTATGTAATATTTTAATGTAATATTTAGTCAAATTTGTTGTAGTGTAACAATCTTTCCATAGTCCACCATCGAATCTCAACCAACCACAAACAATCAAAATGCAAACAATCATTCAAATATCCATTCAAATGCAGCAGCAATGCTAATAAGCATGCCCCACAATAGTCACACAGAAGTCAAGGGCCAGGCCCTATCAGTATCTCATGCTCCCTATTAGCCATACAGATTAAAGCATTTACATTTCATTCAAACACTTACGCATGTAATCACATATATATAATTACCAAACCCTGAGTCGAGCTTGTCTTTAGCGGTGATGTACATGTCTAGCCAGTCTTCATGAACCCTTAAACCTAGACCGCTCTGATACCAAGTTGTAACGTCCTGGATAACCAAGACTGCTACACTGTGCAGTTAAAATAGTGCAGGACTTGCTAATCAACTCATTTAATTGAAAATGTGATCCTAAGGTCAACAATCAAATTAGTGTTATAATATTTTGATCGTAAACGGTTAATTTTTCATTAAAATAGATGTTTCGTACATGTGATCCCAAAAACAGGGTTAAAAAGAGAAAACTTACAAACTCTCAAAAGTTATATACAATCAGTGGCCACTCTATGTCAAAATGCAAGTTTTAGGCTTCTGTCCCTACACTTTCCTCGGCCGTCACAGACGAGCAGCTGACAATGTAGACCTCTCCCCCAGAGCTCTCCAACACATGGTTGATCTAGCTTACCCTTGCCTTTACCTGCACCACGTAGCACCCGTGAGCCAAGACCCATCAAGAAAACCAAAATAACAATCACATGCAACAATAAGAATATTCAATCAAAATTATCTCATATAATAATAAAACAAAGTATGGAAAATTAATTAAAAAATTGCAATCACATAATATCAAGTGATTAGGGTTGGCACCCTTAGGCCAAGCCCCCTGTCGATCCAGCTAGCCCTGGCTCACTTAGGCCGGGATGCGCTCAATATGCTCAACATTTACCCTGACTCCCTTAGGCCGGTCATTCTTATATTACAAATCAATCTTACAAACACATATCACAAGCAACCAATAATTGGGAATCTCAATCTCGTTCATAACCACGCAAGGTACAGTTTTCTTACCTTGAATTCCGAGCGGAGATAATAGAGCAGTCTCGAGCACGAGCCTCAGTCCTGAGCCTTGACGATAAACCTAGTCACAATGGCCAATAGGTATTTTCCAACTTCTAATCCAAATAAATACTTAGGAGATAAAAACTAGGCTCCGGGACCTCAATTTCTACTAAAGCGATAGTAGAAATTGTCCTCAGTGCTTAGGTTCGAACCCCCAAGCCTCACCAACCTTCAAAACCAATCTAGGGCAAAACCTCTAGGTGGGTCGCGACCTGGTCCTTAGGGTCGCGACTTGCCCCTAAGTTAGAGACCAAGAACCCAAGCCATCGAGGATGCAGGTCGCGACTTGCCCTAGGGTCGCGGCATGCTCCCTACCCAAGAGCACACCCAGGGCTTATAGGGCACATGCGCCGCAGCGCGCCCCTTTCAAACCCAGATGTTCTGGGTTTTTCTACTCATTTCTCCCAACCAATTTTCCCAATCAGAACTAAACCCAAACACGAGTTGAGGATTAAATCATACATTTTAGACACCAAAACCTTAGCAATTAAACCAAAATCACTATCCCAAATCAATAAGAATTCATCACTAAAGTACCCAAACCAACTGATCATTACTCCCAAAACCAATCATCAAATTCACACCCATGCCAACCAAAACTCTTAACAAAAACTCAGCAGAACTCAAAGATTAAAACTAGAGTTCTTACCTCCAATTGTAGCCCAGTTCCTCCAACAATATCCTTTCTCAAACTCAGCTTAATTCTTCAGTCTAACCAAGCCAAGAATCATCTTCTTTCCCTTAGCTTTTCCTCTTGTGTTTTCCTTCAACTTCCAGCTCAATTTCCCAGCCTATGCTCCTTCAATTCTCCAAAAAAAAAAAATTCAGTTCTCCCTAAAGAGAGTGAGGGAGAAACGTGAGAGAGAGAAATATGAGGGTAAGTTGATTGTTCTAAGTGATTTCTGGCTAAGTCTAGAATCAAAGATGATATATCATTTAACCCCTAAAAAGACTATTTTGCCCTCCCATATATTACTTAGCCCTTTAATTGTTCTAAGGGGAAAATGGTCATTTCCCCAGTTTCCCACTAATTCCTCAAATGTTCCAAATATTCACCAATTAATCTTGTCATATCCAAATAATTACCAAGTACTTATTCAATATCTATAAATCCCACAATGTTCTCTAAATTCCCATAAAATACCCCAAGGCTCCCCCCGAGCCGGGTATAAAACCGTGCTGTGACTATTTCGCTAATCCCCTCACTAGGACCGTCTCGAGCCATATGTTGCAAATATATTCACATAAAAATGTGGTCTCAACAATTTATCACAAATAAGCACATTTATGCCCTCAATGAGCCAAAAATTACAAATATGCCCTTATAAGCTATAAAGGGCCCACATGCTTATCTATTACTCATAAACATGCCTATAATATATCCATATAATCATATTAATCATGCATCCCACATAATCATGCATTTTAACCATTTAATCACACATATACCAATTATGCCCTCCTGGCACACTAATCAATGCCCTTAAGCCTTATTAGTGATTTTTGTTCGGTACATGCTGACTTAGGCTTCTTTTCTCCACCCTGGTCGACCCCTGAGATGCTCCTCTTTTTACCGTTGCCCCCATCGCTGCCTTGAGGGTTTGCGCTATTCTTTCCTAGCTTGATAGTGGTCAGGTGGTTTATGCTTTTTTCTTCCTTCATGATAGCGTCATCTAGCTTCATGTATTTGTCTGCTCGATCCAGAAACTCCTGGAAGGTGTTGATGGGATTCCTGTGTATGCTATCCCATAAGGGACTATGATAAATTATTCTTGCCGAGATGGTAACGAACTTCCCTTCATCTCTTACTATGGATGATCGGTTTGCCTCCCTCATGAATCTTTGGATGTAGTCCTTAAGGGATTCATCCTTCCCTTGCTTGATGTTAGCTAGTTGATTGGCATAAACTGGTTGAATCCATCTAGCACTAAAGACCTTGCAAAATTCCTTCCTAAACTGTTCTCAGGAAGTGATGGATTCAAGATTGAATTTTCAATACCATTCCATAGCTGAGTCAGAGAGAATGGTAGGGAATACCCTGCACCTATAATCATGCTCAACACCGAGTAACTCCATCTGATCCTCAAACTTTCCAATGTGTCGTAATGGGTCCTCTTTCCTAGTGTATGTTGGAAGTTTCAGGGTCTTGTATTTCGGTGGTGGTTGAGCAGCTTGGATCTTGGTAATAAAGGGACTCCCACTTCTGTGAGCCAACTCGATATCAAAAGGTTTCTTTGTCAGGCCCTGAAAATCCATGGTGAGTGCATCTATTTGAGCCTATACTGCTAGTGGGATCGCTGCTCCAGGTGGGGTAGATGTCCCTGGTACCCCCTCTTGAGTGTTGGTCCTCCTATTGATTACCTCCCTCAGATCCTGAGGTTGTGCATCTTTTTCGAGCCTATTGAACATGGTATTGGTGTAGTTCATCAGTTCTTTTCCCTTGCAAAATTGAGGGTGTAGGGATGGTAGGTCCTCCTTGCCCTTGCCAGTGCGATCCTACCCCCGAGCCTCTCCTCCTACATGACTTTGAGAATTTGAGCAGTCGTTTCCATTCCTGTCATGCCTGTCAGATGTCTGACTTTCCTCTCATGTGTCGTTTCGTCTGTCCCCCTGGGAGGGGGCCTTTGGGTTGGTAACACTCTTACTCCGAGATGAAGTGTTATTCTTCTTAGTCATCGAGGAGGCAATCTTAGACTATGCCTCTTCATCCTGTCTCTAGGAAAGTGGCTCTAAGAGGATCCTTGGGGTTCGACTTCTCCCCTGGGACTCCCTGTTACTTCTATCTCGCATCCCTGCTGCTTTTTTCTGAGCCTCCCTCATCGCCTGAGCAGCAGTTTCAGCATTAGCTCGTGCTAACTGGGTAGCCGCCTCCAGGGCCACAGCAGCCTCCTGGTGCCTCTGGACAGCTTCCTTCTCCCTCTTAATAATCCTATGAACTTGCTCATCTATCTCTCGCCATTGTCGTTCCATCATCGCCCTCTGGAGGGGAATTTCTACAGCAAAGGCCTCCTGCCTCGCAAGAAATTGCGCCATCTCCTCCTGGTGAGCGTCTTGTGGATCTTCCGCATCAGGTTGATCTCCAACCTCCACCTGAGGTTTGTTAACGGGATTGATGGGATCCTAAGTGGTGGAATCCCTGGGAGTCATCTTCTTTGTCTGGTTGGGTTTTGGAGGCATCATAAAGCTAATGAAAGTGTGTTTCTTGATTTCGTACTCTCAATGAAAGCACCAAAATGTTGACCTGTGAAATTGGCCAACGGTCGTATGTACAATATACTACACCTTTTGAATGAAATGACTATAATATATGATAGAGTATATATATTTTAAACAAACACACAGAAATTTTATAGTGGTTCGCCCTGTTCTGATGAACAGTAATAACCTAATCCACTTAGTCTTTAGTATTGAATCACTCGACAGATAATTACACGGATGAACTGAAGTATTCACTCGTCACTAATTTGCCCAAAAGTTTCTCCCCATAAAATATCTCACTCAAAATCGTTAAAAAAAATCCCCAGATCTCGTTTATGAAGCCCTTGGTCCTTTATTTATAGTACCCAGGGGCTGTTACATGATCAACAAGACGGGGGATTTTGGTTTGGTACACAATCATTATGAGTAGAGATACATGTCCACCTCCACATGATTATGAGATCATGGGTCTTATCGTTGCTTCTATTTATCATAGTTGACAATGCACAATTGAAACCTTCGGGAAAATGCTAAGTCTTGGTTATTCTATGAGACATAGGTGCTAGGCCCGATGACCCTTTAGAGCTAGGGTGCTAGGCATGATGACCCTCTGGGTGCTAGACCTGTTGATCCTCTGGGTGCTAGGCCTGTTGATCTTCTGGGTGCTAGGCCTGTTGATCTCAGCTTGAACGAACGTGAACTTTATCCAGCGAAGTGTATTTTGGAGTTTAGGACGACCACCCATGTGGCTCTTGAGCATGTCAGGCGGACCACCCCTAAGGGGTTTAGGCCTGATCAACTTCCCTATAGGTCCTGGACCTATCTTTTTTGCTCATCGGTCTTTTTCAAATACTTTGTCGTTTTTCCCTGACTTGTGATGCCACGTGTTGCTTTCTCATTCGCCATGTCATCTCTTGATATTTTAGGGATAAAATCCTTCAAACCATCAAATGATTCAATCCATGCATACAGGAAATTTTTTACAATTTCAAGGGCAAGAGGCTTGGGAGTCTCTTGAAACTTTTTTGGTAAATTCACAATAGTTGAATTGTCTTGATACTAGATCGAAAGCATACAATGCACGTAAGAGAGGGGGAATTTACGATGTAAAAGATGACATAGATATAAAAATGTCTTTAGCAAATTTCACCAAAAAGGTAGAAGTTATGTCATTATGTCAAACAATAAATGCTCCTATGACACCTAGTAATTAGGTTTGTTTTCTATGTTTTAGTACAATTCATAATACCCAATCTTTTCCTTCATTGACTATTTACTGGAAAGCATTCTCTAATGAAGCTAACGCTCTTCAAGCTTATGGGAAACCATCTGATAGCCCATTTTCTCCCACCTATAATCTAAAATGGAGAAATCATCCAAACTTTTCATGGAGATAGAACCAGCCTCCAATGAACCAAGGGCACCAATTTTACATACCCAATTGAATCAATGCCCAACCTAATATGTCATATCCTCCACAACAACAAAGAAAACCATCTTTAGAGGATACCCTAGAACAGTTCATGTAACGACCCAACGAATACAAGACAAAACACATGTAGAAATTTAAACTTTTACTTAAAATTATTGTACCGAAAATCTATATAAAAAAACTTTTCAGAAAATACTGTGTCCGCTCACTTTTAGTTTAGCAAAGAGAATTACAACTACTCTTCGACAGATTTATAGCAAAACAAATGTCATAAATGAAATAACAAGCTCGTAGCTTTTTCTTTTCAAAATGGTGTTCCATGAAAAACCACTCTAGGTCGGGCCACATGTACATATCCACAAGTAGACTCCAACACTCACTGATCCACTTTGCCTTGGCACTTACCTACAACATGAAAAACTAGGTAAGCGACAACACTTAGTAAGAATAGCCTTACACACAAGTATACTAAAACCCATTAACGGGTCGACCTATGGTAGATATCGCTACTGGTCATTAGGGTATTGGATAAGTTCCAACCCTATCATACAATTCTCAATAATAGCCATAACAGAAAATCGAGCACTTTGGTTGCACCCAACAACCAACTTTCATACATATCATCACAACCTACACTCAAAAAATTCCCAGAACATTCAATATAGATCACCATATCCGAATAATAACTTTGGTTGTTTCTAACGACCAAGTTCAAACATAACATAATAACTTGCACTCAGAAAATTCCCAAAACATACAATATATCACTTATATCGTAATATCCTGCGCTCAAAAGATTCTCAGAATATTCAAGATATATTTAACACGCATCATGACTAAGCAATTAAATTATCAGCAAGGGATCCAGGCCTCAACCCAGTTCCATCGTTAATGTCCTGGGTCCAACTCAGACACTATTACCGTTGTCCTCACTCCAACCAAGACTATATATTCACCATGTCTTGGCTCAAACCCGGACTATATATTCACCATGTCCTGGCTCCAACTAGGATTATATATTCCCCACTTCCTGGCTCAAACCCGGACTATATATTCACCATATTTTGGCTCCTACCCGGACTATATTCTTACCGTGTCCTGGCTCCAACCCAAACCTTGTTAGGAAAGAGTTTCCTAATACGCAACGGAATTGTGTGATGAGTTGGCCCAGTGTACAAAAAAAATTATGTTACATATTTAAACTACTTATAAATATGCAGATCCATTAATATACATACATTAATCATAAACAAGAAAAGAATAAAGAACATACCTCTTGATGCCTATCAAGTGTCCTTGCAATCTTTTCGTATCCAAGCTTCTCCCAAGTATTCACACCAAGATCTTTCACAACGTTCTCTACACCTCAAGAAGTGTGTGGGTACTTAGAGAATAAAGGATGGTACATTTCTGATTCACATTGATGTACTCAACACATGAGATCAAGAGAATAGGCCTGAGATTGCTTCTGTATCTTTTCAGGGAGAGATCGAAAGTATCATTATTTTCTTAGAGCGAATAATTGAGTATATTGTTATTTTCTGATAAGTCTAACTTATAGAGAGAATATTTAAATTTAAAAAATAAATATGTAACCAATTACAATTTATCTTTTAATTAATTAATTATCTTATTAATAAAAATATCAAAACTATATTTTTGAATTTTTTATTAATTAATTAATTAATTAATTAAAAGTGAAAATTTCACTCCCTGATTACTATAGATGCACGCCACACACAGTCCAGGGACTGTGTGTGTCATGTAGTACCCCATAAAATAGGGGAATTTATTTTCTCAACTATTATTTAATTATTTTAATAATGTAAACATCAAAACTAACTTTTGACTTATCCATTAATTAATTAAACAAATAAATAAAAGTGAAAAATCCAATCGTGTTTCTTTACTATGCTACACGCCCAAGTGAGACCCTAGGACTCCTTGGTGTGTGTAGCTCCCTACAAAAGAGGGTCCAAGATTTTTTCCCCAATTATTTATTCAAACTACCTTATTAGAAAAAATACATCAACTTGATAATTCATTCAAATTTGAATCTATTATCTTTTTAATTAATTATCACATATAATCAATTATTTGAATAAATATTAATCTTTTAAATTCAAATCCAATTTGAACTTGTCAGATTATTATCTCCCACTCAAATAAAGATATTTAATTAATAAAAATCAATTTTAATTAAATATTAATTTCAAAATTTTAATATTTATTTTATTATAATTTTGAAAATTATAATAAATTAATTATATATATAATTTCGAAAATTACACAATAATTAATTATTAATTAATTTTGATAATTACAACTAATTTGTAATTAATTAATTAATCACTCTTATCACATAATTGCATATTTGGCATGAAGAACAAAATTCTTCTTAAATATGTCTTTTTACCATTTTACCATTTATATCAACTATTGCCTTGAATAGTGTAGATAGAGCCGCTGTGGGGACCTATGGACCTATAATTCCAAGCTCCAATAAATTTATGATTATTAATTAAACTCTTGAATTAAATAATATTTATTTATTAATCTCATGATTACTCCACTATAAATATGAGACTGCACTCTTGTAATTATAGACATTTCATTTACTAAGTACTTTATATCAATAAAGCGTCCATTAATATAATCATTACATACAAATTAACCCTCTAATAATGGTTCATAATTAACCAGGAATAAAATTACCGTTTTACCCTTTTAATTATATCTTGTTTCCTTAAGTACCATCGACTTTACTAGTGAAGGTTAATTCCTACCCAAATTATGAATTTGAGCTCAATAACCTTTCAGTCCCAAAAGTCAACCCTTAAAAGAACCATTATTCAATCTCTTGCGAGAAGGTATAGATTCCTCATTTGTATACTATGTCCCCAGCCATTTACATTAATGAGTTCCCAAAATAAAAGTTTCTAGCCTGATCATTCTGGAAAACCCTAACGAGTAAATCAAATAACTCATATAACATAAACAAGAGTTCATAGTAACTTCAGGATTATGATCTATTTGTATATGATCATCAATTGATATATTTAATTAATACTTCGAAACGGCGTTTAACTAAGTATTAATAAATATGTCTGGTCCAGTTCTATGTATTCTCTAATATATAAAGTACCTCCACAAAAGTGTCACACTACACTAGTAATCCTGATCTAGATCACACATATTCATAATACTAGTGGACCGTACTTGCAGTAATTAATCTAAAGATTCCATAACTTTATTTTATTGTGAACTATTCAAGTTCATTTATCGCAAACACAATCCTCCCATACCAATACATGGTTGAGATCACATATATGAACTTAGGAATTTTTCTGATATTTACTTAATATTATCACAGAATAATATAGTCCATAAAATATATGCATAACAAACTCAATTTATTTATTTATTTCTTAAAACAACGTATACTACATATGCATTCAGGGCACAATTCCCAACAAACCTACTTACCATTTAGTCGCAGAATGCAAAAGTGGGTATTAAGCATACCCTGGTATTAATGACCCAAACTAAACTAGTATATTCTACTACTACAAGCCCACACTAGTATATTCATGTTATAGCCAAGAAGGGAAAGGCTAACTTACTTGGAGTCCTTAGTTCCCAGCTAAATCTTTAACACCACTATTCGTTTTTCCTTTTGCGGTTACTGTAATTAATACATTGTACTCAGATTAAACTATGGAATATTCTTATAGCTAATATTCTATGATAGCTACATGAAATAAATTCTTAGAAACTTTATACTATAGCCTCTTATACACTTCACAGTGTATAAGGCCAGATTTTATTTCAGTCTTTACAGTATCATAAGAAAATCGACCTCGCCACAACACGTTCTTCGTGCTGAGCATTTTAATATTCTTTACATAAAGAACTCTCTTATCGGATAACTCATATTTTGGTTTTACAAAAAAAAAGAGTTCTACACTACTCATATCTTTGAGAAAAATACCAACTTTTTGCTCTCTTAAGAGGTTTATCATTTTCTATCATTTACCAAAATACGGCTCTCCGACCCTTTAACTTATAATATCCGACAATGTTACCCCTTTCTCATAAAGGTTCTACGAAACGTAAACTCCCATTTTTACCATTTTTATCCATAACCTAATATCTCATTTTATGTTATTCTTTAAAAGAAGGGAAATTGGACCCTTAAATTATAAAATGGTAAAAATCAACTTTAATTAAGTAAAGCTGATTTGGGGAATTGTTAAATCTCCAAATCCTTAGTTATATTTGAAATGAACTATTTGTTTTCATTTCCAAAACTTTACTTCCACTATTTAAATTTAATGTAGTAAAGTCTCATTTTTAAACTTTTGCCCTAAGTTGAGTTTTTGGCAAAAACCCTTAAACTATCATTCTTATATTCTGTGTCATAAGGAAGGAAACTAGGCGAAATCCTCTCATCAAAACTTGTTTTAGGTTAAGAGAACTAACCTCCCAAAAATCACTTTTCGTTAAGGTTCGAAATTACTACTTTTCAGTTTTTAAGGAAAAATTATAAAAACCATTCTCTTAAACAGTGATACATTTTTCTCTACAATTTTACAGGGGTCCTTATATATATCTTAACTAACTCCCTTAAAAAAATTCATAATTTTTGGGATGGAAAAATCGATTCAAGTATTTAAAGCAATCTGGACAGTGCTTGCTGCCCGTAAGTTTTTTCTAGATTTTAAGGTAAATTTGAAAATTTATTTCTCTTACACTGTAGACTATTTCTTTCTAAAATTCTTCCGGGATCTTTATACATATCTAGATTAGCTTCCTTCAAAATTTCACAATTGTTAGAGTAATAAAACTCATTGAAATATTTGAAACAATCTGCGCTGCCCTGAAGTTTTGTTTCCATATTTTAGGTTAAACATTGAAAATTTGTTTCTCTTCAAACATAATACATTTTCCTCTACAATTTCACAGTGACCCTTATACATGTCTAAAAAAATATCCTACAAAATTTCATAGCTTTTAGATTAGTAAAATCTATTCAAAAGTCAAAACATTCTTGTCAATCCATGCTGCCCATAAAGTTTCTAGATTTACATCACAATGCCAAAAAGTGCATAACTTGGGTTTAAAGATACCTTTTTACAATTTTTCAAAGCCTAACCTCAAGTACTCACAATGAAATATGCTACTATACAATCTATTTTTACAAATAGAGGCAGCGGAGTTCGATCTGACCCATTGGAAGCCAGACCATGAATTTTGGCAGCATGCATTTTTACACAAACTTAACAACAACAAGCATTTCTAGCATAACCCTAGCCACATGCATGCATGAAAATAATCAATTTAGGCATCTCAACCTTAAGAATAAAATAAGCTCAAAGAACCATTAAAATCACCTATTGTACGCCCTGGTTTTCCCCCGGGCTTATTAGCAGGTCGAGTCTCGGACTAATCATGGTTTAGTCGGAGGACTCCCCCGGGCCGGAGATCCTGTTTCCAGATCGTACCTTCTTAGATCGAGGGATCCTCAAGGGCTCGCCAAGGGCCCCCAAGACTGGAGGAAGGCATCAAAAAACCTGAAGGCTGAAGGTCGGTTCAGGGAAGAAGCTCGTGGTACGAGCTGGCCATGGATCTCTGACCCTTTGTAAAGTCAATACACGTAAGATAAACGTGCATGTATCTGACATCACGTGTCCGATATCCCCCTGACTTCTCGGACACGCAGCAGGAACGTGCGCATTCAGACACCCACGGCTGTGTTGGGCCGTGCGGCCCATTATCTCCTTACACACTGATTAGACCACACTTATGTGTCAGGTTTAGGAATTAATCATAATTGCAACAGAGTTGATATGACAAATGGTAAGGTCACGGGATGACCTCCCTACCAACTTCCAGGTGCCTTCTCCTATAAATATGGGGACCCTGGGAGTTGATAGAGGTTGGAAAAAATAGTCTCTGAAGAGCCATATACTTTGTAAACCAAATACCCAGAATATATGAATAATATTGACTAGTGGAGTAGAAGGATTTTAACCTTTGAACCACTTAAAAAACGTGTCTGGAGTCACCTAGTTCATTCTTTAAGATTTCATATCTGTGACGGTTCTACTTTCAGTACTAAACCCTTTCTCTTCTTCTCTTAATTACCTGTTGGCGAAGAGCCGCGTCAACAGTTTGGTGCTTTCATTGAGAGCAAGTTCAATTAGTACTACCACAAACATCCAACTATGGTGACCACTCGATCCAGACATGGCAACAAAACAGAACAGCATGATGGGCAGGAGGCCCACCATGTTGCCATCCCTGATGAGCAAATTCTTGAAGTCCAGCAGAGGCCAGGAAAGCAGCTGGCGGGCCAAGACGACACTGGTAGTTCAGCGCCCTGGCCAACTAATCTGAATCCGTGTTATTATACTACGGTGGAGATGGAGAATGCTCAGCTGAGGAGCCAGTTAGCAGCAGCTGGTCAGCAAATCCAGGATATTCTGGACCGACTACCCCCTCTCACAACCAACGTTAACGTTGGAGAGAGGCAAGGTGAGGCTCCTAAGTCTCGCCGGAGTAATCGGTCCAGACACAGCCGTTCGGATAGACTTCCTGCAGCCAACTCTACCCCTTCATCACACCATCAAGAGGCAAACTTCAGGGAAATGCCTAGAACCGGACAACAGCAATACAGCCGTTCGGTTAGGACATCAACCCCTAGCTCTCAACCTTCCTCGAGGGCGCCCAGGAGAGATCGAGGAAATTCCTGAAGAAGATCCGGGGAGGGCCAGAGACGTCAGCCCATCCCTGAAGACCGTCCTGCGCCTCGTCCAGCTCGCCCAGCGCGGGACCAGCAGGCTAGCAGGGCCGAAAGGCCCCCACCAAATTTAATCCGTCCGGATGGAACTAGGATCGCCTCCCCAGTCAGGCATCCTCCTTCTCCAATCAGATACCCGTCTCCTCAGCCCGTCCGAGACATCCCGGCCTACGGGAGTAGTAGGAGACACCCGCCGTCGGCTGGGCCTTCCTGGCGCAGCAGGGCGCCAGGGGAAGGATCAGATCGTAACCGCCAAAGACGCACTCCAAGCCTATCCATCAGGAGCCACTGGACCGGTAGTCGCCGAAGTGATCTCTCGGGAGGAGACCTGCGTCTGCGACTAAGTTCGGCACAAAGTCACCAGACTACACAGGGAGGCGACCTCCGAGATCGCCTCAACTCTCACAGAGACGAACGAACCGGAGAAGGTAGCCAAGCCCGTTCAGTGGGAGTCCGATCCGAAGTGCGTAACGGAGGGAATGTCCCAAATAACCTATCTCAAGATAGGGGGGGCAACAACCCACCTAATATGTACAACGGGTCCGGAGCTGTTGAACAGCCCCGGAATAACCCAGGATCTCAGGACAAAACCCTCGAGCGCCTAGCTCAGATGGAGGAACTGATGAGAAAGTTCCTATCAGTGAAATAAAAAGACGAATATGATTCGGGTGACGAAATGGAGCTCTTCGCCCCCAACATAGCAGCGACGGCATACCCGTCTGGCTTCCGTATGCCTCACTTGTCAAATTTCAACGGGGACAGAGACCCGTCGGACCATTTAGGGATGTTCAACACCCTAATGATGGCCCATAACATCAGCCCGGAGCTGCGTTGCTTGATCTTTCCTTCCACACTGACTGGACCTGCCAGGAAGTGGTTCAAGCAGAGTAAAAGGCAGTCAATCAGCTCCTGGAAGACCTTTTCGGCTGACTTCAAAAGGGCATTCCGCGCCTCCCAGGCCGCCCGAGTCCAGGCCGACTCCCTTGCTAACGTGAGACAGCAGCCCGGTGAGACGCTGAAAGCCTACTTGAGCAGATTCGCGAATGTCGCTGCTCGAGCCAGAGACGTTGACGATAGCTCCAAGCTCATGGCCATGAGGACCGGAATCCTGGTCGGTGGAGACCTGTGGAAAGATATTCAAAGGAGGGGAGTCAGCTCGGTTTGCGAATTCCTTAACAGAGCCCAAGAGTGGATAAATTTGGAAGAGGCTGAAGCTTCCGCCGCGGGGACCAGCCAGATTCCCGAGAAGCCCGCTAGAACGGGGACAGAGATCGTAGTGGCGATTCCCGACGTCGCGCAGAACAACCAGCCCGGTGGTGGCAAAAGAAAGGGGAATGGTGAAAACAGCCATCACGGTCAAAAGAAGAATAAGTCTGTGGATAAATTCAAGCCCGTGTTCACAACATATACCGAGCTCACCCAGTCCAGGGAAAATATTTTCCTGGCCAACGCTGCTCGGGTCCCTTGGAAAAGGCCGGAGCCATTAAAGCACCACAAGGGAAAGAGAGATACTTCAAAATTCTGCCGTTTCCATAACGACGTCGGCCACAATACCGACGACTGCAGGCATCTCAAAGATGAAATCGAAACTCTCATCCGAGCAGGCCCATTGGCGCAATACTCGCGAAACAGGGTCCCAGCAAGTCGACCCGTTCCAGAGGTCCCAGCCAGCCAGCCCGGGCCTCGGATAGATCAGGACGTCCTTCCCCCCGCGGTCGAGGGAGAGATATCCACCATCTCTGGAGGACCGCATATGGCTGGCACGAGTAGAGGCGCCCAGAAGAGATATGTGAATGAATTAAAGTCTCACAACGAAGCGGAGTTCGTCCCGGAGCAACGTCAGTCAAAACAACAATGGTTAGAGAAACAACCGATAACTTTCACGGAGGAAGACGCAGGCCATGTCCAATTCCCTCATAACGATCCCTTGGTCGTAGCAGTCCAGCTCGCCAACCGGAAAGTAAGGAGAGTGTTGGTGGACAATGGGAGCTCGGTGAACCTCCTATTCCGATCCACCTTAGAAAAGATGGGTCTGACCGTCGCCGAGCTAAAGGCAACCTCGATGATGCTATATGGCTTTTCGGGAGAAGGATCAGCAGCAATAGGGACGATCGAGCTGGTGATCACCCTAGGAGAAGAATCTCGGACAGTGTCCAAACTACTCGAGTTCGTGGTCATTGACTGCTCCGCTGCCTACAATGCCATTTTGGGCCGACCTACGCTCATAGCTTTCGAGGCTATCACTTCCATCCGACACCTCGCCATGAAGTTCCCTACTTCAACAGGAGTCTGTACTATCAAGGGTGACCAGCTCGCTGCCAGGGAATGCTACAGCATTTCCACGAAGGGAAAATCTAAACCTGGGCAGCTGACAATGGCCATTCAGGGCGGAGAGGAATCTCAGGGATCCAAGGCGGCTCCTGAGATTGAAAAACCTCAGGTTTCCGAAGAGGAAAAGCTTGCCTTAAGTGAGGACATTGACCCCCGTGTAGGCGAGGATAGATCCGAGCTCCAGGCTATTGAAGAGCTCGAGGAGGTGAACATTGATAAACAAAACCCATCACGGACGGTTAAGCTTGGGAAGAACCTCTGTGACCAAAGAAAAGCGGAGCTGACTACGTTTCTGCAGAAAAACCTGGACGTGTTCGCATGGTCGCACGAGGACATGATAGGGATCAGCCCGAGTGTCATCATGCACACACTCCACCTGGATAAGAGTGTTCCTGCCAAATCCCAAAAGCAGAGGCGTTTAGGAACGACCCGAGCCGAAGCCCTTGAAGAAGAAGTGGCCTGGCTCAAAAAGTGTGGCTTTATCCGCGAAGCCAAATTTCCAATTTGGGTCGCTAATCCCGTGCTGGTTCCAAAGCCCAACGGGAAGTGGCGGACCTGTATTGACTTCTCCGACCTGAATAAAGCCTGCCCCAAGGATTGCTTTTAATTGCCAAGGATCGATCAGCTGGTGGATGCCACGGTGGGGCATGAGCTCATGTCCTTCATGGACGCGTACTCAGGCAACAATCAGATCGCGATGAATCCGGCAGACCAGGAACATACCAGCTTCATGACCCCGACTAATGTCTATTGCTATAAGGTCATGCCATTTGGCCTGAAGAATGCCGGAGCTACCTACCAAAGGCTTGTAAACAGAATGCTCAAAGACCAGATTGGAAAAAACATGGAAGTGTACGTCGATGACATGTTGGTCAAGTCAAAGACTACCGACAACCACGTTTCCGACCTAGAAGAGTGTTTTAACATACTGCGAGAGTATGGCATGAGGCTCAATCCTCAGAAGTGCACCTTCGGTGTGGCATCGGGGAAATTCCTGGGTTTCATAGTCAATACCCGAGGAATCGAGGAAAACCCCGACAAGATCAGGTCACTGCTCGAGCTTCCTTCCCCTAGGTCGCGAAAGGATGTCCAAGGCCTCACAGGAAGGGTGGCAGCGCTCAACCGGTTCATTTCCAAATCAACCGACAAGTGTTTGCCCTTCTACAACCTGCTCCGGGGAAACAAGAAGTTTGAGTGGACAGTAGAATGCGAAAGCGCATTCCTCGACCTGAAGGCGCATCTGGCTGAACCGCCTGTGCTATCTAAGCCCAAGACGGGAGAACCTCTTTTCCTCTACATGGCCGTCACTGAGGACGCAGCTAGCGCTGTGCTAGTACGAGAAGAGGACTTTGTTCAAAAGCCAGTCTACTACATCAGCAAGAGACTCCTCGGAGCAGAATCAAGATACCCAATGATGGAAAAACTGGCGTTCTGCCTAATCACGGCCTCGCGAAAGCTCAGGCCGTACTTCCAGTCCCACTCTGTACACATCATGACCGATCAGCCTTTAAGGCAGGTTTTGCAAAAGCCTGAAGCATCGGGACGTCTGTTAAAATGGGCGGTCGAACTCAGTCAGTTCGAGATTTTCTATACTCCACGAACTGCCATAAAAAGTCAGGCCTTGGCCGACTTCGTGGCGGAATGCACGGGATTCCAGGAGAATCCATCAGAAGGCTTACCTCAGGTCGCCTCCCCACATTCGTCATGGAAGATCTTCGTTGATGGTTCATCTCACGAGAACGACTCCGGGGCCAGAATCATCCTGATATCCCCCGAGGGACATAGATTCCACTCGGCGCTAAGGTTCGGATTCAAGGCATCTAACAACGAGGCAGAGTACGAGGCTTTGTTGGCTGGGCTGAGGGTAGCTAGTGAGCTAAAGGCGAGCTCCGTCCAGTACTTCAGCGACTCCCAGCTCGTGGTGAACCAGGTTCTGGGAGAATATCAGGCGCGGGGACCCAAGATGGCCGCCTATTTGGCAAAAGTAAAAACCGAGCTGTCTGCATTTGGGTGAGGGTCGATCGAACAGATACCTCGGGAGCAGAACGTCAACGCAGATGCTCTCGCCAAACTCGCCACCTCGGGAGAGGCAGAAACCCTGGGGTTGGTGCCAGTAGAATTCATGGAAAAACCAAGTAAGTAAGGAGATCGGGCGGAGATCGAGATGATTGATATTAGGCCGACCTGGATGACTCCCATTCTGGAGTATCTCGTCGAGGGCAGGTTACCCAAAGAACGTAACGACGCACGGCGAGTCCTTTATCAAGCTCCTAGATACACGCTAGTCAAAGGAGTGTTATACCGACGTGGGCACTCCCTACCTCTCCTCCGCTGCGTTCTTCTGAGTGAAGCGAAGGCCATCCTGCAGGAAGTTCACGAAGGATTCTGCGGAGACCACACTGGGGGGCAAAGCCTGGCCTTAAAGGTTCTCAGGCAAGGCTATTATTGGCTGACTCTGTCCAAAGACTCGATCTCGTATGTGAAAAGGTGCGACAAGTGTCAGCGATTCGCTGTGGTTGCCCGAGCTCCTCCAGTCGAGCTAAAAATGATCTCGGCTCCGTGGCCATTTTCCGTTTGGGGAATAGATCTAGTGGGCACCCTGCCCATTGGAAAGGGCGGGGTTCGTTACGCCGTGGTAGCCATTGACTACTTCACCAAGTGGGCCGAAGCAGAGCCGTTGGCGACAATAACATCGAAGAAAGTACTCGACTTTGTGGTGAAAAGCATCATCTGTCGATTTGGCCTACCTAAGAAGATCGTCTCCGACAACGGCACTCAATTTGACAGCGATCTGTTCACCGAATTTTGTGAAAGGCACGGAATTGTGAAAAGCTTCTCGTCCGTGGCCTATCCCCAGGCGAACGGCCAGGTCGAGGCTGTGAACAAAACTCTAAAGGCAAGCCTCAAGAAGAGGCTAGATGAGGCAAAGGGGGTCTGGCCAGAACAACTCCCCCAGGTCCTGTGGGCATACCGGACCTCGCATTGAACTCCCACGGGTCACACTCCTTTCTCCCTAACCTTTGGGAGTGAAGCAGTCCTCCCCGTGGAGGTTAAAGTTCTGTCGCATAGAGTCCAGTCCTACGACCAAGATCGGAACCACGAAATCCTATGCCATTCCCTAGACCTAGTTGATGAAAGGCGGGAGGATTCGCAACTCCAGCTCGCCCATTATCAGCAAAAGATCACTCGCTACTTCAACACTAAGGTCAAAAAACGTGCCTTTAGCGTTGGCGATTTGGTCCTAAGGAGAGTTTTCCTGGCCGGAAAAGATCCCAAAGATGGGGTTTTGGGACCAAACTGGGAAGGACCATACCAGGTCATCGAAGTCATCAAGGAGGGAACTTATAAGTTAGCTCGACTTGATGGAGGAGCGATCCCGCGGACTTGGAATTCCATCCACATAAAGAAATACTATCAATGATCCACTTGTAAGGCCTGGAAGGCCACTTTCTATGTATAAATAAAAATCAAGTGTTTCTTTTAATTTGCAAGTGTGATTTTAAAGTAACCACGAAAGACCCTTTCCCAGTTACTTGGGGGGCATATGGTACCTGGATATAACCAGGTCTCCTTAACGACTTAGATGTTGACTTCTATCTATGGATAAAAGTTAACACGAACTAAGTTTTCAAAATAAGTTCCTGGTTTTAACCGGGTCATAAAACTTAGAAGTTAACTTAAATTTATTGATCGTGGTTCTTTTTAAAGAGCTCGGGATATGGATAAAAGTTAGCACGAACTAAGTTTTCAAAATAAGTTCCTGGTTTTAACCGGGTCATAAAACTTAGAAGTTAACTTAAATTTATTGATCGTGGTTCTTCTTAAAGAGCTCGGGATATGGATAAAAGTTAGCACGAACTAAGTTTTCAAAATAAGTTCCTGGTTTTAACCGGGTCATAAAACTTAGAAGTTAACTTAAATTTATTGATCGTGGTTCTTCTTAAAGAGCTCGGGATATGGATAAAAGTTAGCACGAACTAAGTTTTCAAAATAAGTTCTCGGTTTTAACCGGGTCATAAAACTTGGAAGTTAACTTAAGTTTATTGGTCGTGGCTCTTTCTTAAAGAGCTCGGGATATAAATAACGGTCAGCATGAACTAAGCTTATATAAAAAATATATATATATAAGTTAAGATTGCCAAGTAAATCATCTCGAGGTGAAAACACCTCATGAAAAGGTTACAAAGACAAAATAAAATAATTAAAAATGCATAAGAAGTGCCCTAAGCCCCATCCGATAGTCCTTTGGAGGTCGCGGTCTCGCCCTGCTCCGCCGCGCCAGAGGCTTCCCCGGTCTCCGAGGGCGGTACCTCTCTGTTTAGGCGGGCTTGGAGCTTCGGCAGCAAAATAGCCCAGAGGTCCGGCGGCATAAAAGAGAAGTCAGCATCCGGGTTATGGGCCCAGCAGTGATAGAATAGGTCCTGCATGGACTGCTCCGAGATGGCCCGCTCGGCTTCCAAGGCGGCCTCCAGGGCGGCCTGGGCCTCGGTCTTCGCTGCCCCGAGATCTGTTCGCGAAGTGGCAAGGGAGGTTTCAAGTTCTCGGTTCTTTGAGTGGCTCCTCTCTAGCTCGGCCTTCGAAGCCGCCAGCGCATCTTTCGCCGCCTGAGCCTCCTGAAGGGCGGCCTGGCGCTCAGCCTCCATCTCCTCGAGCTGAGCCTTGGTCATGGCGATACCTCGATGTACGGCAGCAATGCCCTGCAAGAAAGGAAGGATAAGTTGGCTAAGTGGAAAAACAAGGCATTGTGTAAGTGTTAAAGCTTTAAAAGAAGTGGGGAAGATTACCGTTAGGGTCATGTCCATCGAAGACTCTATGACTCGGACCGGGCTCGTTGTTTCAATAGCCCGGAGATCCCTCTCTTTGAGCTTGTAGATGCGGCCGACGGCATAGCTCACCGACTCATACACCGTCCCCCGGAATGCTTCTGGGATCTTTTTCAGATCCTGGGGGTCGACCGGGAAGCGTACGTCCGGGGCTGCCACGCCCGGAGTCCCGACCTCCAGTACCACGTCCTGGGTGGCTAATGGAGATCGCTGGGGCGGCGGGGGCATGTGTCCTGCTCCGGCAGCAGGAAGGATTGCCCCCCCGACCTGGGATGGCGGAGTTTTTTCCTTCTCCTTAGCCGGGGATTTGGTGGAGGCCCCGGCCGCGCTCTTAGACTCTCGGAGCCTTTTCAACCTTGGCCCTGCTGGGGGATTCCCGCCGAAGACTACACCCCACAGATTACCCCCGGGCTGAGACATCTCTTCTGCCAAAAACAAAAACATGGTTGTTACAAGTTAGCAATCATGCAGAAGTTAAAAGCAAAAAGTATATGAATATTAAGGAAGCCCTACCACCCGAGCTGGAAGAGCCTAGGACAATTATCTCACGAACTGGCGCGGGTTCTAGGTCCGGTTCTGACTCGGGGCTGGATTCTTCTACATACTGTCTAAACCCCGGGGCATAGGCACCCCTCTGAAGTGATGGCCATGTGTGTAAGTTGGTCCCATACTCCTCAAAAAGGATCGACCTAAAAGCTAGGGTGTTATCTACTACTATGGTACCCCTAGGCCGGCTCTCTTGGTGATCCAGCACGAGCCGGTCAACACAATGGAGCAGGAGTGTATTCAGGTCCGGGTCCCTCCCGTGACGCTGGACGATCTTCCTAGGATTGAATCTAACCAGCCGGGGGTCTGCGGTGGCCCTATCTACATTCTTAAACAAATAAGGGTTACCTTGGCCGGAAGGACCCGCGGCTGCTCCGGTTTGGATCCTCTCCTCGTCCATCCCTTGAGCAACCTCCAAGGTCCTCTTTCTATTCCTCACGAGCGGAACTTCAGCCACCTCGTCCTCCTCGTCTTCCTCTGCCGCGACCTCCTCCACGGTGATAGGCCTGTTGTCGCGGGCTGGGGGCGGCCCCCGAAGCCTCTTCAGGTTTAGAGTCTGGTTTGGGAAGATCAATTTGCAGAACACCATTGTCTCGTCCGTCACGAGCACGCGGTAGTCCTTTTCGCTGGGGGGCAGGCCCGCCAATGTGTCATACTGACCCCCGAGGGTCGCAGACTTTTCGGTCCTTGCGTAGATGGCTGCAAGATTGGCTGGAGTCAGGGTGGAATACGGGAGGAGCTAAAATAAATAAAAAACACTCAAAAGGCGAGCTAAGGTCAGGGATCACTTACGAGGGCGATTAAAATAATGGTGCTCGCAATTCCGGAACCCAGTTGACATGAAGAACTGGTCCTTGAAGTCATTTGGATGGCTTGGAAGCTCGATGACCGCCGCTGTATTAGGAAAACGGGTTAAGTAGTAGAACCCGTCACCTCGCCCCCGCTGGTCCGGGCTGGCTTTGAGGCAGAAGAAATATAGAATATCCGCAGGAGTGGGGACCTCCCACTCCTGCTTCTTGAATAAATACCTCAAGCCCGCCAGCAGACGGTAGGAGTTGGGGGGGAGCTGAAATGGGGCCAACCCCACATAATTCAGGAAGTCAGCGAAGTACTGATCCAGGGGAAGGAAAGCCCCTGCCTTGAAGTGTTCGCCGCTCCAGGCCGCGAACGATTCGTCGAGTGGCGTGCAGCTCCGCTCGCCTTCCGCAGCAGGTCGGGCAATCACGGAGGCTCTCCCCAGTGGAATGTTGTGGGTGAGGAAGAGTTTGTTGATCTTCGCCTGGTCGGTTACCTTTGAGATGATTCTCTCCGCCTCAAAGAATGCGTCGGGGGCCACCTCGACCTGCTTCTCCACGGCCGGCCCGAAGTGGGGGATCGGCGAGCTTGACATCACTGCCTTTCCTTTCTCTTGCTGGGAGACCGAGCTTCCCACGTTCTTCTAAGGCAGATTCCTTTTTGGAGCCATCTGGTCGCCTATCGAACAAAAGAAAACACTTTAGAAAAGGCGACCCAAGCAGAAGGACGAAGCAATTATTATTTACACGAGCTGAGGTAAGCCCAGCCCGTGGAGAGTGGAACCACGCGGTTCAATGAACACGCGCGTATGCTCCCAACAGATCCCAGATTACTCGGAATTCGTGTGTCAGGGGATTCAGAGTAAAAATTTGCCTTGGGGGGGGAAGTTTCAACAGGCAGAACGTTGCAAAACCACTTTTGAGGCGTATCCCCTAAGCTACCCGGTTTTGCACCCAAAGTTCCTAAAGATCCTAACCAGAAATTGTTCCTGAAGAAGCATCTTGAAACCCGTACTCTAAGGCGATTTCCTACAACAAGTGTGCCCTAGCCTAAAAGGGGTTGTCGCCGTCCTACCCACGCAACCCAGAAAACCCTTGCATGCGGCTACAGTAATTTTTTTTACCTAAGCTACAGTGGCATGTTTTCAAAATGAACAGGGTCAGAAAACTTACAGTATATGGCTGGATGGTAAACGAGAGTGTTGTGTTGGTAGGAGCCTCGTCGGTGCAGTAGCTTCCAAAGCTTTGGAGAAACTCGTGCGCCTAAGCTTCTTGAACAAGGAAAATGGTGGCAGTAGAGTCGAGGGTTTTGTTCTTCTGAAAGTCAGAGAAGGAAGAAGGAGAGAGATTTGGGAAATTTTGGAATGAAGGGGTGGCCCGTGCGTAGGGTGGCCACTCCCTTTTTATATAAGGGAAGGATCACGTGAAGAAGGCTCTTGGATGGCCCTAGTGAGGGATCCGAGGCCTTCCACTCGAAATATGAAACGACGGCTGGACAATAGGCTAGGCCATTAAATGCGGTTCTCGTAAAACGTACCGTCACCACCCACGACGTTCCACGTATCAGACGCCTGCACAAAGAATGGAATGTGAAGGGTTGTGGGGAAGTCTAAAAGCCCCTACTATGGTCTCCTATATATGACGTCATATACCATGAGCAGGGGCTTGGGGGGCAGGTGTACGCCCTGGTTTTCCCCCGGGCTTATTAGCAGGTCGAGTCTCGGACTAATCATGGTTTAGTCGGAGGACTCCCCCAGGCCAAAGATCCTGTTTCCAGATCGTACCTTCTTAGCTCGAGGGATCCTCAAAGGCTCGCCAAGGGCCCCCAAGACTGGAGGAAGGCATCAGAAGACCTGAAGGCTGAAGGTCGGTTCAGGGAAGAAGCTCGTGGTACGAGCTGGCCATGGATCTCTGACCCTTTGTAAAGTCAATACACGCAAGATAAACGTGCATATATCTGACATCACGTGTCCGATATCCCCCTGACTTCTCGGACACGCAGCAGGAACGTGCGCATTCAGATACCCACGGCTGTGTTGGGTCGTGCGGCCCATTATCTCCTTACACACTGATTAGACCACACTTATGTGTCAGGTTTAGGAATTAATCATAATTGTCACAGAGTTGATATGACAAATGGTAAGGTCACGGGATGACCTCCCTACCAACTTCCAGGTGCCTTCTCCTATAAATATGGGGACCCTGGGAGTTGATAGAGGTTGGAAAAAATAGTCTCTGAAGAGCCATATACTTTGTAAACCAAATACCCAGAATATATGAATAATATTGACTAGTGGAGTAGAAGGATTTTAACCTTTGAACCACTTAAAAAACGTGTCTGGAGTCACCTAGTTCATTCTCTAAGATTTCATATCTGTGACGGTTCTACTTTCAGTACTAATCCCTTTCTCTTCTTCTCTTAATTACCTGTTGGCGAAGAACCGCGTCAACACCTATATAGCCAGATCTACAAATATTAACACAAAACTCAAAGAATAACCATAGATTTCTACCTTTTGATAGTTCTAGCTTGGAGATGTGTTTCATTAGCTTCTCAAAACTCCCCCTTGCCCTAAACTCTCAAACCAAGCCCCAAAGTCCCACATGCATATTTTTAAGAAAGAATTAGGGTAGAGGGACTTAGATGAGGGACAAGAACATGCAAACTACAAAGATCTCTTACTTTGCTTTTACTTGATCACCAAAGTGCTCACCCTTCGAGATCCAACTAGTACAAGCTTCCCTTGAACTCTAGAACATAAGATCAATGTCATGCATGCATATTATATCACATACATGCATAATTAACCCTTAGGGTTTCAGGTTTGAAGAGGAAAGTGGAAGAGAAGATGAATGAGGTTTTGAAACTTACACTAGACAAGGTTTCTCTTGAGCTTCTCCCTTCTTCAATGGAGGGATGAGTGTAGTTGGCTTATGGAGAAAAATTTGCCGCAATGGAGAATTGTAGAGCTTAGGGTTTTGGGTTTTGGGTTTGGGAGAGGAAAATGGAAGAGAGAGTGTTTTTTTAGAGAAAATAAATTTTGTGAGAGAAAATGATTAGGTCTTTACTTGCGAGTGGGGTAAGACTCTTACTCTTCTCCTAGGGTATGTATCCTAGGCTCTTGAGAGCCCTAGGACCTAGCCTTGCCACCCATCACTCTCTCTCTCCTCCCTTGGAAAAGACCTTTATACTCTTTCTCATTTTTACCTCTCTCCTAAGACACTCAAGGGCCCTTTGGAAATTTTGCTTATAAAAAATTCCCTAAATTTTTATCCTATAGTTTTTAAATCTCAAAGCTTAATTAATTAAACCAAATGTGACCCAAAAATAAAAAATTTCACATATCACATTATTTTGGCAATTTTATCGAATTGACCAAAATGCCCTTAGAGGCCCAAGCAAGAAATTTTTATTCTTAGGCCCGGTTGATTGGAATTAAAACCTCAATCATTTTTCTTAAATTTATTGGCTTGACTATAAAGTCTCAATTGCCAAAATATTTTTATGCCATAGTATTCCCTAGTTTACCAAATCCAATATTTTTCCACTATTAGGGTTTGCCCCTCGGTCTGAGACCAATTTTTCTTTGCATAAGCTTAAAATCATTACCATATCATCATAACGACTATAAAATTCACAAAATAACATAATTTCAACTAATATTATTTATCAAAATAAAATTCAATATAATTCTTCACCGGCTTGAACTGGCTACTAACGAGTTTTCAAAACTCAAGATGACAAAGCTCATGCAAACAACCCAACAAGCTTTGCAAAAAAATTCTCAATCACTTTTAAAATTGAGACACCACTGGGTCAACTTGCAACTACTCTAACTGAAAGGGAAAAAGGAAAATTTCCCAGTCAACCCATTCCAAATCCAAAAGGCCAATATGAGGCAGGAACATCTAAATCTAATGAAGAAGTCAAATCAATTTCTATTCATAGGTCTGGAAAAATTATTGAAATGCCTTATTATGTACCTTAACCAAAAAAGTGTCAACATCATAGTTTAATCTCTAGAGACTCATTGAAAAAAAATGAAATGAGTCATCCGAAAAGTTCACATTCTAAAGTCTCAATTGAAGAAAAGAGTGAACCTTTGCCTTTCATTCGAAAAGCTCCATTCCCACTAAGATTAGGCCCGATCATAAGAGGTAGTCAGTATGGTGATATCTTAGAGGTATTCAAACATGTAAGTATAAATATCCCATTCTTAGATGCCATTAAATAGATACCTACCTACTCTAAATTTTTTAAAGATCTTTGTACTTCAAAAAGAAACGCAAATGTTCTGAAAATGCATTTTTAACGGAACAAGTCAGCTCTATAATTCAATATAAAAGTCCTTTTAATCACAAAGATATTGGGTGTGCCACAATTCAGTGCATTATTGGAAATCATATGATTAATAAAGCCTTACTTGATTTAGGAGATAATGTGAATTTGTTGTCTTACTTTGTTTATAAGTAACTTAGTCTAGGAGCACTGAAACCAACATCCATGACTCTTCAGTTTGTTGATCATTCTGTGAAAATTACTAAAGGTATTATAGAAGATGTGTTAATAAAGGTAGATAAGTGTTATTTTCTATTTATATAAGTTTTACTGTTGAAAACATGAATGTTCAAATCCCTATCATTTTGGGTAGACCATTTTTAGCCACATCTAATGCAATCATCCTTGCATCATTGGAAATCATATAATTTGGAAATATGACTATTGAATTGAATGTTTTTAATGTTGCTAATAAATCTATTGAATATTGTTGGCGGTGAGAACTCGTCAACTAAGTTGAGTTGGAAAAAATTATCAAGTAAAGATAGTCAATAAAAAAGCTGTAGAAATTTAAGTAATAACTCAAGAACAATGACAAAACAACAATGGAGAAATCAATCTTTCATTCACTCTCAAGCACTTGCTACAGTAAATTTTCCAACCCCCTCCCATGTGGGAGAGGGGTTCTTTTTATAGTAGGCTCTAATGGCCTTGGATACATGGTGGTCCTGGAGACCAATCTGTGCACAAGTAAATTATTAAGAAGGTGGTATCAAGTGTAGTGGTGTCAGCTCCGGTACACGGTCAGAGGTCATGGGAGCACCTCAGCCTTTGTACCCGGTCATGACTCCATCACTCGCCTTGTACGGGTGTCAGAGACATGGTGGAGGTGCAGCCACTCTTCGTACTATTCCCAACCGCCACTACTTGTCGGGTACAGGTGTCAGGCCTGTCCCCTGATCCTAGCAGGCATGCACGTACCCCTTTAGAGGTACCTCGTCCGTACTCCTTCCGACTTTACATGAATTACTATGAGGCTCCCCCACCTCATTCTTACAGGTGCGTTAAAGAGGTCCTTTATCATACCTCAGGCTAGACCCGCAGTAGGAGTGGTGCCCCGTCACTGGCACCTATCTCAAGGGGATAGATTAGGCTCCTGTATCTAGACCCACTATGTTGGCAACCCCTAGTGGCACGGATATGACGCACCGAGGTGGGGGCGTCTCTCGCGAGGCCCCTAGTGCGGCAAATGCGTGGGCGAGACGCCGATCTCGCGGGACCCCTACGCGGCTAGCGCGCGAGGAAGAGGTTGGGCCTCATGTGGGCGCGCGTGGAGTAGGCGGCTCGGCCTCGCGTGGGCGCACGCGGAGGAGGCGGCTCAGCCTCGCGTGGGCGCGCGCAGAGGAGGAGGCTGGGCCTCGCGTGGGGCGCGCGCGGGAGAGGCGGCTGGGCCTAGCGTTGGTGCGCGCTGAGGAGGAGGCTGGGCCTCACGTGGGCGCGCGCGGGAGAGGAGGCTCGGCCTCACGTGGGCGTGCGCGGAGGAGGAGGCTGGGCCTCACGTGGGGCGTGCGCGGGAGAGGCGGTTGGGCCTCGCGTGGGTGCGCGCTAAGGAGGAGGCTGGGCCTCGCGTGGGCGCGCGCGGAGGAGGAGGCAGGGCCTCGTGTGGGCGCGCGCGGAGGAGGCGCGCAGAGGTGAGGCGAGGCCTCGTGGGCGTGGCCTCACAAGATGGCTCCGCTGGAGGGCCTCGCGGAGGGCAGCGCGCCAAGACGAGGCGAAGTGGTCATTTGGAGCCTAGTCCATTTGAGCACCATTTTTGGGAGGTTCAAATGGACTTCAAACAGGCTCGCTTTGGACCTTCCAGGAACCTGAGGTGTGAGAGGAGGGTTCTTTACCGGCATTGAATATTAAGCATCCACAAATATGATGATCTATATGAGGTGAATCTCATTGAGTCTAAAGACGCAATTTCTTTCTAAACAACGATAATTCTTTTGAAAATTTTGTTTATCATTTTGGCATGAATCTGAATATTGGTAGTTATGTTGATAGTGTAAATTCTTTGTTAGAGTCAACACCTTTAATGGACACAAAAAAAATGGAAATGAAAAGTTGAGCCAGTTGAACCTATTCTTTAATTAGAATTTGTGCATTCACTTTCTGACCCACCAAAGTTAGATCATAAAGTTTTACCCGAAGATTTTAAATATTTATTCTTAGGAGAATTTGAAATCTTTCCTGTTATCTTAACATTTGCTTTAGACAAAGAACAGGAAGAAAAATTGATTGAATTTCTTAAGAATCATAGAGAAACTATAGGATGGACAATTTGAGATGTCAAGGGAATTAGTCCCTCTATATGCATGCATAGAATCCATCTGGCAGAAAATGCAAAGCCAACCTGTGAGTGTCTAAGAAGACTTAATCCAAACATGAAAGAAGTGGTTAGAGATGAGGTACTTAAATTATTAGATGCAGGTATTATATATCATATTTCTGATAGTTCATGGGTTAGTCCTATCCATGTTGTTCCTAAAACGTTTGGTATTACTGTAGAGAAAAATAAAAACAATGAATTAATTCCCACCAAGATCCAAACTAGATGGCGAGTATGCATCGACTACAGAAAATTGAATACCCTCACTAGAAAAGACAACTCCCCATTGACCTTTATTGACCAAATGCTTCAGAGATTAGCTGGTCATGCCTACTACTGTTTCCTTGATGGTTATTCTGAATACAACCAAATTCCTATTGCACTTGAGGACCAAGAAAATACCACTTTTATATTCCCATTTGGAACATTTTCTTATCGACGCATGCCTTTTGGACTATGCAATGCACCTACGACTTTTTGAAGGTGTATGGTCTCAATATTTTCTAACGTTTTCTAGAGGTCTTAATGGATGCTTTTTCTATTTTTGGATATTTATTTTATGAATGTTTGTACAATCTCTCTTTGATCCTAATTCTTTGTAAAGAAAATATTTGGTGCTTAAATATGAAAAATGTCATTTTATGGTAAAGAAAGAGAATTGTCTTGGGACATGTGCTTTCATCTAAGGGAATCGAAGTTGAAAAAGCTAAAATATGTCTTATTTCAAAACTCCCCCACCTATGACTATGAAAGAAATTAGATCAGTTTTAGGTCATGCCAGTTTTTACTAGATATTTATAAAAAACTTTAGCAAAATTTCACGGCCCTTGTATCATTTACTTGGAAAAGATAATGCTTTTGTTTTCAACCATGATTTTCATATTCCTTTTGAAAAATTGAAAACACTTTTGACTGTTGCACCAAGTATTTGACCTCCAAATTGGAACATTCATTTTGAAATAATGTGTGATGCTTCTGATTATGCTATTGGAGCTATCTTCGGGCACAGAGTTGATAAAATACCTCATGTAATTTCCTACTCTAGCAAAACTCTAAATGATGTCCAATTAAATTATTATGCCCGTTGAATTAGAGCATATAGCCTATTGGGCAACTAAATAATTGAATTTTTCTATATACAAAGTAGGTAATCAAAGAAAGCTTCATCTAAATGAATTGGAGTAACTGAGGAATGATGCCTATGACTGTGCAAAAAGCTGTAAAATGTGTACAAAACTATATCATGACAAGAACATCTTAAGGAAAGAGTTCTCTCCAGGTCAGAAAGTTCTTTTGTACAACTCTTGTTTGCATTTGTTTCTAGGTAAATTACGTTCTAGATGGTCTAGTCAATTTATTGTTCGTACTGTTTTCCCTCGTGGAGCTATTAAAATTGAAAATTCTAAAACTGATAATATTTTTAAAGTAAATGGACAAAGATTAAAACTAATTTTAGATTTAAAAACACCTGAAGTAGATGAAATACTTCATCACGATCCTATTTATCCAGTTTAGTAAAATTCCAAATACTCCTAGTTTTATTTTTCTTGTTTTGTCTTATTTTCGTTTGTTTTTGTTTATATTATTCCATTATGTTAGTTTTTTATCATTTTTTTTTCTAGAGAATCAATATCTATCTTTTTGCACTGTCTCTTTGTTTTGGGTGTTCTCATTTTATGTTTTTGTCATATACATACTTAAACATTAAGGACATTGTCTCATTTAAGTTGGGGGTAGTAAGTATATTCATGCGTGGATTTGAAATTATTACCTTGTTGAACTTTTCAATCAAAATTTTGCTAAAATTTTTTTTCAGTACTAACGAAATATTAATGTTAGAATAGTTGATACTATTTCTAGGCTATTGAGAAGTAATTCCATAAATATTTTATGCACAACCCAAACATATGGTAAGATTAATTTTTAAACACATTCAATTGAGAAAAATCTTAAGTTTAAAGCTTCATTTTTCTTTGAGTGGTGAGGATTGAGAAAATGACTTTTTGAATATATATTGATCTTTAGAGTTTGTCAAATTAAATTTTTTGGAATTTAAATACATGATAATTACTAGAGGTATAATTTTTGTTATAAAAGAGCACGTAATGTAATTTTTATTTTCTGTGTATTTAAATTTTCTTGTCTTCTCTAACAAAAAGTAAAAAAAAAAAAAGAGAGAGAAAGAAAAATAAAGAACAAGAGCAATACTTTTATCCACGTGGCTTGGTTAAAATTAAAAGTAAATAAAAATAAAAGTTTGCTGCATTATTTTTTTCATATACATATCTATGTTGTCTCTTGTTAAAATAAATAAATAAATATGTATAAAAAACAATAGAAACAAAAATAAGAGCGATATTTCTAAATTCTAGTCATATTGTAAGGTTAAATTTAAAAGTAAATCAATAATTTCTTGTTTCGTAAATATTAGTTAAAAAACGTTTATGTCAATTTTTTGTTTTTTCGACTCTAGCTATTATAATGAAATCTCAAAAGTTTATTTGTCATTTGAATTTCCAAATTTTTTGGTTAGCCTATATCGATCAATAATTGTTTAAATTGTTTGTCTTAAAAATTACTTTATCCAATTGAATGTTAATTGATACATATTTTCTACTCTTTTAAAAAAAATTCAATATTTGTGAGGATTCTGAGTTGAGACTTTTTACTTTACTGATTTTTTTCAATATTTTTTTTGGTATTAATTAAACAAAGAATATGGTTTAGGAAACGCGCACACACAAAAAAATAAAAAAACTGGAATTACAACTTGTATAGTTTTTAAATAGTATTTTCTAAAGCTATCACAAATTTCTTTGTTTAGCTCTATAAAATTTTGCAAATATTGATTTGATTTTTTCAATTTGGTAATGTTTTTGTCCCCTTGAATTGCTAAGGAATAGCAATAAGAGAGTTGAGGTTGTGATAAATGCTAAAAAATGCCTAGTTATTGTTCTTAAAAATCAACATAAATTAAATTTTAATTAATATTTTCATGGAATTAATGTGAGATATTTATATGTTGAAAATATTTTTGTTTGGATTTAATTTGATCTTTGTTTGAAGAAAAAAAAATAGTATTTATGGCAGATTTGAAAAGGAATTAAAGAATGACAAAATTGAGACCCAAAAACAAAGAAATTGGCATTTTTGTAAAGACGATAAGGCCCAAAACCACAACAGGCCCACATGGGCCGAAGCTCAAACCACCCCTTGCACGTGTCGCGATCTACGCACCACTATAGCTGGACTACTTATCCCCTGGTGCTTTCTCTTCCAACGTGCGTGTGGCGCACGCGCCTACCACAAGTCAAGAGTTTAGCTCACACGCCCCTGTTGCAACTAGTCTTCATCTCCATTGCCAAAAAAGCTTGTTGAAATGCTTTTTGCCTTTGTCTTACATGTTGCCAAGTGTCCCACTCTCACCAAATAAGTTTTTGACACGTGTCCAACTGCCCAATTTCAACCAACCATATTGTGACACGTGGCAAGTGCAAAATTTCATATTTTTTATTGCAAAATTAACATATGCAATTTATAGTAAATTTTATTTCACTTTTAGTCCTTTTACCTTAATATAAATAGGTGGGTAGGTTTTTAGAAAAGATATAGCGTTTGAAACAGAGGAATTTAGAGAAAATGTTGTACGAGTTCACAGACATTGTTCTTACTTACTTATTTTGTTATGGGTTTCTAAGCTCTCTTATTATTAAGATGAACAATAAATCCGAATATACTTAATTAAGTATTTATTTTTACATTGATTTTCAATAGTACAGTATAGTGTCAATGATTTTCGTTTCTCTAAATAATTTCTTTCATCTTTAATATCAAGTACTTATTTATAGTTATAAATTATTAAAGCTTGGTTTTATATTTTGCTAAAAAAATATTTTTTGCTTATTTGTAGTTTCCTTAAATTGTCTCACATTTAATACTTCGAAGTTATAATTTTGAAGCAATGGAAAATCTATTTTAGAAAAATAGTTAGATTGATTTCTAATTAATTATGAGAATCAATATATCAATAAATATTATTGTTTATACTTAGGTGGAATCTGAAATCTTAATAATTCTTACTCAAACGATTAAAATAATCTTTCAGATAGTTATTTCCATATCTTAATTAGTTCATTTTGTTACCAAAAATCTCATCATTATTGGTACTAGGTTAGAATTAAAACAATTTAGATTAAATTGGTTTTTCATTAATTTTACGCAATTCATTTGGGTTCGACCTCGTGCTTACACAGTCTTTATACTTAGTTAAAGATTCGTGCGCTTGTGAGTTGATAAATTTTAAAATGTACAACTTTTTAGTCGAACAACAGTGGTTATGTTTATCCCCGAAGCTAATGCATGTTTACATAATGCAAGTTTTCCATATAATTCTTCCACTCTAAGTGCAACATTTGTAATCTCTCTTTGAAAGAGATCGCATAACTTCAAGAGTTCATCTGTCAATTAGTCGACCTCGTGCCTCAAGCCTTTATCTAACTCTGCCACGGACTCTTTTATTGCTGATTGGATCTCCACATCCTCGGCCTCCAATTCATTGTAGCGTGCCTCGAAGTTGTCAAGCCACTCGATCTTCCCGGACAAATCCTCTTGGACGTTCTCCATTTGTCCCCCCATGCTAGATAGCGCCTTTGAGGTCTCGAGAGCTACCTTCGGAGCCATAATTATTTAAAGCCTCAAAATAGCAAGGCTTTAGAGTTACAAATTGCTTAATCAAGCTCTAGTACCAACTATCACGCTCCTAGCCTTCCACTAGTAATCGTGCGGCACTTAGCACAATCTGTTGTACTAAGTCAGCATTCCAATCTCAAATGATCCTCAAAGTAGAGTAAATAGAGACTTAGAGTGATGAAGAACTGTATGAGATTATTAGGAAATACAAAGAGAGTATGAAAGACTATTTTATATTACATATGAGATGTTTTATACAAGTTACCCACGTTGGCTACAAATGAACCCCAATGAGGTTATTTATAGTTATCCATTATGTTTATGAGTGGCTAGGATCTTGCCATTTGTCTAGATCCTATAGTCTTTCTAGAATGTACATGGAATATTACAAGAATATTCTATATTATCTACAAAGGTCTAGCACATTCTATCCATGTCTAGTAAATTTTCTATTGTCTATCATAGTTGTCTAGTTCCCTCATGATAGTTCTAGAATGCTCTAAAGTATTCTAGAGGCTTCCACATTCTTCTCGTACCATCTGGCATGTTCTAGAACATTCTAGAATCTTCCAGCGTCTTCAAGCACATTCGAGTGTACCATAGAACTTTCTTGAATCTTCTAGGCTTTAGTTGAGTTCATCCAAGTCTAGCTCTCTCTAGACAATACTAGAGCACTCTAGAACATTCCTAGGTTGTAATTTGTAGAAAAGTCTAAATTCCTCAGGTAAGCATCATGTCTTTGGATTTTAAGGTGCAAAATGTGTGGGGCGTGACAACTAGGTTATTTTTATTTATAGAGTTTTGATACACCTTTTTAATTTCAAACTCCACCAATCCCTTGGTTGCTACCAATGATAAATTGTGTGTTTGTTGAAATAAATGAAAGATTTGGGATTTACTAGAAGTGTTTCACACATTCAAATTGTTGTAAAATACAAAATGGGATATGGTTGTCAGCCTTCCAGGCCACGACATGGGGCATTAAGTAACCTCCCAATTTTGTATTTTTTCTACAAAAATGTCCCTATTCAATTCCTTTTGATTTTGTAACTTCGATTCACCTAATGGCAGTCAAAATCAAATCTCCAATAGTTATTAAACATAATAGCTCATAAATTTCAAAATTATAAATGTGTAACTCCTATTTTACACATTAATTGGTGATTTTTTTTAAGTTACAAATAGTAGTTGTTTTGTAAGATTTGTAACTCCCAAAACTATGTTACAATTTTAGACCAACACATTTGACAAACTTATTTGTAACTCCCAAAATATGGTACTGTTGGCGCCGTTTTTCATCAACTTGAATATGAAGAGCACTAAATACAAAATTAAGAAAATAAAGAAGAACAATCGGAATTTTACGTGGTTCAGCAGTTAAAATCTGTCTAGTCCACAAGTCAGTTATAAGTCATTGGTGATATTCTCGTAGAGCTTTTACAAAAAAATTTAGCAAAGTGTTCTCAGTACCAAATTGTGCGTATCCATAGATGAAATTCTCCAGTCTATTTATAAACTGGATAACAAAATATCTTCCCTTTTATTTTGGGAAGTTACAATTCAAATTTGAAATAATAAAAATAAATGCATTAATTACATAATTTCTCATGATAATCAGGATTTATTATTAGATTACAACAAATCCCCAAGAAATAGGGATTTCCAAACAACAACCACGTTCAAACTGGACTATCGACTTCGAACATACTTTCGAGATTAACCAACATCACGAGATCGCCGTCCTGGTTAGCCTCATCCTTAGCCAGCAATTTCATCCAGCATAACCCTCGAAGATCAACATTTTCGAGCTTGAAATTAAGGTTCGAATTGCTCTCATATACTTCGGAGAAGATCCATCCTTTCAAGCTTGATGCTTAAGGTCGAACCATCTTAGTTGGTGCTCGGTGCCCAATGGGAACAAATCAGAAAACATGTTAATTTATATAAGTGTTGAGCAATTACTTAACATTTTCGAGCTTACACTTTACGAGCCTACATTTCAATACTCATTTATGACGAAATCAAAATTTGAGTGTAACAGATAAGAAATATGAAAAACTCATTTGTCACACTTATCTCTTTATTATTCAATCTAATATTATATTATTTTAAAAATAATATATAATTTTCAATAACTATAACTAATATGAATCTAAAGATTAAGAAAATTTTATAACTAAAGAGAATAAAATGTACTAATAATGGGAGTTCATCTTCGAATGGGTCCACGCTATATTAATTATTATTATAGAAAATTTGTCAAATCAAAATAGATATTTATATGAGAAATTTAGAAAATGTTTTGCTTCTTAACTAAAAAATTATTTTTTATTTTTAAAACATAAAAATTATTTTTTGAAAATAAGTAGAGGTATTTGACATTATTTTTATAAAACAATTTTTAAAAATAAAATTACAAAAAATAGAAAATTTTGATAACAACAAAAAATTATTTTTAGTTATTCTCAATTTGTTTTTGTGAATATTTTTTTCACATAACTTTTTTAATTATTATTATATCACATCACTTTTTTTCTTATTAATTTATCTCTTCTTACTTTTTTTAATATCACTTTATTTCTTATCACTCTTGATCTATTTATTTTCTCTCTCATCACTTATTATCTCATTATTTTCTTTCTTCTCATTGTTTTCTATCTCGCCATTTTCTCTCTCATTTTTTTTCTTGCATCAATTTTTCTCTTCTCAATTTTTCTTCCTTAAAATTTCTCTCTTTATTTTTCATCATTTTTTCTTTCACATTACTTTATCTTATTATTTATTACAAACTTTTAAAAGATTTTTCTTTTTGTAAATATATATTAATTTTTTATTTAAGATTTTTTTAAGAAAATAAAAATGAACAATTATTTTTATAAAACATTAATCAAACACCTATTATTTTTTTAAAACTACAAAATTGTTTTCTGTTTTTATTTCTAAAAATATAATTTTGAAAACAAAATACAAAAAATAATGTAAAACAGACCTTTACTTTTGAACTTATAAGGCTAATATGATAGATAAGTAAGTCTAGTTTTTTTTAATTAAGAAAGATAAAAACAATTTAAAAGAATGTAGATATTTTTTAAAATAAATAAAAAAAAATCGTCAAAATAAAATTAAAAAACATAATGTATAAATAATTTTTATAAAATTATCATAATTTACAATTCCATTTTTATATACAAAGCAAACAACTTAGAGGGTGCTAAAATAACTAAAGAAGCTCCATGATTGTCTTTTCTTTTCTTTCTTCACTATAAAAGTTTCTGAAATTTTCTGAACAGAAATCTGTGATCTATACTTGTGGGATCTATATCATTGGAATGATAAGGATGATCTGGTTGGGTAACCAGTGGACGGTGGAGCCGTGAGATATCAAATAATGGAAGAGGACCACACAAATTTGCACATGTTGCATTTTTTTATTAAATACTCATAAATATAATTTGGTCCAACTTTGTCAACATGTGGCACTGGCAGCGTAACGTCCTATCACAAATTGGAGCACGTGTTAAAAGACTCACTCATTATTAACAGGAAAAAATACCGATTCTTGTATTTTCTTGATGTAATTTAATTCTATATTTCTTTCTGACATGGAGACGGGATTCGAATTTAGGACTTTTTTTGTGAGAAGATGTACACTATCACCTATCATCACTAATCTTATGTTTTGTTAAATAATATTTCAATTTCTGTATTTTGTTAAATATTCACTTTGTTACTATAAAATAAATAAATACATTGTTAAAAATCAAAATTTTGGATTTCTATGTAAATGTCTTACTGCTAATAAAACCATTTGCCAGTAGAAGTTAAATTTTTGTTTAACCAATATTTTAATCAAAATAACATTCAATATTTTATTTACAAGAAGAAAATAGTTAAGTGGTGTCATGCTGAAAATAATGAAGAAATAAATAGGGTGTCATAAAAAGTTAATAATAGGGGTCGTCGTAACTCATAATTATTTTCATTAATACCATCTCACTAGAAAAATCCAAAATCTAAGATCATTTTTTCTATACAAGTGTTAATGTTACCCATAACAAATTTAGACCAATTAAAGATTAAATTCGATACATTTTCCAAAAAAATAATAAAAGGTTAAATTGATACAATATTTATTTATATTGCTCTAATACACAAATATTATACTTTCTAAAAAAACACAAATATTATATATAAAATCAATTTGAAAAAAAAAAATACAATAGAAAAGTGTGCTAAATCGTGAATTAGATTTCAAATCCAATAAATTCCATGAAGTAATGTTAAATTTATTGATAAGGTAGTATTGTCGGCTCCAGAATTTTTATTTAGTAGGGGCTTAGAATAAAAAATACAAATATTAATAGGTATCAACAAAAATAAAAACTATAATTGTATTTTATCATATTATTTTTTAGTGATTATATCTATTTTGTGGGACTTTTATCATTATTTAGTGAATAATTACTAATTTAAAAACATAATTTAGACCGATTAAAAAATAGGGTTCTTTCATAAATATCCATTATTTATGATTTTTTTATATTTTTATGGTCATTAATGTTTTTTTTTTATATTTTTACTAACTCAAGATTTTAAAAATACGGTTTTAATGTTTCAAAATTACAAAAATATAATTTACATTAAACATCAACCTGCAAAACATAACGTTAAATAAACAACAAGAAAATAATACGACAACAACCTCACAACAACACAATGCAACCCATTGCAGCAAAAAAAAATAACATAAAAAAAACTCATTCTTACATTTTAAAAAAGCAACACACTGCGATATAATATCAAAAAAGCAACTTAAATGTAGCACGACAACAACCTCACAACAATACAGTGTTGAAAATGGAATTAGACATTAGTTCATTGCATTAACTCAAAATAAACTAAAAAATAACTTCAACATTTTTCCCTATATTTTTAAATGTGTCAAAAATAAACTTAAAATATATCTCAAAATAACAAAACATATATCCAAAATAAACTAAAAAAAAAAAAACAACATTGAAAAACTTATCACTGCATTTTAAAATGATTCAAGAAAAACTAAAAATTTACCCAATTAGAAATTAATTAGACATCAACACAACAACATAACAACTATACATGAACTTAAACATCTAAAAAAATAACATGAAAATAAATATACATAAATTTAAACAACACAAAAACAAAATGATATTAGATAACTATAGATAAACATAAACCTAAACAATACAGTGTTGAAAAACCAACATAAAATCAAATAGACATCAACCCCAAAATAATAGACTTAATACATTGCATCAACCCAACATAAACTAAAAAACAACATCAAAACGGTTACACCCAGATTTCGAGCATGAGGAGTTATGATCCCGAAATCTAGGCTCGTTAGGCGTAAGCTCGAAATATGTACGGTCGTCATATGATCCTTCAATCAGACTGTGTTGCTGTAAATAACGACCTCGAAAGCTCGAGGGGTGTGAAGCCTCGAATATGCTCTGAGCTCGCAATAGCCATGGTTCAACACTTTTATATATACTTCCTGGTGCATATTTTGCCTACAGACGAGATGGTTCGAGCTCGAGAAGTGTATGCTCGAATGTAATGACTTCGTCAATGGTTACTTGTTCTGAGCATATGCGAAGTAAGATGATGAGCTCGCGATTGACAAATAGTCTCAGAGATGTAGTTGACTCCGTATTAGAGCTAATCAGTTACATGTGAATGTATTTATTGTTGTAAAATCCCTATGTTTAAGGGATATTATATAACTTGTTAACCAATCCCACGTTTTATGGGATGTTTCCGTGTACGTAGCAAATAATGCATTAAATGGCATTATATTATTTGATTTACAGAATATCTTCCTAAAATATGTGGGAACGAATTCTAAAACCTTCTCTATATATAGAGAAGGAAACACCATTTGTAAGGGAGGGAAATCTTGAGATCTTGAGAGAAAACTCTAGGCAACTATTCTCTGAAAAAGTTTCCAGAAAACTCCCAAGCACTTATAACACAGACTCGTGGACTAGGCAGATTTAACTGCAGAACCACGTAAAAAAGATCCAGTTTTCATCTTCTTTTATTTCCTCTGGTATATTGTTGTTTAATTGCTCTCCTTTTTAAGTTGACGAAAAACGGCGTCAACAATTTGGTGCTTTAATTGAGAGCCATTAAACAGTGTGTGAATCTGTTTAGTCAGAGAGCCTCTCGAATTAGCAATGGCTGCAAATGATCCCAATATTCCTGAGGAGGAAATTCTAGATGAAGATGAGTACCCCCAGCACCCTGGAAAGCAGCCTATGGTGAATTCTGACCCCGATGAGAGGAATGATTTTCCCAACTTTCGGGGACCACCTGCTCCCAGGGCCGACGAGGATATGTACTACAATCCCGAGAGATATGTCCCAATCGTGGAACTCGAGAATCGCCAACTGCATAAATAGTTGGCAGAAGCTAAAAAATGCCACGAAGAGCTAGCCAGACTAGCTACTGAAGCACAGGCGGCTCAGGCCCCGCCTCTGCAAGATGCCCAGGCTCCGCCTCCGCGGGACGTTCATGTCCCATCTCATAGGCCTTGGGGGCGACTGTGTAAAAAACGCGGCCACCAGAAGAGTGGAGCAACCTCCGCCACAAGCAGCGCAGCCTGTCCCACTGAGATCCTGGAGAAGTAACCAGACTGAAGGAGCTGCTAACCCAACTGCAGAGGCACCAGCAGAAATAGGATATAATCGAGCCCCCTCAAAGGCTCGGACCTGAAATCCTGGTGCCACGCAGAATGTACCAGAGCCCGATCGAGCAAATTCAGGGCCATCTAGGCCCCATAATGGACGACAGCCACCTTCTCCAATAAGGCACCCACCATCGCCGATAAGGCACCCCTCGCCAGTTCGGAGGGATGCGCAACCTGCCCGTCATGATAGGGAAAGGTCCCCATCCCACGAGAAGCCAAATGTCTCGATCTCAAACTATTCAGACACCAGCAGGAAACCCATATCGTAATAATCATGGAACAAGCTATGTCAGTGAAAGCTCGGGTGACATTAGGTCCGTGAGTATATATAACCCAAGCCCAGGAACGTTGGAAATCGAGGAGATCACCCAGATTTACGGGAGCATTTAAACCATAATCGAAGACATGATAATCCCCCGAATCCAGATCTGAGAGATCATCTCAACGAGCGCAAGCAACCAATTTACAATCTCGCGCCAAGACGGGGAACTGGAGTTGTAATCAACGATAACCAGTCCCCCCGGTTCAGGCTAGGCCTCCAGTAGATCCAGTCCAAGAAAGGATTGAGCAATTGGAGAGAGCATTCAGGCTCTTGCAGAACGAACGTAGCTGGGAACGGGACGAAGAGTTTAATGAGGAACTCAAGCCCTTTGCCCCGTATATCTCTAACACCCCATTTCCTAAAGTATATAGAATTCCTCATGTCCCGCCATTCGATGGAAATTCAGATCCATACAACCACTTAAGCACGTTCAACACAATTATGCGAGCCAGCAATGTGGGCTACGAGCTCAGGTGTATGCTATTCCCAGCCTCTCTCACGGGACCAGCAAAAATCTGGTTCGAAAAATACAAGAGGCATTCGATTGCCTCCTAGGATCAATTATCGAAAGATATCAAGATACAATTCAAAGCCATTGTCGGCATCAGGCCCAAGGCTTCAGCCTTGACCAATGTCCGGCAGCAGCCAAATGAGTCACTGAAAGGTTATCTCACAAGGTTTAACTTGGAAGCCGCTCGAGCTCATGATGTCGACGACAGTGGCCATTTAATGGTCGTCTGAGCCGGAGTGATGCCTGGGAGTCCTCTTCGGGAAGACTTGCAAAGAAAGCCTGTAAGGTCCTTAACCAAGTTCAATCGAAGAGCTCAGAGGTTGGTTAATGTAGAGGAGGCGAGGTCAGCATTGAATATGACCTCTCAACCTACAACTACAACAACGAACACTAACTCTGCCTCAACCTCGGTGGATCCTACAACTTCAAAACCACCTGGGGACAACCCTTCCAAGAGAAAGAAAAATGAAGGGAACAACCCCGAGGCAGATGGGGGAAAGAAAAAGAAAGGAGAAAGATACTTCTCCGTATACAAGGTGTATACCAAGCTCAATGAGTCTCAAGAGAATATCTCCCTGGCTAATGAAAACCGGGTTCCTTTTAGGCGACCTAATCCCATGAGAAACCAAAAGGCAAAAAGAGATTCTAGCAAATATTGTAGATTCCACAGAGATATTGGGCATACAACTGATGAGTGTAGACAACTAAAGGATGAGATCAAAGGACTGATCTCGAGGGGTATTTCAGACAGTATGTAAGAAACCGAAACCCCAATCAGGCTTCCACCAGCCAAAGGGTAGCAGCTACACCACCTGCCCAAAATAATAACTCTTGACCTCGGGAGGATGAGCGACCCCCTCCGATTGATGGAGAATATGTGATAACCATCTCGGGGGGGACCTTATATCCCAGGATCGGGCAAGAATGCCCAGAAAAGATATGTCAAAGAGCTAAAGACTGGTGACGGTTCTCCCTACGAACCCGAACCTAGAGCTCTGAAACAACAAAGGGTTGAAACACAACCCATAACTTTTACTGAAGAGGATGCGTCTCATGTCCAGTTCCCCCATAATGACCCTCGGTCATCACCCTTCATCTTGCAAACAAGAGGGTACACTGAGTCCTAATTGACAATGGGAGCTCGGTAAATATCCTCTACAAAGCCACTTTAGAAAAGATGGGACTCGCACTTCGTGACCTAAAAGCCTGTGCAACTACGTTGCACGACTTTTTAGGAGAAGGGATTGCATGTATGGGATCCATCAAAATCCCTGTGACCTTGGGAGACTACCCAATCTCTGTAACCAAAATGATGGAGTTCATAGTGGCGGAGCTTCCATCGGCCTATAACGTACTGCTTGGGAGACCTACCCTAGTAGGGTTGGGGGCATTTTTTTCTGTTAGGCATTTGGCCATCAAGTTCCCGACATCTGGGGGCATCAGAACTTTGAAAGGGGACTAGCTGGCGGGAAGGTAATGCTACATCATTTCCATTAGGGGGAAGAAACAAAAAAGTGCACATGCACTTGTCATAATACGGAATAAGGACGGCACGATCTTGGAAATCGACGAAGAAATCAACCCTAGAGTAGAAGAAAGATCTGACCTTGAACCATTGGAGGAGCTCGAAGAGGTCAAGCTCGAAGAAGTTGATCCCCCAAAAACTGTGAAGGTGGGGAAAAATCTTTTTGAGAAAGAAAAATAACAATTAATTTGCTTCTTAAAGAAAAACCAGGATGTTTTCTCATGGTCACATTCGGATATGGTAGGGATAAGTCCGAATGTAATAAGCCATGCAGTTAATATTGACAAGAACTTCCCTTGAAGCAGCGGAAGTGTAGACTCCTGGATGATGATAGAAAGAACGCCTTAAAGGAAGAGGTAGACAAATTAAAGGCAAATTAGTTCATACGAGATGCCTTCTATCCTGATTGGATCGCCAACCTGGTGTTGGTCCTGAAACCCAACGGGACGTGGCGAACTTGCATCGATTACTCCAACCTCAACAAGGCATGCCCAAAAGATTGTTTTCCTCTACCTCGGATCGATCGGCTCGTAGATGCCATAGCTGGGCTTGGTCTTATGTCATTTATGGATGCATATTCTGGATATAACCAAATTGCCATGCACGCACCAGACCAAGAGCATACGAGCTTTGTAACCGATAAAGGGCTGTACTATTACAATGTTATGCCCTTCGGACTAAAAAATGCTGGAGCAACGTACCAAAGGTTGGTGATAGAATGTTCTCTGAGCAGATAGGTAATAACATAGAAGTTTATGTTGATGATATGTTGGTCAAATCTAAACAAAGATTACCATGTAGATGACATCGAAGAATGCTTTGCCGTATTACGGAAGTACAACATGAAACTCAACCCCCAAAAATGCTCTTTCGGAGTATCTTCGTTGAAGTTTTTGGGCTTTATAGTAAATGCACAAGGAATAGAGGTTAATCCAGACAAGATCCATGTGTTAATTGACATGCCCTCACCTCGAAAGCATAAAGATTTCCAGAGTTTAATTGGACGGATGGCGGTATTAAGTAGGTTTGTTTCTAAATCTACAGACCGATGTCTTCCATTTTTCAACCGTTTGAGAGGAGGTAAAAAATCTGAATGGAAAGAGGAATGAGAGCTCGCATTCCAGGACCTAAAGAAACACCTTGCGAAACTTCCGATCTTGTCAAAACCTATCACAAGAGAAGTCTTGTACTTATATCTCGCTACAACCGAGCATGCCATCAGTGCTGTGCTCGTCCAAGAAGGTACAAAAACTAGTATACTATGTCAGCAAGAGGTTACTGGGGGCAGAATCAAGATACCCGTTAATGGAAAAATTGGCTCTTAGCCTGATCCATTCATCTCGAAAGCTTTGACCTTACTTCCAAGCACATCCCATCCATGTGCTGACTAACCAACCACTACGGCAAGTCTTGTTCAAACCAGAGGCCTCAGGCAGATTGTTAAAATGGGCTGTTGAGGTCGAACAGTTCGAGATTACTTATCATCTGAGAACGAACATAAAGGGGCAGGCCCTGGCAGACTTCATCGTGGAGTGTACAGAAGTGTCTGACAACGAAGTTATAACCCCAGCCCGCGAGCTGTGGAAAATTTATGTCGATGGGTCTTCCAACGAAAAAGGATCAGGGATACGAATCTCACTCCACCTTGAGGTTCGGATTCGAAGCGTCCAATACGAAGCTGAGTACGAAGCTTTATTGGCAGGACTCTGAATAGCCAAGGAGCTCAAAGCCAAAGCAATACATTGTTATAGTGACTCGCAGTTGGTGGTCAACCAAATCCTAGGGGAATATCAGGCTCGTGGCACAAGGATGGTCGCGTATTTAGAAAAAGCTAAAGCGGCGCTCGAACATTTCGAGTTCTATGCCATAGAGCAGGTTCCCCGAGAACATAATTCAAATGCAGACGCTCTAGCCAGGCTCGCCACGTCCAGCGAAGTCGAAAAGCTAAACGTAGTACCAATAGAGCACCTGTCGACTCCCAATATCAGCGAGCCTAAAGAGGAAGATGTATTTATGATTGACTCCGAACCAACCTGGATGACCCCAATAGTTGATTACCTGAAAATCGGCATTCTCTCAGCAGAACGGAATAAGGCTCAAAAACTGATGTATCAGATTCCAAGATACACTATTGTGGAAGGAAGGTTATATCGAAGAGGATATTGTATGCCATTACTCTGATGTGTGACTCCACCCGAGGCAAATAAAATCCTAGAAGAAATTCATGAAGGATTTTGTGGAGACCACACTGGGGGGGCATAGCCTATCAAAGTAAATTATAAGACAAGGATACTTCTGGCCCACTATCAAAGCAGATGCATTCGAGTATGTAAAGAAATGTGATAAATTCCAGTGTTTCGCTACAATTCCGCGAGCTCCTCCATCCGAGCTAACCATGATGACCTCCCCATGGCCATTTGCGGTGTGGGGAATCGATCTCATAGGTTCGTTGCTAACCAGCACAGGTGGAGTAAAGTATGCAGTGGTCGCGGTCGATTATTTTACAAAATGGACCGAGGCCGAACCTCTGGCAAAAATTACCTCGAAAAAAGTCCTGGACTTTGTGGTAAAAAACATCATCTGCCGATATGGAATGCCAAGGAAAATAGTATCAGATAATGATACTCAATTCGACAGTGAATTATTCACCCATTTTTGTGAAAAAAAATGGAATAATAAAAAGCTTTTCCTTCGTTGCCCATCCCCAAGAAAATGGCCAGGTCGAAGCAGTAAATAAGTCTCTCAAGAGTTCTATGAAAAAGAAACTAGAAGAAGCTAAGGGAAAATGGCCCGAGGAGTTACCCCAAGTTTTGTGGGCGTATCGAACTACAACTCACACTTCAACAGGGCATACCGCTTTTTCCCTGGCATATGGATGCGAGGGTATGTTACCAATCGAGGTCGAAATACCCACTATTCGTAGCCATGCTTATGATCAAGCCTCGAACTAATCCTAGCTCGAAGTAAGTCTGGACATTATTGAAGAAAGGTGAGATGAAGCTCAACTGAGAAATGCAGCATACCTTCAGCGAGCTACCCAAAATTTCAATAAAAAGGTTCGGGATAAGAAGTTCGGATTGGGAGACTTGGTGTTAAGGCATGTGTTCCTAGCTACAAGGGACTCGGCTGCTGGCGTACTTGGCCCTAAATGGGAAGGACCTTACCAAATCGAGTCAGTTATACAACCTAGCGTCTATAAATTGGCGAGATTAAAGGGAGAATTGGTACCACAAGCTTGGAATGGCGAACATGTATGACCTTACTATCAATAGTGTAGGAATGATGTCTCATGTAACCATGCTTGTCTATCTTTACAAAAAATTTATTAATAAAGTGTTCGATTTTGATCAAAAGTCATTTTTGTTTCAATATGTTGTATTTTTTTGCAAACTCTCTTAATTTATTAACCTATGATCACACTCATAGGGTAATAAGGGGGCATCAGTGGTATATATACCATAAGTTTGAAAAAATAAATAACATAAATATAACATACACAAAAACTAACAAATGTCTGGACCGTTAACCTGACATAGAAGTTAAAAGTGTATTATCAAAATAAGTGTTTGGATATAACCAGATGCGTGAGCTAAGATAATTTGGACGTAACCAGATTATTAAAAATAAAGTATCTGGATATGACTAGATACACGAACTAGTGTGATCTGGATATAACTAGATCGAAAAATATATAAGTGCATGGATTACGAACCAAACACGACCTAACTAGGTTTGGAACAAACTAGCTAAAACTGATCGACACAAGTGGGATAAAGATAAACCTACTTCGAGCTAAGTCGATACCGAGGCTAGAATATTTTGAAAGAAGATAGTTTCGACCTCATAACCTCAGGGAGATACTTGAGGAAAAGGAAAAGTGACTAAGAAAAAGCAAGATATAACTAAACTGCCCATCTTACATACCACTTGAGTACTTTCGAGTGCATGGTAAAATTAAGGACCGACCTTGACAAATAATGAGATCGGACATGGATATATCGAGCAAACTGTGCATGAATGCATCGAAACTCGAGCTTAAATCCAACATATGTTTGTATGAATAAACTAACATAAGGACAAAAATCTAATGTAAATTGCTTAAAATATTTTGATTTAAGAAATATAGAGAAAAAATATTAAACTAAAGTCGAATATGGTATTAAAAATATCAAATGTAATCTAGAATAAACGAAAATAGCTCTTTTACGAGCTGTAAATAGCGACCTCAAAAGCTCGAGGGGTGTGAAGCCTCGAATATGCTCTGAGCTCGCAATAGCCATGGTTCAACACTTGTATATACTTTATGGTGCATCTTTTGCCTACAAACGAGATGGTTTGAGCTCGAGAAGTGTATGCTCGAATGTAATGACTTTGTCAATGGTTACTTGTTATGAGCATATGCAAAGTAAGATGACAAGCTCGCGATTTAGAAATAGTCTCAGAGATGTAGTTGACTCCGTATCAGAGCTAATCAATTACATGTGAATGTATTTATTGTTGTAAAATCCCTATGTTTAAGGGATATTACATAACTTGTTAACCAATCCCACGTTTTATGGGATGTTTCTGTGTACATAGCAAATAATGCATTAAATGGCATTATATTATTTGATTTATAGAATATCTTACCGAAATATGTGGGAACGAATTCTAAAACATTCTCTATAAATAGAGAAGGAAACACCATTTCTAAGGGAGGGAAATCTTGAGATCTTGAGAGAAAACTCTAGGCAACTATTCTCTGAAAAGTTTCAAGAAAACTCCCAAGCACTTATAACACAGACTAGTGGACTAGGAAAATTTAACTGCTAAACCACGTAAAAAATATCATGTTTTCATCTTCTTTTATTTCCTCTGGTATATTCTTGTTTAATTGCTCTCCTTTTTAAGTTGGCTAAAAACGACGTCAACAAAAACAATAACGGGTTTGTTTGATAAATGAATGACTAGTCTTTTGTCTTTATTCAATGACTATATATAATTTAATTGAACTTCAGAAAACAAAAAAATATATCAACACGTCATCTCCTTCGTTCTTACTTAAGAAACACATATATTTACACCAATTATTATTAATGTACGCCCTGATTTTCCCACGGGCTGTTAGCGAGCTGAAATACGGCCTAATCATGTCTACCACGTGGACATCCCCAAGACCGGAGTTGCCATCGTCAGATCCTACCTCCTTAGCTCGAGGTAACCTAAGGGTTCGCCAAGATTACTTAAGGACCGGGTCTGAACTCTGAAGGCCACAGGTCGAGGGAAGCATCCAGCTCCTGGTACGAGCTGGAATTGGAGGCTATGACCTTTTATAAAGTCAACCACACAAGGTAAACGTGCATATATCAGACATCACGTGCCTGATATATCCCTGACTTCTCGGACACGCAGCATGAACGTGCGTATTCAGACACCCACGACTGGGTTGGGCCGTGCGGCCCATTATCCCCTTACTTATTGGTTAGACCACACTTCATGTGTCAGGTTTTAGGAATTAATCATGAATGTCACAGAGTTGACATGATAGGTAAGAAGGTCACGGGATGACCTTCTTACCAACTCCCAGGTGCCCTCTCCTATAAATATGGAGACCCTGGGAGTTGCAAAGGGTTGGATTCTATTGTGTAAGAAATATCCTGTAAAAAGAATACCAAGCATATAGCAATAATATTGACTGGTGGAGTAGAAGGATTTTAACCTTTGAACCACCTAAAACGTAATTGTATCACCAGCCCATTTATAAAAAGATCATTCATCTATTTCGGTTCAACAGAAGCACTAATCCCTTCCTCTTATTTTCTTAATTACCTGTTGGCGAAGAACCGCGTCAACAGTTTAGTGCTTTCATTGAGAGCAAGTTAGATTGGTGCTGTCACAAACATCCACTATGGTGACCACTCGATCCAGACACGGTAACGAGACGGAACAACATGATGGCCAGGAGGCTCATCATATCGCCATCCCGGTGAACAAATTCCTGAGGTCCAACAACGGCCAGGCAAACAGCCAGTGGGCCAAGATGACACTGGAAGTTCGGCGCCCCGGCCGCCTAATCCAAACCCGGATTTTTACACTGCGGTGGAGATGGAAAACGCCCAGCTGAGGAGCCAACTAGCGAAAGCTAATCAGCAGATCAAGGATGTGTTGGCCCGACTACCCTCTCTTACAACTGACGCTAAGGTCGGAAAGAGGCAAGGCGAGACTCATAAGTCCCGCCGGGGTAATCGGTCCAGGCCTAGCCACTCGGACAGACCTCCGACAGCCAACTCTATTCCCTCGTCGCACCGTCAAGAGGCAAACTTCGAAGAAATGCCTAGAGACAAACAACAGTACAGTCGTTCGGTCCGAACTTCAACTCCCAGCTCCCAACCAGCCTCGAGCGCGCCCTGGAGAGCTCGAGGAAATTCCAGAAGGAGATCCGGGGAGGGCTCACAGCATCAGCCCGTACCCACCAACCGTCCTGCGCGTTGTCCAGATCGCCAAGCGCAGAACCCGCAGGTTGGCAGGGCCGCGAGGCCCCCACCTAACTTGATCCGCCCTGATGGAACCAGGATCGCATCTCCGGTCAGGCATCCTCCCTCACCAATAAGATATCTGTCTCCACCTCAGCCCATCCGAGATATCCCAGCTTATGGAAGCAGTAGGAGAAACCCGCCGTCCGTGGGACCTTCCCGACGTAGCGGGGCGCCGAGAGGGAGCCCGGATCCTCACCCCCAAAGGTGAACTCCGAGCTTTTCTAACGGGAGCTACTGGACCGACAGTCGCCGGAGCGACCTCTCTGGCAGAGACCTGCGTCAGCGTTTAAGCTCGTCACAAAGTCCTCAAACCACCCAGGGGGAAGACCTGCGAGATCGCCTTAACTCTCATAGAGGAGAGCCAGTAGGAGGTGGCAGCCATGCTCACTCAGGGGGGGACCTGTCTGAAGTACGTAACGGCGGGAATGCCCCAAATAACCTATCTCAAGATAGGAGGGGCAATAACCCACCAAATATGTACAATGGATTCGGAGCTGTTGAGTAGCCCCGGAATAACCAAGGAAATCAGGACAAAACCCTCGAGCGCCTGGCTCAGATGGAGGAGCTGATGAGGAAGCTCATGTCGGAGAAAGAGAAAGATGAATATGATTCGGGGGACGAGATGGAGCTCTTCGCCACCAGCATAGCAGCAACGACTTACCCACTCGGTTTCCGTATGCCGCACCTGTCCAAATTCAATGGAGACGGAGATCCGTCGGATCATCTGGGGATGTTCAACACCCTGATGATGGCCCACAACATTGGCCCCGAGCTGAGGTGTTTGATATTTCCCTCCACACTAACTGGACCAGCCAGGCAGTGGTTCAAGCAAAGCAAAAGGAAATTAATCAGCTCCTGGAAGACTTTCTCTGCTGACTTCAAAAGGGCATTCTGAGCCTCCCAGGCTGCCCGCGTCAAGGCCGATTCTCTGGCTAACGTGAGGCAGCAGCCCGACGAACCTCTGAAGACTTACCTGGGCAGGTTCTTGAGCATCACTGCTCGGGCTAGAGACGCGGATGACAGCTCCAAGCTCATGGCTTTGAGGACTGGGATCCTTGTCGGAGGGGGACTCTAGAAAGATATACAATTGAAGGGAGTTAGCTCGGTGAACGAGTTCCTAAATAGGGCCCAGGAATGGATCAAATTGGAGGAGGTCGAAGCCTCAGCTGCAGGGACCAGCCAGGTCCCTGAGCAGCCCGCTGGAGTGGGGACGGAGGTCTCGACAGCGACCCAAAACGTTACATAGAACAACCAGCTCGGTGGAGGCAAAAGAAAGGGGAACGGCGAGGGCAGCCAGCACGGCCCAAAGAAGAATAAGTCCATAGACAAGTTTAATCCCATCTACATGACTTATACAGAGCTCACCCACTCTAGGGAGAACATCTACCTAGCTAACTCTACTCGCCTCCCCTGGAAGAGGCCGGAGCCGTTGAAGCACCAAAAGGGGAAGAGAGACACCTCCAAGTTTTGCCGTTTTCACAACGATGTTGGCCACAATACCGATGATTATAGGCATTTGAAAGATGAGATTAAGACTCTCATCTGAGCCGGCCCCTTGGCCCAGTACGCGCAGAACAGGGTTCCAGCAAGTCGACCTGCTCCGGAAGTCCCAGTCAGTCAGCCCGGGTCTCGGGTAGATCAGGACGTCCCTCCTCCCGTGATAGGAGGAGAGATATCCACAATATCTGGAGGTCCGCATATGGCTGGCACGGGCAGGGGTTCCCAGAAGAGGTACATAAACGAACTCAAGCCACATAATCGAGTAGAATTCATCCTGGATCAGCGTCTGCCAAAGCAGCAGCGATTGGAGAGGCCACCGATCATTTTTACGGAAGAAGATGCGGGCTATGTCCAGCTCCCTCACAATGACCCTCTGGTCGTAGCAATTCAGCTCACTAATCGGAGAGTTAGGAGGGTGCTGATCGACAATGCGAGCTTGGTAAACCTTCTATTCCGGTCCACATTGGAGAAGATGGGTTTGACCGTCGCCGAGCTGAAGGCGACCTCCATGATGCTGTATGGTTTTTTGGGAGAAGGATCAGCGGCTATAGGGACTATCGAGCTGGTGATCACCCTAGGAGAAGGACCTCGGACAATCTCCAAACTCCTCGAATTCGTGGTCATCGACTGCTCCGCTGCGTACAACGCAATTTTGGGACGACCCACGCTCATAGCTTTTGAGGCCGTCACTTCCATTCGCCACCATCGCGATGAAATTCCCTACTTCCACGGGAATATGCATTGTCCGTGGTGATCAACTCGCTGCCAGGGAATGCTACAACATTTCCATGAAGGGAAAATCGAAACCCGGGCAGCTAGTAATGGTCATCCAGCGTGGAGGAGAGGATTCTCAGGAACCTTTAGCTGATCCTGAGATTGAAAAACCTCAGAGCGCCGAGGGGGAAAATATCGTCTTAAGTGAGGATATTGACCCCCGAATAGGCAAGGACAGGTCCGAGCTTCAGGCTATTGAGGAGCTCGAGGAAGTAAACATCGATCCACAAAACCCTTCACAGATGGTCAAGCTCGGGAAAAAACTCTGTAGCAAGAGGAAGGCGGAGCTGACTAAATTTCTGCAGGACAACCTGGATGTGTTCGCATGGTCCCATGAGGATATGGTGGGAATTAGCCCGAGTGTCATCATGCACACCCTTCATCTAGATAAAAGCGTTCCTGCAAAGTCCCAGAAGCAAAGGCGCCTTGGAACAACCCGGGCTGAGGCCTTAGAGGAAGAAGTAGTCCGGCTCAAGAAATGCGGCTTTATTCGTGAAGCCAAGATTCCGATTTGGGTCGCCAATCCCGTGCTGGTCCCGAAGCCCAACGGGAAATGGCAGACATGCATCGAATTCTCCGACCTGAATAAAGCCTGCCCCAAGGATTGTTTTCCATTGCCAAGGATTGACCAATTGGTGGATGCCACAGCGGGACACGAGCTCATGTCCTTTATGGACGCGTACTCAGGCTACAATCAGATCGCCATGAATCTAGCGGACCAGGAGCACACCAGCTTCATGACCCCGACTAACGTTTATTGTTACAAGGTCATGCCATTCGGGCTGAAGAACGCCGGTGCTACGTACCAAAGGTTAGTAAATAGAATGTTCGCAAACCAGATCGGGAAGAACATGGAAGTGTACGTTGATGACATGCTAGTCAAGTCAAAGACTGCCGATAACCATGTTTCCGACCTGGAAGAATGCTTCAAGATACTACGGGAGTATGGCATGAGGCTTAATCCACAGAAGTGCACTTTTGGAGTCGCATCGGGAAAATTCCTAGGTTTCATCGTCAATACCCGAGGAATCGAGGCAAACCCCGACAAGATCAGATCATTGCTCGAGCTTCCCTCACCCAGGTCGCGCAAAGATGTCCAAGGCCTAACAGGAAGGGTGGTAGCCCTCAATCGGTTTATTTCAAAATCCACCGATAAGTGCTTGCCATTCTACAACCTGCTCTGAGGAAATAAGAAGTTCGAATGGACAGAAGAGTGCGAAAGCGCTTTCCTCGACCTAAAGGCACATCTGGCCGAGCCACCCGTATTATCCAAACCAAAAGTAGGAGAGCCTCTTTTTCTCTACCTAGCTGTCATAGAGGATGCAGCTAGTGCCGTATTGGTCCGAGAAGAAGACCGGGTTCAGAGACCTGTCTATTACATCAGCAAGAGACTTCTCGGAGCTGAATCCTGGTACCCGTTGATGGAAAAATTGGCGTTCTGCCTTATCACGGCCTCTCAAAAGCTCAGGCCGTACTTCCAGTCCCACTCAATACACGTCATAACCGATCAGCCTTTAAGGCAGGTTTTGCAAAAACCTGAAGCATCGGGACGTCTGTTAAAGTGGGCTATCAAACTCAGTCAGTTCGAGATTTTGTACACCCCACGAACTGCTATAAAAATTGAGGCCCTGGCCAATTTTGTAGCAGAGTGCACAGGATTCCTGGAGGATCCTGCAGAAGACTCACCCCAGGTCACCTCGGCCCAGGCGTCGTGGAGGATCTTTGTGGATGGTTCATCCAATGAGAATGGCTCCGGGGCTGGAATCATTTTAATATCCCCTGAGGGACATAGATTGAACTCGGCACTGAGATTTGGATTCAAGGCCTCCAACAACGAAGCCGAATACGAAGCTTTGCTGGCCGGGCTAAGAATAGCCCAGGAGCTGAAGGCGAGCTCCGTCCAGTGCTTCAGTGATTCCCAGCTCGTGGTTAACCAGGTTCTGGGCGAATATCAGGCACGAGGACCCAGGATGGCTGCCTACCTAGCAAAGGTAAAAGTTGAACTATCCGCGTTTGGGCGAGGCTCAATCGAGCAGATACCTCGGGAACAGAACGCTAATGCAGACGCTCTTGCCAAGCTCGCCACCTCCGGGGAGACGGAGGCTTTGGGGTTAGTTTCGGTAGAGTTCTTGGAAAAACCAAGTATAGAAGAAGCCAGGGCGAAGGTCGAGATGATCGACGCTAGGCCAACTTGGATGACCCCCATCATTGAGTATCTCATCGAGGGGAAGCTACCTGAAGGGCGTAATGATGCACGGCGGGTACTGTACCAGGCCCCAAGGTAAACGATGGTGGACGGGATGCTGTACCGACGTGGGCACTCCCTACCCCTTCTACGATGTGTTCTTCCAGGCGAAGCAAAGGCCATCCTGCAGGAAGTGCATGAGGGTTTTTGCGGAGATCACACTAGGGGGCAAAGCTTGGCCCTAAAGGACTTGAGGCAAGGATATTACTGGCCCACTCTGTCCAAGGATTCGATCTCGTATGTCAAGAAGTGCGACAAGTGCCAGCAATTCGCCACCATTTCCCGAGCTCCCCCGGTCGAGCTGAAGATGATCTCGTCCCCAAGGCCGTTTGCAGTTTGGGGGATCGACTTGGTTGGCGCCCTCCCTACTGGAAAAGGCGGGGTCCGTTACGCCGTGGTGGCCATCGACTACTTTACGAAGTGGGCTAAGGTAAAACCTTTGGCCACGATAACTTCTAAAAACTTCCTCGACTTCGTGGTTAAGAGCATTATCTGCCGATTCGGGCTGCCCAAGAAAATCGTTTCCAAAAATGGGACTCAGTTCGACAGCGACCTCTTCACCGAATTTTGTGAAAGGTACGAAATTGTGAAAAGTTTCTCCTCCGTGGCCTATCCTCAGGCGAATGGCCAGGTCGAGGTCGTCAACAAGACGTTAAAGGCGAGCCTCAAGAAGAGACTAGACGAAGCGAAGGGGTCTGGCCAGAACAGCTCCCCCAGGTTCTGTGGGCATACCGGACCTCGCATTGGACTCCTACGGGTCATACTCCTTTCTACCTGACCTTTGGGAGTGAGGCAGTCCTCCCTGTGGAGATTAAGGTACTTTCGCATAGGGTCCAGGCATATGACCAGGACCGCAACCACGAGCTACTTTGCACTTCCCTCGACTTGGTTGATGAAAGACGAGAAGATTCGCAACTCCAGCTCGCACATTACCAGCAAAAAATCACTCATTATTTCAACTCAAAAGTCAAAAAATGCGCCTTTAGCATGGGCGACCTGGTCCTCAGGAGGGTTTTCTTAGCCGGAAAGGATCCTAAAGAGGGAGTATTTGGACTGAACTGGGAAGGGCCATATCAAATCATTGAGGTCATTAAAGAAGGAACTTACAAATTAGCTCGGCTTAATGGAGGGGCAGTCCCACGAAATTGGAACGCCATCCATTTGAAGAGATATTATCAATGATTCCCTTGTAAGGCCTAAAAGGCCATTTTTTATGTATTACGCAATGAGAATTAACTTTTCATTTATGATTGTACATATTTACGAGTGTAATATAAAGTAACCACAAAAGACCCTTTCCCAGTTACTTGGGGGGCATATGGTACCTGGATATAACCAGGTCGCCTTAAAGACTTAGAAATTAATTCAAATCGATTGATCGTTGTTTTTCTTAAAAAACACGAGATATTGATAAAGGATTAATGCGAACTAAGCTCTACCCTGGATGCAACCAGGTTCTAAAACTTAGAAGTTAATTTAAATCGATTGATCATTGTTTTTCTTAAAGAGCACGAGATATTGATAAAAGTTAACATGAACTAAGTTTTCAAATTAAGTTCCTGGACATAACCAGGTCATAAAACTTGGAAGTTAATTTAAATCGATTGATCATTGTTTTTCTTAAAGAGCACGAGATATTGATAAAAGTTAACACGAACTAAGTTTTCAAATTAAGTTCCTGGACATAACCAGGTCATAAAACTTGGAAGTTAATTTAAATCGATTGATCGTTGTTTTTCTTAAAGAGCACGAGATATTGATAAAAATTAACATGAACTAAGTTTTCAAATTAAGTTCCTGAACATAACCAGGTCATAAAACTTGGAAGTTAATTTAAATCGATTGATCGTTGTTTTTCTTAAAAAGCACGAGATATTGATAAAAAATTAACGCGAACTAAGTTTTTCAAAATAGTAACTAAAATGCATAAAGGCAAAAGGAAGTAAATCGATTAAAAATAAAATTGATAGTTAGATGTCTCGAGGTGAAAAACCTCATGCAAAGTTACAACAACAAAAAAATGAGAATAATAAAAGAGTGGATGCAAAATGGAAAGGCCCTAGGCTCCACCAGTCGGCCCCGTGGAGGTCGCCGTCTCGCCCTCCTGCTCGGCCACGACGGAGGCTTCCCCGGCCTCAGAATGTGCATCTTTCTGGAGGCGAGCTTTAAACCCCTCCAGCAAGGGCTCCTAGACGTCCGCTCCCAAGAAGGAGAAATCACCATCAAAGTTGTAGACCCAGCAGTGGTAGAACATGTCCTCCATGGCGGTGCTGGAGGCTGCCTTCTCGGCTTCCAGGGCGGCCTTGGCCTCCTCAGCCCCAGCCTTCGCAGTGTCTAGCTCTGCCCGCGCAGCGGCGAGGGCGGCTTTGGTAGCCTCGACCTCTTGAAGCTTAGGACGGGCTTCTTCCAGCTCGGCCTGCGCGGCCGCCAGGGCATCCTTAGCCATCTGCAAGGAAGTCTGGTGGGTGGCCACAACCGCCTGATGCTTGCCCCTCATATCCTCGAGCTGGGCATTGATCCTGGCTATGCTTCGATGAAGGGCCAAGGCACTCTGCAAAAACAAAGAGGCAACTGCCTTAAGAAAAAAAAAAAGGGAGAAAGGAAAAACAGGGCAAGGCATGATAATCAAAAACCATAAAAGGGTAAGGTCAACTTACCGTTAGGGCCATGCCCAATGAAGATTCCAGTACGCCCACTGGGCTCCTTGTTTCGATGGCCCGCAGCTCCCTCTCGTTGAAGCGGTAGAAGTGGATGACGACGTAGTTCGCCGTCTCATACACCATCCCCCGAAAGACGTCTGGAATCTTCTCCAGGTCCTGGGGGTCCACCGGGATACGCACCTCGGGGGGCGCAGTCGCCGAGGCCCTGAGCTCCGCCCCTGTGTCCCGGACCAAGGCCGAAGCTCGCAGAGGAGGTGGGGGCATGTTCTCCACTACAGCTAGAGGAGCAGTTCCCTCGGCCTGGGCAACTGGGGTCTGCTCTTTCCCTTTTCCAGGGGACTTGGTTGGGGTCCCCGCGAATTTCTTCACCATCCGGAGCTTCTTCATTTTGGGCCCAGAGGCCCCAGCTGAGGAGTTACCTCTGGTGAACACAGCCCGCAGATTTTTTCCCCCGGGCTGAGACATCTCCTCTGGAAAAACAAAGATATGGTTAGTACACAAGTTAGCAATCATGCAAAAACAAAAACAAAGAAAAAAAAAAGCAAAATTCAAGTATATATATACTAAAGGGAATCCTACCCCCGGAGCTAGAAGAAGAATCTATGGTCACGACCATCGGCCCCGGAGCTTCCGCGGGGGAATCTAAGACAATTATTTCTCGAGCTGGCGCGGGTTCTGGATCCGAGGCTATCTCAGGACTAGACTCTTCTACGTATTGCCTAAGACCCGGAGCTACGACACCCTCCCGGAGTGATGGCCATGACCGAAGGTTAGTCCTATACTCCTCGAATAGGACCGACCTAAAAGCTAGGGTATTGTCTACAACTATGGTACCCCTAGGGCGGCTACTTTCATAATCCAACACGAGCTGGTCGACGTAGTGGAGCAGGGTTTCATCGAAGTCTGGGTCACTTCGATGGCGTTGGACGATCTGTTTGGGAATGAACCTAACTAGCCGGGGGTCTGTAGTGGCCCTATCTAAGTTCCTAAACATGTATGGGTTACCTTGGCCGGAGGGACCTACAGCTGCTCCGGACCGGATCCTCTCCTCGTCCGTTCTTTGGGTGACCTCCAACGCCCGCTTCCTCGTCCTCACGAGGGGCACCTCGTCCTCCTCATCTTCATCCCCCGTGACCTCCTCCACGATGATAGGCCTCATATCGCGAGCTGGGGGAAGCACCCGGGGCGTCCTCAGGTTCAGAGTCTGGCCTGGGGAGATCAGCTTACAGGCCAGCATCGTCTCGTCTGTCATGAGCTGGCGATAGTCCTTTTCACTGGGGGCAAGCTCGCCAGTGTCTCGTACTGGCTCCCGAGGATCACAGACTTCTCTGTCCTCGCGAAGATAGCTGCAGAATTAATCTAAGTCAGAAATGGATACAGGATGAGCTAACCGATACTTAAATTACGAGCTAAGGCTGAAGGGCACTTACGAGGACGGTTGAAGTAATGCAGCTCGTAGTTTCGGAACCCCGTCGACATAAAGAATTGATCTTTGAAGTCGTTGGGGTGGCTGGGTAGCTTGATGACTGCAGCCGTGTTGGGGAACCGGGTCAAGTAATAGAACCCGTCACCTCGTCCCCGCTGCTCCGGGCTGGCCTTGAGGCAGAAGAAATACAGAATGTCTGCAGGAGTGGGGATGTAACGACCCAATTTCGCTAATAAGGCTTAAGGGCCTTGATTAGCGTGCCAGGAGGGCATGATGGGATTTATGTGTGATTTGATGAGTTAAATGCATGGTTATGATTTGAAGCATGTTTTATGACTATTTGTTTATCTAAGATGCATGGCTATGTATATTAGTATGCATGTAGGCCCGGATCGTGTTAGAAGGGCATAACTGTAATTTTGGCCATGTTGGGCATAACTGCATTGATATGTGATAATTGCATTCCGTGATTTGTACCACGTGAGTGTGGTGTTATTGTTGTGATGCACGTGCCGAGACGGTCCTAGAGAGCAAATTAACTTAAGAGTCACAACGGGATTTTGTACCCGACTCGGGAGGAGCCTAGGGGTACCTCGAGAATTTTATGGTTAAGTAGTGAATTAGCGGTTAATGGTTATTGGTGATTTAGTAACTTGGGTAACCATTAGTTACTGCTGTGGGTAACAAGTTTAGTTGGAAAATGGTAGAATTGAAATATTAGTGAAAGGACTAGAGTACCCTTGAGGAATTAGTTGAGAAAGGATCATTTGGAGGGGTAGCATGGTCATTTGGCACGGGTAATAGGCAATTCTCAGCTGGGTTTTAGTGGGTCACGGTTTGGGTATTTAGGGTCATTTGATGCCTTGATAAAATTGGAAGAGAAGAAGAAGAAAGGAGAAGAGGTGTAGATGGGGCTGAAGTTTTGAGACCTAGGAGGAGATTCAAAGGGATTTGAGGAACCAAAAACCAGATTTGAGCTAGGACTACTCAAGGTAAGATTTATATTCTGTTATTTCTTGGGTTCAAGGTTGATTTCTCAAAGTTTTAGTGTGGAATTTAAAGATAGGATGGTTGGTTTAAAGTTTGAGGAATTTGAAACTCTAGATGAGATTTTTAAGTGTGGTTGTGTTTTGATCTTGATACTAATGTTGTGATTATTAATTGGTTTTGATTTGGGAGCTTTGGGATGGCTTAAGGTGAGGCTTTAAGCTTGAAAATGGTGGGTTTTTCTGGGTTCGAAGGGTCGGGCCGCGGCATGGTTCTTGGAGGGCCGCGGCCCTTGATGGCTAAGATGCGCTGAGGATGGAGGGCGGGCCGCGGCATGGTCCTTGTAGGGCCGCGGCCCTTACCTGTTTCTGGGCATTTTTGTGGCCCTGTTTGGGGGCCATGCCGCGGCATGGTTGGGCCATGCCGCGGCGCTTAAGGAATTTTGGGATTTTCAGAATTTAGGCTTGGGAATTTAACCTAGGATGCTCGGGGTTGAGTCTTTTACCATATTTGGGTGAAGTTCAACGTTCCGAGTACTAGAGCTTGGCTTGGAAGCTCATTTAAGGATGTTTCATGTGTGTTGTGACTAGGATATTGGAGAGGCTCGTGCTAGAGGACCGTGCTCGCGGCTTGAGTGCATCAGGAGGCTCGGACTACAAGTAAGAAAACTATAACACCCGTAGGATAGGGCGTGGGCCCATAGTGTGATTGCGGGGCACGGCCCTATATTGCATGATGAGATGATTGCCGGGCATGGCCCTATATTGCATTACATGTTAGGGTGTAGACTTACATGTATTGATAATTGTATGAATGTTGTTTGATTTATGCTATGTATGATTATAATGAAATGAACGGCAAGGGCCGAGTGCGGGGTAGGCCGGGTACGGCAGCGGAGCCGGAAGTAACACTAAGCACATGGGATGCTTATGGTCAGGGCAGGGCCCGGGACCCAGAGGATATGTGTGAGATCCTTGCGGTGAGGACCGAGACCCCAGGCTTCGGTAAGGCTTCGGGGGCGGCATGGCCGTGTTTGCTTAGTCTAATGGTTGACTTGTTTGTATGTGGATTTGCTGTATATTTGCATATGTTATGTTATGCATGAGTTTTCTTGCTGGGCTTCGGCTCACGGATGCTCCATGTTGCAGGTAGGGCAATGACTGAGTCAACCAACCATGAGTACGGAGAGTGTGAAGCGACGCGTACATGTTTGGCCTGCCGGACTGCTTTGGTTGGGGGTTTATTTGAAAATGGCTGTAATAATCTATGATTTTGTAACTAATCAACTGTAAACTTATTTCAAGATGTAAATAGTTTTCAAACCTTATTTTGGGATCCCAAATGTTTAATACTAGAAATTTTATTGAAACAACGCATTTTCAAAGATTACAGCCTTAACTTTTTATTAGTCACACTTTCGTTTCAAAAACCTCGGTCAGCGAGTTCATTGCACTGTTTTGTCTTAAAAACTCACTTGGTAACGGCTCTAAGGAAGTAGGGCGTTACAGGGGACCTCCCACTCCTGTTTCAAGAACAGGTATCTTAACCCTGCCAACAAATGGTAAGAGTTGGGGGGGAGCTGGAATGGGGCCAACCTCACGTAGTTGAGGAAATCGGCGAAGTACTGGTCCAACGGGAGGAAGGCCCTCGCCTTGAAATGTTCGTCGCTCCAGGCCGAGAACACCTCATCAAGCGGCGCGCAGCTCCGCTCGCCTTCTAAGGGAGGTCGGGCAATCACGGTTCCTCTCCCCAGCTCGATGTTATGGGAGAGGAATATTTTGTTTACCCTCGCCTGGTCAGTGATCTTCGAGACGATCTTCTCCGCCTCAAAGAACGCGTCGGAGGCCACCTCGAGCTCCCGTTCCACTGCTCGCCTGAAGTTGGGAATCGGGGATTCAGCGATCACCTCCTTTCCCTTGTTTTGTTGGGAGGACGAGTTGCCTACGGACTTCTTGGGAGCGTTCTTCTTGGGTCCCATCTAGTTGCCTAGCGAACAAATAGAAGAAATTTTAGAAGAAGGCGACCTAAAATTGGAGAAGAATCTGAATGTGTTTCCTTGACACGAGCTGAGGTAAGCCCAGCCCGTGGAGAGTGAGACCACGCGGTTCTATGAACACGCGCCTATGCTCCCAACAGATCCCCGATTACTGAGCATTCGTGTGTCAGGAGGGTCAGGATAGAAATTTTCCTTGGAAGGAAAGTTTCAGTAGGCGAGAGGTACAAAACCGCCTGTGAAGCGTGTTTCCTAAGCTACCCGGTTTTGCACCCAAAATACTGGGTACTTTAAACCAACATACCTAAAATCCTACCCAAAAAATTTCCCCAGAAAACGCACCCTACAAACAATGCTCCTAAATGGTTTTCTACTGCAAACGATACCCTAACCTAAAAGGCTTTTACTCTTCATGCCCACAAAAAACCAACAAAACCTTGCATGTGGCTACAGTAAATATTTACCTAAGCTACAGTGAAAAATAATTTCAAAACATGCACAGTCAGGAGACTTACAGAATGTTCTGGTTGAGAAGAGGATGAAGGGATCGCCTGGATTGGGGCTTCGTTGGAGTAGTTGATTCCAAGGCTTCGAAGGGGCCCTTACACTTGAACTTCTTGAGTGCTGGGAATGGCAGCCGGAAAGAAGAGGATTTTTTCTTTTGAAAATGAAGAGAGAAGAAGAAAAAAATTTCTGGAAAATTTCAAATGAATGGGTGGCCTATGCGTAAGGTGGCCACCCATTTTATACACATGAAAGGCCACGTGAGAGGGGCCGTTGGATTGCCCTGATGTGGGATCCAAGGCTCTCCACTCGAAAGAAGAAACGACGGCTGAGTATAGGCTAGGCCATTTAATGCCGTTCTCGGAGGACGTACCATCACCAACCATGATGTTCCACGTATTCGGCACCTGCGTAAAATGTGGAATATGAAGAGTTCATGGGGAAGCCTAAAAGGCCCTACTGTGGCCCTACGCGACGTCGTGTACCACGAGCAGGGGCTTGGGGGGCAAATGTACGCCCTAATTTTCCCACGGGCTGTTAGCAAGCTGAGATACGGCCTAATCATGTCTACCACGTGGACATCCCCAAGACCGGAGCTACCATCGTCAGATCCTACCTCCTTAGCTCGAGGTAACCTAAGGGTTCTCCAAGATTACTTAAGGACCGGGTCTGGACTCTGAAGGCCACAGGTCGAGGGAAGCATCCAGCTCGTGGTACGTGCTGGAATTGGAGGCTATGACCTTTTATAAAGTAAACCACGCAAGGTAAACGTGCATATATCAGACATCACGTGTCTGATATATCCCTAACTTTTCGGACACGCAGCATGAACGTGCGTATTCAGACACACACGACTGGGTTGGGCCGTGCAGCCCATTATCCCCTTACCTATTGATTAGACCACACTTCATGGGTCAGGTTTTAGGAATTAATCATGAATGTCACAGAGTTGACATGATAGGTAAGAAGGTCACGGGATGACCTTCTTACCAACTCCCAGGTGCCCTCTCCTATAAATATGGAGACCCTGGGAGTTGCAAAGGGTTAGATTCTATTGTGTAAGAAATATCCTGTAAAAAGAATACCAAGCATATATCAATAATATTGACTGGTGGAGTAGAAGGAATTTAACCTTTGAACCACCTAAAACGTAATTTTGTCAACAGCCCATTTCTAAAAAGATCATTCATCTATTTCGGTTCAATATAAGCAGTAATCCCTTCCTCTTATTTTCTTAATTACCTGTTGGCGAAGAATCGTGTCAACAATTAACATGATATTTTTTTAAGTATTTATTCATTTAAAAAAAAGTTATTTATATAAGATAATGTTGTAGAGTCCCAGAATGTTTACTTAGCTAGTTAGATAGTAGTAGTAGTAGTAGTAGTAGTAGTAGTAGTAGTAGTAGTAGTAGTAGTAATAGCTAGTAATAGTTATAGTATATTACTGTGGATTTTGGTTCAAGCCGAGACTTAGTTGAACACTCGTAGCAACACTTATAGATTTTATAAGTTTAACCTATAGTTTAAGAATATTAATTATAACATAAGATTTGATTAATATAGTTGATTATAAAGATATCATTTATTATACTATAAGGTTTAGATAGGATTAATAAGAACATGACACTTGTCATGTACAGATTTATTTAAGGATTTAACTATAGTTTAAATAGAAAGAAAGATCAAGAAATCTATAGAATCTTCCAAGACCATTAAGAGCATGACATTTTTCACAACCTTGTTTATTTGAGGATTTAAGCATTTAATTCAAAAATAGAGGTTTCTAGAAGCTCTAGACCCTTCCGGAACCTGCTGGAATCTCGTATTACTCAGTCAAACTTGTTTTTTCATTTCAAATTAAGCTAATAATGTGTAATTACGTGTTTTAAAAATTCATGTATGCCGATATATTGCAAGCTAGGAGCCGATATATCGCCACACGGGGAATACGAAAAACACGTCAACTTCGCTCAAATGCTTCGACGAACCCTCGGGATATAAGCCCAGGCGATATATCGCCTACAATGGGCGATGTATCAGCTCTAGGGTTATATTTTAAAATTTTTTTGAAACCGGGCTCAATTCAACACTTAACCTCTTGACTAGACTCTAAACATTTTGACCGAGTCTTAAGCCTCTGCTGAACGAATATTCAAATATTTTTCAATTAATATTCATTATTTTTATTCAAGATAAAAGAAGATCTTTCCACACCTTGAACTCTATAAATAGGACCTAGTACCCAGCCATTTCTTTCATTCTTCAAGTTGTGTTTAGAGCCTTCAAGCTGTTAGGGTTATTATAGAGTGATAAACACTTGGGTTGGGGTATAAACTTTATCATCTTAAGATTTATAAACACTTGGGAAGTAAGATAATAGTGTGTTTTTCAATATCGAGGTGTAGTTCGGTTCTAGTACATTCAAAGGTATTTCTAATCTTAAGTTCATTTCAGTTTAATTCTTTAGTTTTCATTCAGATCCTAACTCATTCTTTTCAATTCTTGGTTAGGTATTTAAGTTCTTTGAACTTAAGGTTTCTTTTCGGTAAGTTTCATCTTGATGGTTTAGCTCATTTCTTTATCATCTTTTTCTTTAGAAATATTCACATTCTTCTTGTTGATTTTAGGAGTGTTTCACATCTCGTCCTTATTCTCATATCTCGGTATTGGCAAGGAAAATAGGATAGACTTTTATATGCTTATATGATATGTTATGCTATCTTATGTTATGATTATCTTATATTATGTTATCTTATGTTACGTTATGTGTAGTATGTTTATAGACCTTGGGCATATGATTTGTATAGCTAACAAGCCCCAGTAAATTATGAGCATATGACTTGCTTGGCTAGCAAGCCCCACCAATCTATTGGGCATATGACTCGTTTAGTTTACAAGCCCCAAGTAGTATAATGGCCATTGTAGTAGTATATGACATATGTTTATAGTATATGTTTATGATATAGTTTATGTGTATGTTTTATGCTATTAGTAGATTTTCCTTGCTAGGCATTAGGCTCATTCCTTTATTTTATGTATGCAGGAAAATAGTTGTGGCGACGGAAGGATTCTTGGCAGCTTGGGGCTGTGTATTGAGGAAGAATGGATTCGATGGACTGCGTGAACTATTCTAGGACGACGTTATTTTCAGTCTCTTTTATTATGTTTCTATGTATTTTCTGCACTTGGTTTTGTAAACAATTTTAATTAAGTTAAAGTTATGTTTTATTTTTCAAACAATGGGATCCCATACCCCAATTTATGTATTTCAACATTTACCTTAGAGTTTTGAATAAAGTTATGAATGTTTCATATGTATGTTTTCTTAAGAATAATGTCTATGTATAGTAGTTTTAATGGTCCAAAGTCTTAGAATTAGTTGGGTCATTACAGTTGGTATCAGAGCAATGGTTCATTCGCATGAAGTTCTCCTTGATACACACACTCAAGCTCCGAATCTAACCGCCAAGTAAGTGTTTATGTTTTAGTTATTATGTTTATATTTATAGCTAACGTTTTAACCTTTATGTTTTTTGTTAAGAATGAATGGAACATTAACTTATGAGGATATCTGAGCCACTAAAGCCTTAAAAAGAATTAGAGAACCAAGAAACACCATAGGAGTGCTAGAAAGAATCACTCGAAGATTACTCTTCTTGCACAAGGAGAGAGGTCACCTCCAAGAAACTAAGCAAATCATGATGAGAGCTACGGAGAAATATGTTTTAGTGATTAGACTTTTTAAAGATTATCCTACTGTAATTGCAGCCTTAGAAGACATATGGGAGATGATAGATGATGAAGATGAATTACCGTTAGCTATGAGATATTATTTTCTCATACTTAGGTTCACCTCTAAGATTGAGTTCCAATTCAAAAATGAGCAAAAACATAGAATTTTTACAAATCTTCCTCGAGGGAATTTTGAGGCTCAAGATAATGATGACTATGAAGAAATAGATGATGATATGTTAGATGAAGGATCAGATGTAGAAGATCCCGATTTTTAGATTAGATTAGTTTCTTTATTTTATTTGTTATTTTAATTTTATGATTGTGTTTAGTGAAATACTGTTTTCCAAATTAATATCATTGTTATTCTGTTGACATGTATGAGTTTGATTTTCTTTTGCAATCACAATAAATAATAAATTTAATAAATAATGACTAAGTTCGGTGAGGGTGGATACAAATCAATGGATCGGGTTCCATATTGAGAGTTAGGGGGCCATAGTAGTGGGAACGATATTACTGATCTCAGCCCTCCCTCAATATGGTTAACTTTGGAACAACGATGAGTTTCGAGCCTGAGAATTAAGTCATATAGGATGATTAGAAACAGACTTAGAAAATAATAAAGATAGCTTATTTTTCTAAGTATAGAAACCCACTCTAATGATAAAGAAGGCTCATATAATTTTCATAAGAAATCATAATTAATAGGACTGAGTTATGTTTGTTTAGATTAAGTTTTTGCCTTAGAGCCTATTAGGGTAAATTCTAACATGTTTTTCTCAATTGTTAGAACTCTACTGAAGATGTCGCTACGAAGGTCCGCTCGCACCAATGCTAATGCCTCCAACGCTACTCTTGAGAGCAATGAAGCCCCTCCGGTTCGCAGAAGGGGAGTGTGTACTATTGCCAACCGAAATGCACCACCGCCGGCGCCGGTTGACAACACTCCAGAAATTGCCAGATTGCAACAGCAAGTTGATGAATTACTGCAGCAACAGCGACAACAGGCTCAGCCTCAGACTCAGCCTCTGCCTCCGCCGCAACCACAGCCTCAGCAAATCCCCAGCGCCTCAACAAGTTGGTCCATATGGGGGATGGCCAATGGAGAACTATGCGCCATACCTAGCTCAGCACATGGAGCCAAGTTATGAGCGGTTTCGTAAGCAACACGCTCCAAACTTTGAAGGGACAACAGACCCCTTCGAGGCAGAAGAATGGCTCAGAAATGTGGACCCGATCCTGATGCACATGATCCTCGACAACACGGACCGCATATCCTGCGTTTCGTCTCTATTCAAGAAAGATGCTAGAATACGGTGGGATTTAGTTCAGTAGACTCACGATGTCGCCACCATGACTTGAACCAGATTTGTGGAGCTGTTCCACAAAAAGTACTATAATTCAGCAGTCATCGCTTCAAGAGTAGAGGAGCTCGCTGGTCTAAAGCAAGGGAGTTTATCAGTGGCAGAATATGCTCGACAGTTCGATCGATTAGCCAAGTTTGCACCAGAAATGCTTCCAACTAACTTTTTGAGGGTGACCAAGTTCGTTAGAGGACTTAGACCGAAAATTGAGCTATGGGTGAAGCTAGCAAACCCAGGAAATACTACCAATGCCAATGTTCTAGAAACGGCAATAGAAGTAGAAAGACAACAAGAAAATGTTAGTAAAGAGGAGGCCAGTAAGCCTAAGCCTAAACAGCCAAGTCAACCTCGGAATGGTCGGAACAACCACATAAATCAGTCCAATAATAGTAACGGTCAGAAAAGAAGGCATCCTGACAATAAGCAGTCTGACAGCAATAAAATGGCACGAATGAACAATGGAGGGAATAGGTCGGGTTATGTAGAATACCCGCAATGTGCTAACTGCCAAAGGAAACATCCTGGTGAATTCCGGGAAAATACCAAGGGATGCTACAACTGTGGTTAGGAAGGACACCAGAAGAGAGAATGTCCCTAGCTCAAGTCAGAGGGGAAAAGGGAAGACAAGATGGTTCCTACCAGGGTATTTGCCTTAACCCAAGGAGAAGCTGATGCTAGCAATAAAGTGGTTACAGGTCAGGTTTCTATCCTCAATAATGTATGTTCTGTATTATTTGATTTAGGAGCCACTCATTCGTATATCTCCTTAGGAATGATAGGAAAATTAGACAAACCTTGTAAAAGATTTATAACTAGGTTTGAAACAGAATTACCTTCGGGTGAAATAGTCCTATCATCACGGGTAGTACGAGGCGTACCAATCAAGATTGAGGACATAGAATTAGAAGGAGACCTGATAGAACTGGAGATCAAGGACTTCGACGTGATACTAGGCATGGACTGGCTAGCAAGGCATGGCGCAACCATCGACTGCAAACGCAAGGAAGTGACGTTCAAGACTCCTGATGGCCAAAGATTATGCTTCATGGGACAAGTTTTAGGATTACGCAAACCACTTATATCATCTCTCAAAGCTCAGAGGATGATAGAAAAAGGATGTCAAGCATACTTAGCAAGCGTCACAGATGTGGTAAAGGAAACACCACTTAAGGCTGGAGACGTCCGCATTGTGAATGAATTCCCAGAAGTATTTCCCGACGACTTGCCAGGATTGCCACCGACTCAGGAAATTGACTTCACAATCAAATTAGTACCGGGCACCGAGCCTGTCTCCAAGGCACCATACCGAATGGCACCTACCGAACTCAAGGAGTTAAAGATGCAGCTACAAGAACTCCTAGACTTGGGTTTCATTAGACCAAGCCATTCTCCATGAGGAGCACCAGCTCTATTTGTGAAGAAAAAGGATGGAAGTATGCGGATGTGCATAGATTACCGCGAGCTGAATAAGGTGACAATTAAGAATAAGTACCTACTACCCCGGATTGACGACTTGTTTGATCAACTCCAAGGAGCGACCATTTTCTCAAAGATTGATCTACGGTTTGGGTATCATCAAGTCAAAGTACGGGAGGAGGATATTCCTAAGACAGCCTTTAGAACTCATTATGGGCATTACGAGTTTTTAGTTATGTCTTTCGGTCTTACCAATGCTCCAACCATATTTATGGATTTAATGAATAGGGTCTTTAAGGACTACTTGGATAAATTCGTCGTAGTGTTCATCGACGATATCTTGGTGTACTCAAAGGACGCAAACAAGCATGAGGAGCAGTTAATGTTGGTCTTGTTACGACTAAAGGAGCATCAACTTTACACTAAGTTCAAGATGTGCGAATTTTGGCTTACGCAAGTAGCATTCCTTGGGCACATTGTATCCAAGGATGGAGTTGCAGTAGACCCATCTAAGGTAGAGGCTGTGAAGGATTGGCCAAGACCAAAGAACGCATCAGAGGTAAGGAGCTTTCTGGGATTAGCAGGTTATTATTGGAGGTTTGTAGAAGGCTTTTCTAAGATAGCCACTCCGCTCACCAACCTGACCCGGAAGCAGCAGAGGTTCAATTGGATTGATAAGTGTGAAGAGAGCTTCCAGTTGCTGAAAGATAAGCTGTACTTAGCACCAGTACTCTGTGTACCGACACCCAATGACAAGTTTGGAGTCTACTGTGAAGCATCAAAGCAAGGGTTGGGTTGCGTGCTAATGCAGAATGACAAGGTCATAGCCTACGCCTCAAGGCAACTGAAGGAGTACGAGCAACGCTATCCAACACACGATATGGAGTTGGCAGTGGTGGTTTTTGCGTTGAAAATCAGGTGCCATTATCTTTACGGAGAACTGGTGTGAGATTTATACGGACCACAAAAGCTTAAAGTACTTCTTCACTCAGAAGGAGCTCAACATGAGGCAGCGCAGGTGGTTAGAACTAGTTAAGGATTATGACTGCGAAATCCTATACCACCCGGGAAAGGCAAACGTAGTTGCTGATGCGCTAAGTAGGAAGAGTTATGGAAGTATAGCAACACTAGCCAGAATAGAAAAGCCGCTACAGCAGGAGCTGATCAGTGTTGGAATAGAAGTAGTCATCGGTAAGCTGGCTAACTTGTCTTTCCAGTCAAGTCTGTTAGAAGATATACGGATTGGGCAAGAGCATGATGACACATTAGCAACACATATGGATGCAGTTAGAGAAGGTAAGGCCACATATTTCTCAATATCAGGTCAAGGTTTATCGAGATATAAGGGTCGGGTATGTGTACCAAATGATCAAAGGATTAAGATGACGATCTTAGAAGAAGCGCACAGTACCCCATACTCAGTTCACCCAGGGTCGACCAAGATGACTCACGACATTAAGGCAATTTATTGGTGCCCAGGAATGAAGAAGGATATAGCGGAATTTGTGTCTAAATGTTTAGTATGCCAGCAAGTGAAAGCAGAACATTAGCTGCTTGCAGGCTTATTGCAACCACTTAGCATACCAAAATGGAAATGGGACGATATAGCCATGGATTTTGTGATGGGTTTACCTCGAACAAATAAGCAACATGACTCAGCTTGGGTAGTAGTAGATAGACTAACCAAGTCAGCTCATTTCCTGCCTGTTAAGACTTCATACACAGTGGATCAATACGCAGACATTTATGTCCAAGAAATAGTACGGTTGCATGGAATCCCTAAAACAATAGTATCCGATAGAGGATCAGTGTTTACATCGAGATTTTAGGGAAGCTTGCAGCAAGCCATGGGTACCAAGTTAAGTCTTGGTATGGCATTTCATCCTCAGAACGATGGACAGTCCGAGCATACCAAACAAATTTTAGAAGATATGTTGCGTGCTTGTGTACTTGATTTCGAAGGATCATGGAGTAAGTATTTGCCGCTGATAGAATTCTCCTAAAACAATAGCTACCAGTCAACGATTGGGATGACACCCTACGAGATACTTTATGGAAGGAGGTGTCAATTGCCGTTACATTGGGATGAGGTAGGAGAAAGGAAACTTCTTTGTCCCGAAGATGTTAGAAAAGCTCAAGAAGCAGTAGCACTTAGAAAGCGCATGCTCGCTGCTCAAAGTCGTCAGAAAAGTTATGCGGATGCCAAGCGACATGATGTGGAATTCAAAGTCAGAGATCAAGTCTTCTTAAGGATATCTCCTATGAAAGGTGTGAAGCGGTTTGGGAAGAAAGGCAAGCATAGTCCCAGGTTTATAGGTCCTTTTGAGATATTGGACAAAGTAGGAGCAGTTGCATATGGATTAGCCCTACAACCAGCATTAGCAGATAGTCAAAATGTGTTCCACATCTTGATGCTACGAAAGTATGTGTCAGACCCATCTTACGTCCTCAAATATTATACAATAGCACTCCAGAAAGACTTGAGTTACGAGGAACGACCGATTAGCATCCTAGATAGAGGGATGAAGTAGTTACGGTCCAAAAGTATTCTGATAGTCAAAGTCATATGGAGTAATAGTTCTGAACAGGAGGCAACGTGGGAGTTGGAGGAGGATATTCAAGCTCGGTATCCAGATTTGTTTAGTAAGTAAATTTTGGGGACGAAATTCTTTGTAGTAGGGGAGAACTGTAGAGTCCCAGAATGTTTACGTAGCTAGTTAGATAGTTGTGGTGGTAGTAATAGCTAGTACTAGTTATAGTATGTTTATTACTGTGGATATTGGTTCAAGCCGGGACTTAGTTGAACACTCGTTGCAACACTTATAGATTTTATAAGTTTAACCTATAGTTTAAGAATATTAATTATAACATAAGGTTAGATTAATATAGCTGATTATAAAGATATCATTTATTATACTATAAGGTTTAGATAGGATTAATAAGAACTTGACATTTGTCGTATGCAGATTTATTTAAGGATTTAACTATAGTTTAAATAGAAAGAAAGTTCAAGAAAGCTCTAGAATCTTCCAAGACCATTAAGAGCATGACATTTGTCACAACCTTGTTTATTTGAGGATTTAAGCATTTAATTCAAAAATAGAGGTTTCTAGAAGCTCTAGACCCTTCTAGAACCTGCTGGAATCTCGTATTACTTAGTCAAACTTGTTTTATCATTTCAAATTAAGCTGATAATGTGCAATTACGTGTTTAAAAAATTCATGTATGCCCATATATCGCCACACGGGGAATACAAAAAACATGTCAACTTCGCTCAAATGCTTCGATGAACCCTCGGGATATAAGCCCAAGCGATATATCGCCTACAATGGGCGATGTATCGGCTCTAGGGTTATATTTTTAAATGTTTTTGAAACCGAGCTCAATTCAACACTTAACCTCTTGACTAGCCTCTGAACGTTTTGACCGAGTCTTAAGCCTCTGCTGAATGAATATTCAAATATTTTTCAATTAATATTCATTATTTTTATTCAAGCTAAAAGAAGATATTTCCATACCTTGAACTCTATAAATAGGACCTAGTACCCAGCCATTTCTTTCATTCTTCAACTTGTGTTTAGAGCCTTCAAGCTGCTAGGGTTATTATAGAGTGATAAACACTTGGGTTGGGGTATAAGCTTTACAATCTTAAGCTTTATAAACACTTGGGAAGTAAGATAATAGTGTGTTTTTCAATATCTAGGTGTAGTTTGGTTCTAGTACATTCAAAGGTGTTCCTAATCTTAAGTTCATTTCAGTTTAATTCTTTAGTTTTCATTCAGATCCTAACTCATTCTTTTCAATTCTTGGTTAGGTATTTAAGTTCTTTGAACTTAAGGTTTCTTTTCGGTAAGTTTTATATTGATGGTTTAGTTCATTTCTTTATCATCTCTTTCTTTAGAAATACTCACATTCTTCTTGTTGATTTTAGGAGTGTTCCAAATCCCGGTATTGGTAAGGAAAATCAGATAGACTTTTATATGCTTATATGATATGTTATGCTATCTTATGTTATGATTATCTTATTTGTGTTATCTTATGTTACATTATGTGTAGTATGTTTATAGAACTTGGGCATATGACTTGTATAACTAACAAGCCCTAGTAAATTATGGGCATATGACTTGCTTGGCTTGCAAGCCCCACAAATCTATTGGGCATATGACTCGTTTAGTTTACAAGCCCCAAGTAGTATAATAGCCATTGTAGTAGTATATGACATATGTTTATAGTATATGTTTATGATATAGTTTATGTGTATGTTTTATGTTATTAGTAGATTTTCCTTGCTGGGCGTTAGGCTCATTCCTTTATTTTATGTATGCAAGAAAATAGTTATGGTGGCGGAAAGATTCTTGGCAGCTTGGGGTTGTGTATTGAGGAAGAATAGATTCGGTGGATTGCGTGAACGATTCGAGGACGACGTTATTTTCAGTCTTTTTAATTATGTTTCTATGTATTTTCCGCACTTGGTTCTGTAAACAATTTTAATTAAGTTAAAGTTATGTTTTATTTTTCAAACAATGGGATCCCATACCCCGATTTATGTATTTCAACATTTACCTTAGAGTTTTTAATAAAGTTATGAATGTTTCGTATGTATGTTTTCTTAAGAATAGTGTCTATGTATAGTAGTTTTAATGGTCAAAAGTCTTATAATTAGTTGGGTTATTACAGATGTGTATTAATTAATGTATGTGATGGTAGTGGAGATAGACGATGCTCAAAATATTTGACATATAGTGTTTCATGTGGTATTAGTGGAAGAGATAAGTGTTGCTCCAAATATATAATATTGTATATGACATATATTGTCTTCTTCTTTTATAATGAATACAAAGGTTTTTTCATTTATATTATTATTACATTATATTTAGCTTCTCACATTTTGATTTATTCTACCGATATAGATTTTTCATTGAAAGACAACTCCTATGGTGAGGCAAGAAGGACTTGGAGTCCTATACCATCAAAGGAACCAACAAGGTCCTCAAAGGTTCAGTCTTCTCTATTTTTTTTATCTATGAGGAATAAACTTATTAGGTATTAAAGTTCTTATTTTTCTATCCGTCGGCAGTGATGATTGAACCTATAAGCTCTCGTATGTGGCGTGCATGGAGAAGATCGAAACGGACGATCGAGGTGGTACGGCAAACTAGAGCAGTCAACACAAAGATTATATCCTCTCCTCACATGCTGTGAATTCTTCATCGTTTGGTCATTCGTATAACTGAAGGAAAAAAAGTAGGCACCGTAAAATTAAAAAAATATCCGCCCAACTGTATATTTGTAATTTTTCCATAAGAATCGGTGTATTATGTAAATATATCATGAAAAGAATGATTAAATTTTTTTAGGGAATACTTCAGCCCAGTAGACTTCATGTGAGTCTGTCACTAATTCTATTCTTTTGAATTTATTTGTCTCCAAGGTAGTAGTGTAATTTTGTAATTCAGCCCACTCGGATGATTCGTATGTGTTCTTGTATGGTAACAGCTCAGAATAGGCCCAATCCATTATCAGTGAATGGAATTAACTGTACATGACATGTTTGCCTTTTTGGAGAAGGAAAAAAGAATAGAAAAGAAACAATATTATAGCACTATAAGGAACTTTAAATTGCCCAATATCTGAGGACGTAATATATTGTTATCATTGTAATTTAGTACGAATTTGATATTGACTTACAAACACCTAAGAAGCTCTTGCAAAACGTGACAATGCTACAGGGGCAAAAGTTTTAACGTTTGGTGATGAATATAATATTCAATACTATAGCCAATAGTAGTACTTGTGTTTGCTCTTTTTTTAACACTTGTTGGGTGGTGTGGGTCAGTCCTAGTATTTGGTTTCATTATTGCTTGTTCATCACTTTATATGTCGCGATTCGAGTAGAAAAGTTTGTTCATTGTCATAATGATGAGTAATATAGATTATATAATTTGCCATATATGTATATTTATAGGGAAATTTGAGTTTTTATACTTAATGGGGAATTATAAGTCAAAAAAATGCTAGGTCTTCTAATCGTATAAAAAAAATGCCAAATCTTTTCATAATACTCAAAATACCACTCTCATAATTTTTCCTTTCCAATTTCTCTTCTTTCTTCCTTGTCTCTCCCTCAACCCATTCCTCTCAACTCTCTCTCTAGAAAAAAAATTTATGAGTAAGGTAAAATATAATATAACTTAATGTAATAGCAAGTATTCCTCACTTAGGACACTAAAATATTGCATTTCGAATAGATCTCAGCATGATTTTTAGGTTATTTTTGCGATTTTTTTTTTTCAGATTTGAAACTTTGAAATCTGCAAAAAATCGACATCGTTCATGGTGGTTCGATATTGCTCGATGTGAGCTCGATGGGGCCTTCAAAATCAAGATTTTCATGAAAAATCAATGTTGTTCGATGGTGGTTCAATGAATGTTCGATGGTGTTCAATATGATTCTTGCAAAATACGTAATTTTTCACTCGGGTGTCCATTTGATGTGATTTTTTTATTTTGGGTATTTTTTCAAGATCTACACGTTTGAGTTGTGTATATACACATTTGGGAAATGTAAATCTTGAAAAAATGCAAAATGCAAAACATACCTCATGTTCAAGTTATGTTTTCAAGTTCTAAACTTTGAAAATGTGTATGTGAACATCTAAAATGTGTAGATCTTGAAAAAATACTCAAAATAAACAAAAATCACCCCAAACAGACACCCGAGTGAAAAATTACGTATCTTGCAAGAACTGCATCCAACACCATCGAGCCACCATCGAGCAACATCGATTTTTTCATGAAAATCTTGATTTTGAAGGCTCCATCGAGCTGGCATTGAGCACCATTGAACCACGTCTATTTTCTACAGATTTCAAAGTTTCAGATTTGAAAAAAATTTGCCAAAAAAACTCAAAAATAATGCCTAGATCTGTTTGAAATGCAGTATTTTAATGTCCTAAGTGAGAAATACTTGTTGTTACAGTTCTATTATATTTTACCTTACCCATGGATTTTTTTTCTAGAGAGAGAGTTGAGAGGAATGGGTTGAGGGAGAAAGAGGGAAGAGAGAAGAGGAAGTGGTGGGAAAAATTATGAGAGGGGTATTTTGGGTATTGTCAAAAGAATTGTCATTTTTTTTTAAAATGATTTAAATGCCTAGCATTTTTTTTTTAACTTAGAACCCCTCATTAAACATAAAAACTTAGATTTTCTTATTTATATAGGATAAATAATATTTTGGACTCTTTATTTTGCAAAAGTTACAATTGGACATTATGTTTTGTTAAATGACAATTTAGACTATGAGTTTTGCAAAATAGAACAAAATGATACAGTGAGCCCAATTTTAGTCAAATAATTTTTCAATATGACCAAAATGCCCTCAAGCTTCATTAAATTATTTAATTTTAATATAAAAATATATGTTTTATAATACTTTTTATTTATTTTTAAATACAAAATAAAAAATAATAAAGAAGCATAAATTAAACATATTTATCTCTCCGCCCTTTCTCTCTTTCTTACGATCCCTCTCCCTCTCCCTCCATTACAAATTTGAGTTTAACCTCTCCACCATTGCCGCCCTAAACTTCTTCTCATCGGACTCCCAACCCACGTCGACCTGCAGAGCCAAGGAGAGATCTCGTCAAACTCCCAGCCTTCTTCTTCTTCGCCTTCTTCCTCCTCCTCCTCCTCCTCCTCTTTTTCTTCTTGCTTCCTCCATGCTCCTTTTTTGCAGGTACCTTGAACTCCAGATCGGAGACACAATGGAGGCACTACTAAGATGGAGGCGAAATCTAGTGTTTTCAGGGGTCGACGATGAGATTGGCTCTTCTTAAAGATGGGGCTCGTGAGGACTATCTGAGCTTTGGATTAAATCTCATTTTCTAATTCTGACCTTTTTTTTCCTGAAATTATTGAGTAAAGTTTATTGTTTTGGAGTTTTTTTGTTTACCCATTTATGAACATTTGAAAATGGTATATGTTATCCCTAAAAAATACAAGGATGACATGGCAAATGAGAATGCGACACGTGACATCACAAATCAGGGAAAAAACAACAAAGTATTGAGAAAAGACCAACGGGAAAAAAGATAGGTCCAAGACCTATGGGAAGTCGACCAAGCCTAAACGCCCAAGGGGTGGTTGGCCTAAGCAGGCCCAAGAGCCCTAGGGGTGGTCGGCCTGACCTCTACTCCAAGGGTGGTCGGCCCCAGTATGTCCAAGGATCCCTAGGGGTGGTCGGCCTGACCCCAACCCCTAGGGTGGTTGGCCTGGCATGCTCAGGAACCACCTGGGTGGTCGGCCTGGCATGCTCAGGAACCACCTGGGTGGTCGGCCCACTCTATTCTTCATAGGGTGGCCGGCTCAAGCCCCCAAGTACACATCATTGAGAAATACTCACTCTCGTTCAAAATGAGACCATCAGGCCTAGCACCTAGAAGGTCGTAGGCCTAGCACCTAGAGGATCAACAGGTCCAGCACCCAGAAGGTCACAAGCCTAGCTCCAAAGCCCGGGTCATCGGGCCTAGCACCTAAGTCTCACATACCAACAAAGACTTAACATCTTCCCAGAGGTTTCTATCATGCATTATCCACCACAATCTAGAGAAATAACGAGAAGACCCACAATCTCATAACCATGGGGAGGTGGACATGTATCTCCACTACTTGATAATCGTGTACCAAACCACGATCTCCAGTACTATTGATCATGTAACAGGACCTGGGTACTATAAATAAAGGACCCAGGGCTTCATAAAGAGGACTTTTTGGACACTCTTTTTTGGATCGCTTTTTCTGGGATTTTGGAGATCTAAAGAACATTTGGGGAGAAATTCTGGGCAAGTGAGAACGAGTGAATACTTTTGTTCATCAGTGTAATTGTCGAGTGATTCAATACTAAAAGCTAAGTGGATTAGGTTATTATTGTTCATCAGAACAGGGCTGAACCACTATAAAAAATTTGTGTGTTTATTTAAGATAATCTTACTATGTCGTTTATTCTATTTATTTCGTTCAAAAGGTGTCATAGACTGTACATATGACCATTGACCAATTTCACAGGTCAACATTTTGGTGCTTTCATTAAGAGTACGAAATCAAGAAACACATTTTCATCATTTTTATGATGCCTCAAAAACCCAGTCAGCCAAAGAAGACTTCTCCGAGGGATTCCACCACCCAGCATCCCATAGATCCCATTAACGAACCTTAGGTGGAGGTTGGAGATCAACCTAATGCGGAGGATCCACAGAACGCTCACCAGGAGGAGATGGCGCAATTTCTAGCAAGGCAGGAGGCCTTTGCTATAGAAATTTCCCTTCAGAGGGCGACTATGGAACAACAACGATGGGAGATAGATGAGAAGGTCCAGAGAATGAACCAAAGGGAGCAGGAAGCTGACCGGAGATACCAAGAGGTTGTTGTGGCCTTGGAAGCAGCTACTCAGTTAGCCCGAGCTAACGCTGAAGCTGCTGCACAGGTGGTGAGGGAGGCTCAGGCCAAAGCTCAAGCCAAAGCAACAGGAATGCGAGACAACAGTAACAGAGTGTCCCAGGGGAGGAGGATCCCAAGGATACTCTCAAAACCACTTTCCTAGAGATAGGATGATGAGGACCAGTCCAAGACTGCCTCCTCCATGACAAAGAAGAATAACACTTCATCTCGAAGTAGGAGTATTACCAACCCGAAGGCCCTCTCCCAGGGGGGCCGACGAAACAACATAGAAGATGAGGGTCAAACATCTGAGAGGCATGATAGGAATGGAAATGGCCACACAAAGTCTTAAAGTCATGTAGGAGGAGAGGCTTGGGGACAGGATCACACTGACAGGGGCAAGGCTGACCTACCACCCCTATACCCTCAGTCTCACAAGGGAAAGGAACCGATGAGTAACACCAATATTGTGTTTGATAGGTTGGGGAAAGATACCCAACCTCGGGATCAGAGGGAAGTCATCAACAGGTGGACCAGCGCTTAGGAGGGGGTACCAGGGATGTCTACCCTACCTGGAGCAGCGATCCCACCAGTAGTGCAGGCTCAAATAGATGCACTCGTCATTATTGTCCAGGGTCTGACAAAGAAACCTTCCAATATCGAGTTGGCACATAGAAGTGGGAGTCCCTTTAGTGCTAATATCCAAGTTGCTTAACCACCACTGAAATACTAGATCCCAAAACTCCCAACATACACTGGGAAGGAGGACCCAGTACGACACATTGGGAAGTTCAATGATCAGATGGAATTACTTGGTGTGGAGCATGATTATAGGTGCAGGGTATTCCCTACCACTCTCTCTGACTCAGCTCAGAAATGGTATTGGAAATTCAAACCTGGATCCATCACTTCCGGGGAGCAGTTTAGGAAGGAATTCTACAAGGTCTTTAGTGTCGGGCGAATTCAACCAGTTTATGCCAATCAATTAGCTGATATCAAGCAAGGGAAAGATGAATCCTTGAAAGACTACATTCAAAGATTCATGAAAGAGGCAAACCGAGCGTCCAAAACAAGAGATGAAGGGAAGTTCGTTGTCATCTCGGCAGGAATAATTTATCGTAGTTCCTTGTGGTACAGTATTCACAGAAACCCTATCAACACCTTGCAAGAGTTCCTAGACCGAGCCGACAAATACATGAGGCTAGATGATGCTATCATGAAGGAAGAAAAAGGCATAAACCATCCAACCACTGTCAAGGCAGATAAGAACGACACAAACCCTCAGGGCGGCAGTGGGGGCAACGGTAAGAAGAGGAATACCTCAGGTGCTGAGCAGGGTGGAGAGAAGAAAGCTAAGTCAGCACCAGCCGACAAACATGCTAAACATCAACCCTACCAGCCCAGTTTCACCAATTATGCCGTCCTGACTTCATCAAGGGCTGAGATTTACTTGGCAACATACCAAGATGTATCATACCGAAAGCCACCACCCTTGCGTTCAGAAGGAAAGAAGGACAAGAATAAGTTTTGTCATTTCCATAATGATTATGGGCACGACACAAATGAGTGCAAACAATTGAAGGATGAGACAGAGTTTCTTCTCCGATTAGGAAATCTCTCAAGGTACCGAGTCAAGATCGAAACCCCAAGCAGGAATCAAGAATTCTAAAGGCAGAGAAGTCTACCACTGGAGTTGGCGGCTGTAGACTTCACATTGGATACCATATGTAGAAGGCCCCACATAGCATGAAACAGTAACAATTCCCATGAGGGATATGCAAGGACCCTCAGGCATGAGGTAGGGGAGTCCTCCTAGTGTATGGTAGTCGAGGAGCGATCTCCAAAAAATCTAAAGTATGAAAGTGAAACTCTCACATTTACAGAGGATGATGCCAGGCACGTGAGGTACCCCCACAATGACCTTCAAATCACCAATGCCCGGGTGAAGAGATGCTTGTTTGAAATGGGAAGCTCAGTAGATATCATCTAAAAAGCATCCCTCAAGAAGATGAAGCTCACGGTCAAGGACTTGACACCGTGCTCCCAAGTGATATATGGGTTCACAGGAGAATGCCTAGTACCAGTAGGAACTATCAGACTACCAGTCATGTTGGGGGATGCCCCCAAGCATGAGACTATGATGACAGAGTTCCTTGTGGTAGATTTCTAATCGGCTTATAATGTAGTGCTCGGGAGACCCCTCCTGATGGCATTACACGCTGCAATATCTATCTGGCATCTATCTTTGAAGTTCCCCACCAACGCATGGCAAGGATGCATACAGGGTAAACAAAGTGAGGCACGAGAATGTTGTAATGCATCAGTGGTCAAGGAAAAGAAAGGACCATGCTTAAACAACATGATAGTAAACTATTGCAGAGAGAATGAAGGGACCAATGAGGTTGTCAACATGGAAGTTGACATTGAAAGAAAAACTCTACTAAAGTTGGGGGCTCCTTTTAACGAAGATTTGTTGTTATAGCAAGTTTCCCAAAGCGAGGGAAACGACATCGATCCTCGCTTTGGGGATGATATCATAGGGGTAGGACCAGTCGAAGATCTTGACGAAGTCCTACTAGATGAGGAGGGCTCAACTAGAGTAATCAAAGTCGAGAAGGAGATAAAGGTGGAAATTAAAGCACGGTTGATGGAATTTTTAAAGAAAAACTAGGACATCTTTTCCTGGTCAGATAAGGACATGGTTGGAATTTCTCCATCCATGATAAGTCATGTCCTCAATATAGACAAGAACTATGCACCAGTAAAACAAAAAAGGAGACTGCTTGACAATGACCGATCTCAAGCCCTGAAGGAGGAGGTCGAGTGGCTCAAGGAAAACAATTTTATAAGGGTGGCCTACTACCTTGATTGGGTATCAAACCCCATACTTGTCCCAAAACCAAATGAGAAGTGGAGAACATGCGTGGACTTCACAGATCTGAACAAGGCAGGCCCCAAAGATTGCTTCCCATTGTATAGAATAAACCAACTGGTCGATGCAACGGCGGGACATGAAATAATCTCATTCATGGATGCATATTCTGGGTATAATCAAATAAGTATGCACCCTCCCGACGAGGAACATACCAGCTTCCGGACAAACAAGGGATTATACTGTTATAAGGTGATGCCATTCGACTTGAAAAACGCAGGAGCCACCTACAAGCGTTTTATGAATGGCATGTTCCGAGACTTGATTGACAAAAATATGGAGGTATACACCGATGACATGTTGGTCAAGTCCAAAGAATCTAGAGGGCATGTTCAATATTTGGAGGAATGCTTTGCCATACTTAGAAAGTATAGCATAAAGCTAAACCCTTTCAAGTGCTCGTTTGGAGTTGCTTCTGGTAAGTTTCTCGGATACATAGTCAATTCGCGTGAAATCGAGGCTAACTCTGAGAAGATCAAAGCATTGATCGACATGAAGTCACCTACCACAATCAAAGAAGTGCAAAGCTTAACCAGGAGAGTAGCTGCCCTCAGTAGGTTCATATCAAAGTCTACAGACAAATGTGTCACTTTCTTTAACTTACTAAGGGGTAGCAAGAAGATCCAATGGACCAAGGAGTGTGAGGAAGATTTCCAAGCCCTAAAGGAGCACCTCGTCCAACCTCCTATCCTAGCGAAGCCAGTATATGGTGAAGTACTATTCATCTATTTGGCAATCACCGAGCATGCAATCAGTGCTGCTTTAGTAAAGGAAGAGAACAGGGTACAACGCCCAGTATACTATATTAGTAAAAGGCAAGTAGGTGCGGAGTCTTGGTATCCCCCTCTTGAAAAACTAGCCTACTGTTTAGTAATCGCCTCTCGAAAGTTGCGTCCATATTTCCAAGCTCAATCGATCCGAGTCGTGACTGATCAACCACTGAGACAAGTTCTCCAGAAACCAGAGGCCTCGGGATGATTACTCAAGTGGGCAGTGTAACTAGGACAGATTGATATCACTTATCATTCGAGGACGGCGATAAATGGAAAAGCATTGGTAGACTTCATAGTCGAAGGCACCAACCTTGAAGGTCTTTCCTACCAATCAGAAAATGGAGACACCGAGAACGAAGATACTCATGTATGGAAGCTATATGTTGATGGAGCATCCAATGAGCACAACTCAGGCACATGAATCATACTGATCACTGTGGAGAATCATCGAATCCATTGCGCTCTCAGATTTGGATTCAACGCTTCAAACAACGAGGCTGAGTACGAGGCATTATTTGCAGGATTACACTTGCCTCTGAATGTGCATACAGTGTCCCTGGAGATATTAAGCGATTCCCAGCTAGTGGTGTACCAGGTACTGGGGGAGTATCAAGCCAAGGGACTTTGGATGGTGTCGTACCTGAACAAGGTGAAGGACTTGTTGGCACAGTTCAAGAAATACTCCATTATACAAGTCCCGAGATAGCAGAATGCCAATGCCTTAGCCAAGCTGGCCAGTGCCAAAGATGCAGACACCCTAAATGTCGTTCCCGTCGAATACTTGGAAGAAAGAAGCATAACCAAGAAGGAGGCACTACCTGTTGAGTTAGAAGATACATGGATGACCTCTATTATTAACTATCTCAACCAAGGAGCAGTGCCCAGAGATCATAACAAAGCAAGGAAGTTGGTGAGACAAGCTGTACGTTATATGATAGTCGAAGGGATACTGTACCGATGGGGGTACTCCTTACCACTGTTAAGGTGCGTTACGCCTGACCAGTCAAAGCTGTTAATGATCGAGGTACACGAAGGGTTTTGTGGAGATCACGCTGGGGGGCAGAGGCTATCAAAGAAAATTCTAAGATAAGGATACTTCTAGGCGATGATGAATGAAGACTCAATGGAGTATGTCAGAAGATGCCACAAGTGCCAGATGTTCTCCAAGATACCCCAGGCGGCACCTAACGAATTGGCGCAGATGCAAAGCCCTTGGCCCTTTGTTGTATGGGGGATCGACCTAATTGGAAAGCTACCTATGGGATGGTTTGGACTCCAATTTTCTGTTGTAGCTGTTGACTACTGCACCAAATGGACTGAAGCAGAAACGCTCTCAACAAAAACCTCGAAGAAAGTCTTAGACTTTGTGGTGAAGAATATCATATGTCGATTTGGCCTACCAAGGAAAATAGTCTCGGACAATGGGACTCAATTCGACAGTGATATGTTCACCAACATTTGTACGAGGCATGGAAACACAAAGAGCTTTTCTTCGGTAGCACACCCCCAAGCTAATGGCCAAGTAGAAGCAGTGAACAAGACTATCAATGACACACTGAAGAAACACCTTGAACAAGCCAAAGGAGCCTGGATGGAATTACTTTCAGAGGTCCTATGGTCACATCGAACGACGGCAAGAACAGCAACAGGGCATACACCATTCTCTTTGGCGTTTGGGTATGAAGCCATGTTGCCAGTTGAACTCATTCCCCCATCGCATAGATGGGAGACATACGATCAAGGGAGGAACCATCAACTAATAGAAGAGTCGCTCGATTTGATCGAAGAAAGACGAGAAAAGGCAAGTCTCAGAGTAGCAGCACATCAACAAAAAGTGGGCAAATACTTCAACTCCCAAGTGAAAGATCAAAATTTCCAAGTTGGGGACTTAGAACTCAGGAGGGTGTTCCTAGACACTAAGGACACTACAAACAGGGGTGCTAGGACCTAACTGGGAAGGGTCATACCTTGTGGAGGAGGTGATCCCACCAACGACGTACAAGATAGCTCGACTAAATGGAGAACTAATAAAAAACTACTGGAATGGTGAACACCTCCGTCGGTACTATCAGTGAAGCTTTTCAGCAGCAACACAAGTTTTAATTTGCAAATGTAGTATTTTTCAAATTATCTATGTAACAACCATTGTGCTTCAATGAATGAATTTAATTTCTTAAGTTTCTCTTAGTTCTTTAAATTTCTTTCAACAAAATACTTGTCCTTTAGACCTACCAAGTTATTGGATCATGTTCGATCTTTGTTCATGAGGAGCCTATCGACCCATAAGATCCAAATGAGAGACTGGTCCAAGGATCTTGTCGCCAAATTATGGATCTTGTTCGATCTTGATTCTTGAGGAGCCTATCGACCCATAAGATCCAAACAAGAGACTGGTTCGAGGACCTTGTTGCCAAACTAATTGATCATGTTCGATCTTTGTTCTTGAGGAGCCTAGTGACCCATAAGATCCAAATGAGGGACTGGTCCCAGGACGTTGTCGCTAAATTTATTGATCACGTTCGATCATGGTTCTTGAAAAACCTATCGACCCATACGATCAAAAACAAGAGACTGGTCCGGAGACCAGTCGCCATCATCGGATCATAATCGAATCTGATCCTTAAGGGATCGATCGATAATGTGATCTAAGACTTGTTACAGGCTCGATTAGCCCATCTAGACTTAGTTGGTCCAACTTAGACACTTCTGTCTACAATCATTATAACGAGTACACGAGATATTATGTAGATCGTGATCGACACTTGCTACACAATATGCATCTATGTATAGGTATCATTACTACTGAGTATGAAACCATCACCCGACTACCAATGAGGGACAAGCATTTGCTGCTTGCATCATTGGGTGAAAAGGATAGTACTATGTGTCTAAATAATCGAAGAAAGGCCTGGTCAAGTAGCAAGTGACCAAGGCTTTTAAACCCATGATCACTTGGGGGGCATATAGTACATACCGACTGGGGTATACACGAGCAATGAGGGCGTGACCTTAAGTACTAAGCAAGCTCAAGTTTTTCTAGGACATTTGTTCAACATATGTTCCAAAAGTGCAAAAAAACAAAAACAATAAAGGCATGGGAAGGGAGATTCCTAGCCATGTCCCTTATGGGGTGGTTGGCCTATCACCCATGGGGTGGTCGACCTAACTATTTTGTTCATGGTACTTGGGGAAGTATCATACTACTCACATTACCATGATTGTTAGCATGAAAAATATAAAAGAGTAAGGTTAGTATGGCATGCAAAATACATGTGTTCAGAGTATACTGATACCTAAACCAATCAGGGTTGTGAGTTGATATACTTAGTAAGCATTGGAAATTAAAATTTTCAATCAATACATTGAGTACTCATAACAAAAAAGCATAAAGGCATAAAATGTCATATGAAAAATTGTCAAGTACAAGGTGCCCCACCAATGGCACAGAAGGAAAGACAGAGTAAAAGACCAAAAGAAGACTAACTAGGGCTAGGAGTATCATATGAATGACCACCCTGAGCCTCGGCACCCTCACGAGCCAGACACTTCCTAAGCTCTTTCGCTCGCGTCTTCTCGGGAAGGAAATCCAAGTTCAGATTTTTTTTGGACTTCCAGATCAAGTAAAAGCAAGAGAAACCTATCTCTGAACACTCCTCTCGAGCCTGGTCCCAAGCAGCTTTGACCTCTTGCTCCTTCTCGACAAGAGCGTCCTTCCGCAATTGTTCCATGTCAGCAATTCCTTGAAAAACGATCTCATATTTTTCGGGATTAAAATTCCTTGAAAATTATTTTTTTATTTTTAGGAATTAAATATCCTTAAAAAATATATTATATTTTTAGGACTTTAAAACTCCTTGAAAAATATGTTATATTTTTAGGATTCCAAATATCCTTGAAAAATATATTATATTTTTAGGACTTTAAAACTCCTTGAAAAATATGTTATATTTTTAGGATTTCAAATTTCCTTGAAAAATATATTAGATTTTTAGGAAATTAATTTTCCTTGAAACACCTAATTATTTTTAGGAATTTCTAATTGTCCCTAAAAAAGTTGTACCGAGCAAATTATCGATAGTTAAAAAAGTACTATGTAATGTCCTGAGGGACTTGACTATTTAAGTACTGCTATAGTATGTTTCTCGGGCCAGGATCAAGTTTACCGTAATGTTGAAAATATTACAATAAACTTGGGGGAAAAATGTTATCCCTAAAAGATACGAGGATGACGTGGAAAATGAGAATGTGACTCGTGACATCACAAATCAAGAAAAAAACAAAAAAGTATTAAGAAAAGACCGACGGGCAAAAAAGATAGGTCTAGGACCTATGGGAAGTCGACCAAGCCTAAATCCCCTAGGGGTGGTCGGCCTGACCCCTACCTCTAGGGGTGGTCGGCCTAAGCAGGCCCAAGAGTCCTAGGGGTGGTCGGCCTGACCTCTACCCCAGGGGTGGTCAGCCTCAGTATGCCAAGGATCCCTAGGGGTGGTCGACCTGAACCCAACCCCTAGGGTGGTCGGCCTGACATGCTCAGGAACCACCTGGGTGGTTGGCCCACCTTATTCTTCATAGGGTGGTCGGCTCAAGAGAAGGGAAGAATAGGAAGAGCGGAAAATAGTTTGCTAACCCAAAAAATTTACAAACACTAAACGACGAAGCCAGGAGCGGAAGGAGGGACTTTGTAGTAAAAATGGTTCTTAGAGTTGTTCTAGGCAGTAAAACAAGATGATCTCGTCCAATCACCTAAATGGTTAGATTAGATTTTGACTTTTGCTTCAATTTTTTGTTTGAATTTAGTTTGAATTTTTGTTTTATTTGTCTTATTCAAATTTTAATATTTGAATTATGTTTAATTTTGATTTTATTTATTAAAATTATTTGTACATTTTAATTTATTTAAATATATTTTAAAATTTAAAAATATTGATTTTTTTTTTATAATATTGAATAACTAATTAATAAAATATTGGGGCATTTTGGTCTTATTAAAAAAAATATTTGACTAAAATGAGCCTATCTCATCGATAAATTTTATAAAATACAATGCCCTTTTTTTGTTTTTTATATATATTGATATGGAGGAGAAATCAGAAGACTAGACTGGTCAGCTTCTAATAAGAGGACAAGTCATATATTGTACATTTTCTCTTAGAATGGTAAATTATCATGACACTTGACCTTATTAGGTGGCAGGTAATATTCGCAAAACGAAGAGGTATATTCGCAATGTTTTTTTTTTTTTTAAATATCAATGATTAATTTTAGTAATGCACAACATTAATGACATTGACTAAAAGGCCATGCACCGTCTCGTCACGTGCTTTCCCTATATTTTTAGAAGAATAATAGTTTGTGTACCAAAATTGTCCACCTAAATATTATACCAATTAAAGTAAATTTTTATTTTTTTTTTCTCTTTCAAAAAAAAAAAAAAAAAGTAATATTTTTTTTTAAATATTGGATACAACCTTAAATAAATTTAATGGGTTAAATAGATTAAATACGTGAGGGCACCATCAATCGTCTCATTTCTAAAATAATTTCTCCATCAGCGTCACTCCATACAACTAATGGAATGCCACTTCACTATAAACCATATTGAAATTAAAATTTTCCTATATTTTTTTTAAAGGACATCGGCATTAATTAAAATAGGGTTATTTGCATCAGAAATACTTAATATTTAGCGAATGTAACTTTAAAGTACCCAAAGAAAAATTTGATGGAAAAAATACTCAGAGTTACTAAAACGTAACATTTAAATGCTCAAACTTTTATTTGACGGCAAAATATATAAAGTTGCTAAAACGTTGTACCTATACTATCAAAATATTTTTTTTAAAAATTAATACAAATTTATTTAAAGTTATAAAAAAATTATATAATTTTTTTAAAAATAGCCTAAATTAATTCTAAAATTAATAAATGATTTTATTTAATGAAAATAGTAAATAAATATTTTTATTATTAAAAATTAACGTTTTTAATAAAAAAATGTCTCTTTTAATAGTTTTTTAGTTATTGATTTTTCTTTTAAATATTTTCGATCAATTTTTTTTTCATTAAATAAATTATTATTTTAATTTTATAATTAATTGAGGTTATTTTTATATATTTTTAATAATTTTTATAACCTCAAATATATTTGTATTGATTTTTTTTAACTATTTGATAATAAAAGTGCAACATTTTAGCAATTTTGAGTATTTTTGCTTGTAACAAAAAAGTTTGGATATTTTAATACTACATTTGAGAATTTTTAGTACTTTTCCTGTAAAAAAAAGTTTAAGTACTTAAAATTGGATTTGCGTCAAATATCCCATTAAAATAACCATAAATAACGGACCCCTCAAATAAATAAATAAGTGGACACAATTATATTAATACAAATTTGTGGTATACCATCAAAATTTTGTGCATACAAGAAAACGTTTACTTTACATTAGAATTAATAATGGATCTAGTGGACTAGGGGACCATGGTCCCCCTAGTTTTTCTAAAAGAAATTATAATTTATATTATTATAAAGGTAAGTAAGAATTATAATTTCTAAATATATTTTTATTTTGCATCTTATAAAACAAATTTTAATAGTTCATTGTCCTATTTATTTATGTAGCACTGCAATACCAATCACATGATGTTTTGAATGTTATGTTGGTATTAAAAGAATAAATCAAAGATACGCAACGGGGATTGAGCCATTTTTACCAATTATTAATATCAGACAAGATCATACATATATATATATTAAATCACATACAATTAAATTAGAGATTACCTCTTGTAGCCTATTAAGTGTCCTCGAATCTTTTTGTATAAAATCAACGATCTTCCTATACAAGTTTTGAAAGCTCACACATTGATCTTCCAAAACAATTATCAAACACACAAGGACATGTGTATGCACGTAGAATTCAAAAAGTTAATTAATGACTCTCTAGATGTACTCAACATATGATATCTAGAGATGTTTGATTGAGAAAAGATGAATTAAACAATTTTTAGGTTTAGGAAAACTATAGCTTAAGAGAGTCTATTTTTGAAAATATCGTTCTATCTGTTTTTATAAAGATAATTATTCTTTATTTTATTAAAAATAGAATTCAAATTAAAACTAATCTGTTATTACTATTTAATTATTTAATTTAAATCATATTTACAAAGAATAATTAAATAACTGTGTTGACGCGGTTCTTCGGCAACAGATAATTATAAGAATAAGGAGAGGGATTAGTACTAAATAATGAACCGTAATAGATGAATGATCTCAAAGTAAAATGATAACGCGAGTACTTTTGTAGGTGGTTCAAAGGTTAAAATCCTTCTAGTCCACCAGCCAATATTATTGATATATCTCTGATATTTCTTACAGGGCATTTCATTACCAATTTGAATCCAACCCCTCGCAACTCTCAGGGTCTCCATATTTATAGGGAGAGGGCACCTGGGTATTGGCAAGGGAGGTCATCCCGTGACCTTCTTACCCAACATGTCACTTCTGTGACATTCATGATTAATTCCTCAAACCTGATAATGAAGTGTGGTCTAATGAATAGGTAAGGGGGATAATGGGCCGCACGGCCCAACCCAGTCGTGGGTGCCTAAACACGCACGTTTGTGCTGCATGTCCGAGAATTCAGGGATGGATCAGACACGTGATGTCTGATATATGCACGTTTACATTGTGTGGTTGACTTTATAAAAGGTCAGAGGTGCCAACTCAGGCTCGTATCTCGAGCTTGATGTAGTCTCAGCTCGTGGTGTCCATACTTCTGACCCGACTCCTTAGTAATCTCATTAAGCCTTTGGTTATCTCGAGCTGAAGAGGTAGGACCTTGCAACAGAAGCTCCGGGTACGTGGCTTCCACGTGGTTGATATAATTATGCCATTTCTTAGCTCGCTAATAGCCCATGGATATTTAGGGTGTACAAACTGATTAAACAGATAATTTGAAATTCAAAATTCAAATCCTAGGGATTGGGGAATCCCTGTATGTGGTGTGGTACTCACTGCATAGTGAGTGTGTCACCCCACATATTAGGGATTTCCCTAATTTTTTTCATTTGTTTGTGTTAATAAACTTTGAAAACAATATATTTATCCCAACATAAATATGAGTTAATTCAAAATTAATTTTATCATAAAATATCAAATTAAAAATAAATAAATAACTATCTTTTTCTAAATAAAATAATTATTAGTCTCTCTTTATATATTAATGCAAACAAGATTAATATTTATTTTATCCTATAATTTTTCAAAATAAAAACTATATAGTTAAATAATTAATTAGTGAATAATTAATCAATTTCCTATAATTATCACATAATTATTTCCTTGCCCTGGAAAAGTAATTCCTTTGCAACTAAGTCATTCTTTATACAAATCTTTCTTTTGACATCCTTACCCTGGACACTGTAGGACAGAGGTGATCTGGGGACTATGGACTTATAATACGAAGCTAAAAAAAATAGATTTTTAATTAAACTCTTTAATCAAATAATCTTATTTATTAATTCAATGATTAATCCACTATAAATATGGAATTGCACTCTAAGTATTTATAGAATTATATTTATAGAGTTTTCTCTTGTAGTACATTGATATAATCGATAAATGTAGTTATGTCCTCCATTTATTGGTTCGTTAATTAGAGTTGATCAAGATTACCGTTTTACCTTTCTAATTACCTCTTGATCCTTAAGTACCATCAATTCTCTAGCGAATAATTAATCTATAATCAAATTATAGATTTGAGCTCAATAACTATTCAGTAAGTATGTCCATATCTTGAGTAATCATCAATTAAAGTGATGAAGTACTCATACACACCTCTTGCTTCACATTGATTGGACCACATACATTGCTGTGTACAAGCTCCAAATATTTTTTAGCTCTATTGCCTTTCGCTGAGAAATGATGTTAGGTCATTTTTCCTTCTAGACAAGATTCACAAACTGGATGAGTTTCAACTCTTAGTTCTCTCAAAGGTCCATCTTTTGTTAATCGGTTTATCCTATCTAGATCTATATGACCAAGTCTAAGATGTCAAAGATATCTGTCATTCTCATTTGAAACTTTTTATCTTTTGTTTCCTTGGGGTTTTGCTACTTTAAATAATATTGAGCTATTAAGAGTTAGCTCAATTTAATGAAAGCGTTTAAAGTATGAATATTCAATTTCATGTCTAAAGAAAAATTAAGAATAATCGAATTATAAATAAAATATTCCAAATACATGCAATGAAATTCAAAATTTTAAAAGAAACAAACTAAGACATTGTTCAAACAACAATAAAGTTTTCTTTTAATAATAACTAAAGAAATTTTAAAATAAAAGAATTTTCTCCAATGCTTTCTTGAACTAGAAACTTTCACTCTCTTTGACATCATGAACACCATCAATAACCTTCTTTGAATCCTAAGATTCAATTATCTACATAGAAGAATAAACATTGTTAGTGGACCTTGAGTGTAAAATTCAAGATGACATATCTTTTTCCACTTTGTTATATGATGAATAAATCATATTTACCTTTCTTATTCTTCATAATTTCAGTGATTATTTCACGCTTGGCCGATAGGATTTCATTCTCATAAAACAACTTATCATATATGTGTCCATATGTAGCATGGATAGCCTCCCATATATCATATGCAGATTTAAGGTTTTATAGAGTATTTTTGGTCTCTATATTTACTGATTGAAGAAAATAATATCTTGTCATATGATTTATTCTCAACCACTTGGCGTACTCAAACTGATCATTCACTGAAACTTCTATTAGTGGTTCTTGAATTGGTGGTATTTTAACAGCTTCCATCAAGTTCTCTCTTAGCAATAATATATCGATATCATGTCATAATTAGGTTTACCTCTAAGATGGAATTTCAATTCACACAAGAACAAAAGAATATAATTTTTACGAATCTTCCCCGAGGAATTTTTGATGCTCACGAAAATGATGACTATGAAGAAATAGATGACGATATGTTAGATGAAGGATCTGATGTAGAAGTTCCCGATTTTTAGAATAGATTAGTTTATTTATTTATTTTATTTATTATTTTTCCTTTTTGATTGTACTTAGTGAAAACTGTTTTTCCGAATTAATATCATTGTTATTTTGATGACATATATGAGTTTGATTTTTATTTTGCAATCATAATAAATAATAAATTTAATAAATAATGACTAAAGTTCGGTGAGGGTGGATACAAATCAATGAACCAGGGTTGTATATTGAGAGTTAGGGGGCCATAGTAGTGGGAACAATTTTACTGATCCTTGCCCTCCCTCAGTGTGGTTAACTTTGGAACAACGATGAGTTTCGAGCCTGAGAATTAAGTCATATAGGATAATTAGAAACACACTTAGAAAATAATAAAGATGGTTTATTTTTCTAAGTTTAGAAACACACCCTAATTATAAAGAAGGATTATATAATTCTTTTCATAAGAAATCATAATTAATAGGTCTGAGTTATGTTTGCTTAGATTAAGTTTTTGTTTTAGAGCCTATTAAGGTAAGTTCTAACATGTTTCTCTCAACTGTTAGAACTCTGTTGAAGATGTCGCTCAGAAGATCTGCTCGCAACAATGGCAATGCTTCCAATGTCGCTCCTGAGAGGAATGAAGCCCCTCTAGTTCTAAGAAGGGGAAGGCGTGCAACCAATGTTGCTGTTAATGAAGGTGTGCCGCCGTCACCGGTCGACAACACTGCAGAAATTGCTAGGCTTCGGCAGCAAGTTGAGGAATTACTGCAGCAGTAGTGACAATAGGCTCAACCTCAGACTTAGCCTTAGCCGCAACCACAGCCTCAACATATGGCTCAAGCACCCCATCAAGTAGGTCCGTATGGGGGATGGCCAATGGTGAACTATGCGCCATATCCAGCTCAACACATGGAGCCAATTTACGAGCGGTTTCGAAAGAAACACGCTCCAAACATAGAAGGGACAACCGGCACCTTCGAGGCGGAAGAATGGCTCAGAAATGTAGAGCCGATCCTTGTGTACATTAATCTCGGCAATGCGGACCACATATCCTGCGTTTCGTCTCTACTCAAGAAGGATGCTAGAATATGGTGGGACCTAGTGCAGCAGACTCACGATATCGGCACCATGACTTGGACCAGATTTGTGGAGCTGTTCCACAAAAAGTACTACAACTCAACTGTCATCGCTTCAAGGGTCGAGGAGTTCGCTAGTCTAAAGCAGGGCAACTTGACAATAGCAGAGTGTGCTCTGCAGTTTGACCGATTAGCTAAGTTTGCATCAGAAATGGTTCCAACTGATTTTCTGGGGGTGACCAAGTTCGTTAGAGGGCTTCGACCAAAGATTGAGCTAGGGGTTAAGCTTGCAAACCCGTGAAATACTACTTATGCCGATGTTATAGAAATGACAATAGAAGTGGAAAGGCTTAAGGCGAATGTTAGCAAAGAGGAGGCCAGTAAGCTTGAGCCTAAACAGTCAAATCAACCCTAGAATGGTCGGGACAACCACAACAACAACAACCAACAATCCATCAATAGTAATGGTCAGAAAAGAAGCCATCCTTACAACAAGCAGTTCGACAACGATAAAAGGGCCTGGACAAACAATGGAGGCAATAGGCCAAGTTATGTAGAATACCTGCAATGTGCTAAATGCCAAAAGAAACATCTGGGTGAGTGTTGTGCAAACACTAAGGGATGCTACAACTGTTGTCAGGAAGGTCACTGGAAGAAAGAGTGTCCCCAGCTCAAGCCAGAGGGGAAAAGAGACGACAAGATGGTTCCTGCCAGGGTATTTGCTTTAACTCAAGGAGAAGCTGATGCTAGCAATAAAGTGGTTACAGGTCAGGTTTCTATCCTCAATAATGTATGTTCTGTATTATTTGATTTAGGAGCCACTCATTCGTATATCTCCTTAGGAATGATAGGAAAATTAGACAAACCTTGTAAAAGATTTATAACTAGGTTTGAAACAGAATTACCTTCGGGTGAAATAGTCCTATCATCACGGGTAGTACGAGGCGTACCAATCAAGATTGAGGACATAGAATTAGAAGGAGACCTGATAGAACTGTAGATTAAAGACTTCGATGTGATACTGGGAATGGACTGGCTAGCAAAGCATAGCGCAACCATCGACTGCAAATGCAAGAAAGTAAAGTTTGAGACTCCTGACGACCAGAGACTATGTTTTATGGGAAAGGTTTCACGCTAGGCACACCGCTTATTTCGTCGTTCAAATCTCAGAATATGATAGAAAAAGGATGTCAAGAATTCTTAGCTAACGTCAGGGATGTGGTCAAGGAAATACCACTAAAGGTTGGAGACGTGCACATTGTAAAGGAATTTCTAGAGGTATTTCCTAACGACTTGCCAGGATTTCCGCCGACTCAGGAAATTGACGTCACAATCGAACTAGTATTGGGCACCGAGCCTATCTCCAAGGCACCATACCGGATGGCACCTACCGAACTCAAGGAGTTAAAGATGCAGCTACAAGAACTCCTAGACTTGGGTTTCATTAGACCGAGTCATTCACCATGGGAGCACCAGTTCTGTTTGTGAAGAAGAAGGACGGGAGTATGCGGATGTGCATAGATTACTGCGAGCTGAATAAGGTGATGATTAAGAACAAGTACCAACTACCCTGGATTGACGACTTGTTTGATCAATTCCAAGGAGCGACCGTGTTCTCAAAGATTGATTTACGGGCCAGGTATAATCAGCTCAAGGTACGGGAAGAGGATATTCCTAAGACAGCTTTTAGAACTCGTTATGGGCATTACGAGTTTTTATTTATGTCCTTCAGTCTTACCAATGCTCCAGCCACATTTATGGATTTAATGAATAGGGTCTTTAAGGACTACTTGGATAAATTCATTGTAGTATTCATCAACGATATCTTGGTGTACTCAAAGGATAAAGTCGAGCACGAGAAACATTTAAGGTTAATCTTGCTACAACTAAAGGAGCATCAACTACACGCCAAATTCAAGAAGTGCAAATTTTGGCTTTCACAGGTAGCATTTCTCGGCCACATAGTATCCAACGATGGAATTGTTGTAGACCCATATAAAGTAGAGGCTGTGAAGGATTGGCCAAGACCAAAGAATACGTCTGAAGTAAGAAGTTTTCTGGCACTAGCAGGCTATTATCAGAGGTTTGTAGAAGACTTTTCTAAGATAGCCACTCCGCTCACCAACCTAACTCGGAAGTAGCAAAATTCAACTGGAATGATAAGTGTGAAGAGAGTTTCCTGTTGCTAAAGGATAAGTTATGCTCAGCATCAGCACCTTGTGTACCGACACCCAATGACAAGTTTGTAGTCTACTGTGACGCATCGAAGCAAGGGTTGGGTTGTGCAACGAACCAAAATTACTGTTATGGCTTAAGGGCCTTGATTAGTGTGTCGGGAGGGCATAATTGGTTTATGTGTGAGTTTGTTAATTTAATGCATGATTATATGATAAGCATGCTTGTATGATTACATGAATGTAAATGTGGTTAAATGTTATATCTGTGAGAACCACATTATTATGTGGGTAAATCTGCAGCGTGCGACTTGAGGCGATCATAAGAAGCGGGAAGTCACAACGAGGCTAAATATTTGACTTGGGGTAAGTCAAGGGGTAATTTGGGTTATCGGGTTATGGAAATAAATATATGGAGATATATTTGAGGTTAGGAAGCTTAGGCGGGAATTTTGGGGAATTTTACCGTTTTGCCCTCGGGGACGTTTTTGGTACCCCGAGCCTCGGGATTGATTTAATTAACTAAGATTAACTAAGTAAAATAGAGGTCAGTGGAACAAAAAACCCAAACCGACCCTTTGATATTTCTTCTCCTCACTTCTCCTTTCTCCCTCAAGAAAGCTATAGGAAACTATGGTGAATTCAGCTGGAAATCTTGTGATTTGAGCTGAAGTTTGAGGAATTAGCTCAGCTCTAACCAAGGAGCACTCAACCAAGGCCAAGGTAAGAATTGAGTTTTTTTCTTGGGTGTTAGAATTCTGAGTTTTGGCTAAATATTAAGGTGTTTTGGTTTTTGATGCTTAAGGGCTGAATTGAAGCTGAGAAGCTTGGGTTTTAGCTCAGAAGTTGTTAAGGTGGTGGTCCATCAAAGAAGGTAAGCTTCAATTCGTAGTTTAGAGCTTAAATTCTAAGTTTGCATGACTGGTTTTTGAGTTCTTTAGTTGCTGGGTTTCAGAAATCAAAGTGGAGTTTTAATGAATTTTTAACCTGGATTCTGTTGGATTATGCTGTTAGGATCATGCTGAAAGTCTTGTGATTAATGGGTTTTGGTATTAGGGTGCTTTGGGGTGGTTTTGAATAAGGTTAGGATATTAGAAATGGTGGATTTTCTGGGCACGAAGGGGTGGGCCGTGACTCTGTTCTAGAGCGTTGCGGCCCTACGAAGCAAAGGAGCCAGGGAGGCTCGACCTAAGGGAGCTGCGGAGCCATAGGGCAGGGCTGCGGCGCGTGTCTGCCTTCTGAGGGCTTGGTTTCTGTTTCAGGGGCGGGCAACGACTAGGTTTCAGGGGCCACAACCCTTAGGTGCATTTTTTTATCTTTTGGGGATTTTAAGCGCGGGAACCTAACCTAGGGTGCTCGGGATCGATTTCGCTACCGTGCTTGGTGGAATTCAATGTCTCGGAAGCTAGCATTGTACCCGAAAACCTTTATTTGAATATTTATGGAATCCATTACCTTGGTTGTGACTAGGTGTTAAGCTAGGGCTCGGGAAGCGGATTGTGCTCGAGAGACGTCGCTTGTAGACAGTGAATGTGGAAATTAAAGGTAAGAAAACTGCACCCGATGTTTGTAGTGGGACTAAGAGTTCCCTAATATGTATACTTTGAAAGGATGGTATTATGCCATGTAAGCAATAAACCACGGCCTAAGAGTGCCCAAGGTTACATTAGCACTTAGGGCGCGGCTCAGCCACTGGTAACCGAGGACAGCTTATTATGCACTTAGCTCGGTTTAAGTAGGTCAGAGTCAGTAGGGTAAACAGAGGGTGCGGCCAAAGTTGTCAGCCCTGATAGTAATGTTACTTGATTGTTATTAATGCTTGGTTGCATCTTTGTTTCTGAATACGTGCTATGTGATTAATATGAGTGCTAAGTGTTTGGTCATGCTTAAGGATTATTCATTTGTTATTGTTGTCTGTGATGCATATTATGTTTTCTTGCTGGGCCTTGGCTCACGGGTGCTACATGGTGCAGGTAAAGGAAAGGGCAAACTTGGTCAGCCTTGACTTGGAGAGCTCTGTTAGCTGAATGTACGTGACCAGCTGCTTAGCCATCACGATTGAGGGGAATGTAGGAATAGGGAAACTAGAAATGTCTGTTTTTCCTTAGAATGGCTGATGGTTGTCTGTATTTTGGAGATTCTGTAAACCGACTTTCAAACATTGTTTTTTTTTGGGATCTCATGTGTAAAACTATTTAATTATATAAAATGTATCTTTTGAGACCAAAACCCCTTTTTAACCCTAGCACATTCATGGTTAGTGACACGTTTTTAATTATATGACTTGATTAGCAAGTCCTGCACCATTATAAGTACACAGTGTAGCGGTCTTGGCTATCCAGGGCGTTACAGGTTGTGTGCTGATGCAGAATAACAAGGTCATAGCCTACGCCTCAAGGCAGCTAAAGGAATATGAGCAACACTATCCAACACACAATATGGAGTTGGAAACAGTAGTCTTTGCATTGAAAATTTGGCGCCACTATCTTTATGGAGAACGGTTTGAGATTTATACAGACCACAAAAGCTTAAAGTATTTCTTCACTCAGAAGGAGCTCAACATGAGGCAGCGCAGGTGGTTAAAGCTAGTGAAGGATTATGACTGCGAAATCTTATACCACCTGGGAAAGGCAAACGTAGCTGCTGATGCGCTAAGTAGAAAGAATTATTGAAGTCTAGCATCATTAGCCGGAATAGAAAAATCGTTACAGCAGGAGCTGATCAATGCTGGAATAGAAGTAGTCATTGGTAAACTGGCTAACTTGTCCATCCAGTCAAGTCTGTCGGAAGACATGCAGATGGGGCAAGGGCATGATGACACATTATTAGTACATATGGATGCAGTTAGAGAAGGGAAGGCCACATATTTCTCAATTTTAAGTTAGGGGTTATTGAGATATAAGGATCGGGTATGCGTGCCAAACGATCAAGGGATTAAGGTGAATTTTAGAAGAAGCACACAATACCCCATACTCAGTTCACCCAGGGTCGACCAAGATGACTCACGACATCAGGGAAATATATTGGTGGCCAGGAATGAAGAAAGATATAGCAGAGTACGTGTTTAAATGTCTAGTATGCCAGCAAGTGAAAGCAGAACATCAGCGGCTTGCGGGTTTATTGCAACCACTTAGCATTCCAGAATGGAAATGGGACGACATAGTCATGGATTTCATGACGGGTTTGCCTTGAACGAATAAGCAACATGACTCGGCTTGGATAGAAATAGATAGATTAACCTATTCAGCTCATTTTCTGCCTGTCAAGACTTCATATACAGTAGAACAATACGCAGATATTTATGTTCAAGAGATAGTAAGACTGCATGGAATCCCTAAGACAATAGTGTTCGATAGAGGATCGGTGTTTACATCGAGATTTTGGAGAAGGTTGCAGCAAGCTATGGGCACCAAGTTAAGTCTTAGTACAACATTTCATCCATAGACTGATGGTCTGGTTGAGCGTACCATACAGATTTTAGAAGATATGTTGCACGCTTGTGTACTTGATTTCGGAGGATCCTGGAGTAAGTACTTGCCGCTGATAGAATTCTCCTACAACAATAACTACGAGTCAACGATCGGGATGGCACCTTACGAGCTACTTTATGGAAGGAGGTGTCGATCGTCGTTACATTGGGATGAAGTAGGAGAAAGACAACTACTTGGACCCGAAGCTTTTAGAGAAGCTCAGGAAGCAGTAGCACTGATTAGAAAATGTATGCTCGCGGCTCAAAGCCGACAGAAAAGTTATGCGGATGCCAAACAGCGTGATGTGGAATTCAAAGTTGGAGATGAAGTCTTCTTAAGGATATCTCCTATGAAAGGTGTGAAGAAGTTTGGGAAGAAAGGCAAGCTTAGTCCCAGATTTATAGGTCCTTTTGAGATATTGGACAAAGTGGGAGTAGTTGCATATAGATTAGCCCTATCGCCAGCGCTAGCAGATAGTCACAATGTGTTCCACATCTTGATGCTGCGTAGATATGTGTCAAACCCATCTCACGTCCTCCAGTATGATACAATAGCACCCCAGAAAGAATTGAGTTACGAGGAACAACCGGTTAGCATCCTAGATAGAGGGATGAAGGAATTACAGTCTAAGAGTATTATGATAGTCAAAGTCCTATGGAGAAATAGTTCTGAATGGGAGGCAACGTAGGAGTTGGAGGAGGACATGCAAGCTCGGTATCAGGAATTGTTTGGTAAGTAAATTTTGATTACAAAATTCTTTGTAGCAGGGGAGAATTGTAGAGTCCCAGATAGTTTACTTGGTTAGCTAGTTAGTAGTAGTTGTAGCATTTTAGATTTCTTGGATTTTAGTTAAAACAGGGACTTAGTTGGAAACTCCTAGCAATAATTATGGATTTTATAAGTTTAACCTATAGTTTAAGAATATTAATTATAACATAAGGTTTGATTAATATTGCTGGTCCTAAATATATTATTTATTATAACCTAAGGTTTAAATAGAGCCAATAAGAATATGACACTTGTCAGAAGCATGATTATTGAGGAATTAATGTTTTAATGATTAAATAAAGAAATAGCAGCCTTAGCACCTAGCATTGGAGCCGATATATCGCCTGACAAAGGATACGAAAAACACGTTGACGTTGCACGATCGTATGAACGGAGACTCGGGATTAGGGCAGAGCCGATATATCGCCATATAGGGGTGATATATCGCCCTAAGTAGTTATTTTTTTATTTTTTTGTTTTAAATTTTAAATTCAAGCCTTGACTCCTTAGACCTAGTTCTGAACATTTTGATCGAGTCTTCAGCCTCTGATTGACGAATATTCAATTATTTTAAATTTTATTCAAGCCAAAAAGAAGATATTTTATTCCTAGAACTTTATAAATAGGACTTAGTACCCAGCCCTTCCTCTCATTCTTCAAGCTGTGATCAGAGACTCCAAGGTGCTAGTGAGACCATAGAGTGATAAACACTTGGGTTGGGAAAAAGCTTTGCCATTCTTAAGCTTTATAAAATACTTGGGAAGTGAGGTTTAGTGTATTTCGGTATTGGATTTAGACCAATCCATAAGGTCAACTAAGGCACTCTTATTCTTTAAGTTCAATCCTTTAAAACTCTTTAGTTTTCTCTAGTTCTTTTATTCAGATCCTAACTTTTGATATTGGTTTTTGACTAGGCTCTTGAAACTTAAAGATCTTCCTTGGTAAGTTTTGTTTTGAAGGTTTAGTTTCCACATTTATTCTTTACTCTTTAGAAATACTTACCATTCTATTGTTGGTTTTAGGAGTGTTCCAAGTCCCGCATTTGTTCTCAATTATTCCGGTGTTGGTAAGGAAAATAGGATAGTTTTTATATGCTTGTATGTTATGGTTATGCTATAATATGTTATGTTATGATATGTTATGATGTGTTACGATATGTTATAGTATATATGTTTTGGGGCTTATAGTTGCTTAAATAGCAAACCCCAACACTTTTATGTTCTTGGGGCTTATAGTTGCTTAGTTAGCAAACCTCATTGTATTTTGAGGCTTATAGTTGCTTAGCTAGCAAACCCCAATATTCACCATGTACATGGGTTATGGTTGAGATATATGTTTTATAGTGTATGTTTTGTTATGATCTTATGTTTATGTTTGATGTTATTTATATGTTGGTAGATTTTCCTTGCAGGACATTAGAATAATTTCTTTTTTGTTTTTAGTGTGATGCAGGAAAATAGATACAAATGCGGAAGGATTCTTGGAAGCTTGGTGTGTGTGTTGAGGTGAATGGAGTGGATGGGCTGCGTGTCGATTCGATGACGACGTTATTTTTAGTCTTTTTAAATTACGTTTTTATGTATTTTCTGCATTTAGCCTTGTAAACAATTTCATTTAAAGTTATGTTTTATTTTAAAACAATGAGCTCATTTATGTATTACAAATATTATTTTAAGGTTTTCAATAAAGTTATAAATTTTTTCTCATGTATGTTCTCTTCAAAGTAGTAGTTATGTCTAGTAGGGTTAAAGATCTAAGTTTTAGAAATAGTTGGGTCATTTCAGTTTTAAGATTCAAAATTGCTTCTCCAATTTTGTAATGTCTCCTCATTGAGATATTTAATATTTAAGAATTATTGTAACTAGATAATTCTCAAATATTTTCCAATTGCTCATTTTTAGACTCCAAGCCTTATGAGTCAATATGTCATCCTACAATTTGTGAATCAACCTTGCTCAATTTTTCTTGCAATGGAAAGACAATTCCAATAAAAGATTTAACCCCATTTGGTTCGTCTTTTCTTATCTAATAAGTTGATATGCTCAATACTTAAATGAGAAATTTTAATTTCTCCAATTATTCTTTTATTTACCAAATAAATGGTTACTAATCACATTGATAATCATATTATATGGCACACCATCAAATCATTACAATTCACATGTATATATCAATATACTTTTGTATATTATCATAATTATGTCTCAATGTAATTTCACATAATTTGTCAACATATGTCTATCATATTAACATGCCTTTAGAATTACATAATTAATTGTAAGTATGTCACGGATATCATACAATAATTATCATATCTACATATTGATATATTCAATTGATTCACAATATCAATCTATAGGCATGTCAAAACTACCTTATTATCATGCTTTATAAAATCTGAAAACATAATTTTCATATCAATGTACAACTATCTCACCTATAGCATACAAATAAGTTTTACAATCCCTATATTATGAAAATCATGTCAAAAGTTCACTTCTAAAGACTACACATTAACTTTCACAAATCGATGTGTCAACTATATCACAATGTATCTCAGATTGTGTTAACATGTTAATAACTACACATTTATTCATATATCAACATATGAAAGAATGCTAATACAATCTCATTACTATTATATAAAATAGTGTATACCTTTTACGCTTATCTTATCTTACCACCTAATGAAATTGGATCCATCAAACCTATCAAACCTCTCTAGGTCTTGGTTCATGATCTTGATGGTCTCATCTTCCATTGAAACAAACAAGATAATAAAATTTTGATTGTGAGATATATATATATATATATATTGCCTCAATGGAAAATAGCAAGACTTTTACAAATCTAAGAAAAATAATACAAAGACAAGATTATTGATTAAATAAGACCACAACATAACAAAAATACAAGTTGTTGACGTTGTTTTTTGCCAATAGTAGATTTAGAAATATAATAAGAGTATTAGTGGTTATTTGAAAACCGTAATGAACTTATATGAATCCTTTCTTACACACACGATTTTACGTTGTTCAGTGGTTAAATTCACCTAGTCCACGAGACAATATTATTACTTTCTCACAATTTCTGTAGAGTTTCAGTATTACAAAAATGGTTTCCCCTCGCCTGTCCATTATCCATAATATTTATAGTGGAATTTCTTGAACAAGTTTGGGTAACTGTGTGCATAAATATGGTAAACATTTAATGAAGATAATTCTCATTTACATAGGGATACGATTGCCTAACAGAGTATACTCGTGTTATATTGGAAAATAAATGTGCCATACAACCTAGACATTAATGAGCATATATAGTGCCTCCGAATCTCTAGAGATCCTTCAGTATGCGTCATTACCAGGTTTCCATTAGCTAAACATATTCAAAGCACCCTAAAAGGGATCCAACCAATACATGTCTCGAACTGGATTGTCATCCTAAGAGGCGACCTGGCAATTTCCTGAATGTCGTGCTGCCAAATCCTAACTCGAGTTGCTCACATTATCATTAGCTAGATGTTATACTTGTCAGTGTTTTCCCATATATTCATCTGCCAACTATACCCATAGCTGAGTGATTAAACCCATGCTAATTTTTAGGGCACAACATTTTCCCCCCAAAATCCTTCTCGTGCTTGACGTCATCACTTTTTGACACGCATAGTAAGGGCTTTTAGGCTTCTGTCATGTAAAATCGTGCCTGCCTACTACTCGAGTATTGAATATGTGGACGTCTGTTCGGGTTTTGAGGACAGTGATAACTGTCCTGTCAACTTTTTGCCGCCGCATGCTTAATTTAATATTGGCCTTTGGATCTCAAGATGACCCAATCTAATGGCCCAAATTAATTCCCAAAGCTTACATATAAATAGGAAGATCAGACTTGAACCTGACCACCTTTAAATTAAAAAAACTTTCCTTTCAAAAAAAAAATCCCCTTTTTCTCTCAATTTTTTTCCAAAAACCTTCATCGCCCTTTAGTTTCTCAAAAGCTCTCAAGCTCCTGCCTGTGGACGCATCGACATTCTCATCGAAGAAATGTATAAACTGTAAGTATCTCCTCATCGATTTTGGCTAAAAGAATGATACTAGACTTCTTTAGAAATAAGGTATTCAAAAACTGGGCAAATTTTAAGGGTTTTGCAAGGAAAATGTAACTAATGAATCGATTAGGACACATGTTTGGATGTAGAGGTTAAGAGGTTTGTAGGTTTGGCTCTGGGTAGCTTAAGCGTCACGATTCCTTAAGTGGTTTTTCATTAAACCTCTTTGAAAAGAAAAGTAGTGGGTCTGACGATTTTGACACACGAATCCCGAAGTATCAGGGAATTTCCTGAATTCATAGCATGTGGCCTATGACCACGCGTGGATGTTAGGACATATCTTAGCTCGTGTAAATTTTGAATCACCAAAAGTAAACTACTCAAACCCTTGGATCATTGTACCTTTATCTCTGTAGCTAGTCATTGTCTTAGGCCGCTTTGTCATCAGGCGAGCTAGATCATGGCTCCACCAAAGAAAATCATTGCAAGTTCCTCTACTCAGAATAAGAATAAAGACAAGTATATCGCGCTGAATCTATAACTCCTCACTTTGGCCCAATGGTGGAGAGGGACATTGCTATTGACCCTAACACTTTTATCGAGGCCGAGCACATCGTAGGGGAAAGTGAACAAAATACTGTTGAGCCATGGGATCGAGATCTGAATTGATGGCCTCCTCGCCCGACCTCCATTGGAAGGAGAGCAGATCTGCGCCCCCCTTCAAGATGACTTTGGGGCTTGGAGTGATTAGCACCTGAAGGCATGTGCTGTCCTCCCATTAGACCAGTACTTCATGGATTTTTGAACTACGTCGAACTGGCTCTGTTCCAGCTCGTCCCAAACTCGTATTATCTTTTAGCGGGGTTAAAATATCTGCTTTTGAGGCACGGGTGAGAGGTCCCCACCCCGATAGATATTACATAGTTCTTCTGCCTCAAGGAAAGTCCTAATCAGAAGAGGCGAGGTGACGAATTTTACTACCTCACTCGCTTCCCCAACTCAACTTCTGTTATTGACCTCCCTCGCAACCCAAATGACTATAAAGACAAGTTCTTTACGTCAAATGGGTTCAAGAATTGCAATCATCGATACTTCAACCACCCTCGTAAGTCTCTTAACTTTATGAATTCTGTATGCGAACTCTCTTATCATTTTTAATTATTTTTTAGTTTAATCCTTCTAATTGAGTTCGTTCCTTGTGTAGCTATATTCAAGAGGATAGAGCGGTCTGAGACCCTTGGGGTTCAATACGAGATGTTGTCCCGTCTTCCTTCGAAGGAGAAAGACTCCCTACAGGTAGTGAATGATGGTACCATGGTGGCTTGCAACCTGATTCGCAAAGGCCAGACATTGGCTATCAGGATCCAAGGTCCACCCCTCGTTCTCCCTAAGCTTCATATCCTCAAGAAGTCTTGCTTGCCATTGAAGACACCTAGGAGGAAGAGGATGTGGCACTACTGGTGAATAAGAGGAGAGTTCCTAAAGATGATCATGGTCTTGATCTAGAGCTATCTGAGACCAGGGTAGCAGCCGGCACTTCCGGCCAAGGTAACCCATATAGAGAACTAAATCAGGCTACTGCCAGTTTTAGGCTAATTCGCTTGAAACTCCATCAGCACGTTAGTCGACATCCTTCTAACTCGTACCTTAACACAACACTCCATCAATGTGTGGATCATTTGGTGATACGCTATGACCATAGCTACCCCAGATGCACCATTGTGGTTGGCAACACCCTCCACTTTAGGTCCTCCATTTTTGAGAAATATGGGACAAATTGTAGGACATGGCCTTCCTTACGCCAGAGTGTATTCTCCCACGACTTTAGGCAGTCTCTAGATGGGTCTAGCTTAGAGAAAGAGCTTGAACCACTTAGGACCCAGGATGTAATAATTCTATACTCTCCCCCAACTCTGGTAGTCTAGGAGTTAGAGGTTATACCTGTTGGGGTTTTATGCCCTAATTAAAACCCAAATTCTTCGTAATCTCATTTTATTATCAATAAAAGAATAGAAATCATTTTTTGACATGGTCAATCACTTTGCTCACATGTTTTATTTTCATGATTATTTGTTTAATATAAACTTCTACTAAATCCCGAGCATAAAGCTAATCGTATTTATAGTGACGTAATCACAGTGGAATATAAATATGATTATATGTTAAAAAAAAGTTAGTCCTAAGATTAGTCAGTGCACATGATTTACACTGACTTGCATATCTATGATATGATCTACTTACACATTATAGGGTTATGTTCTTTCCAGAACATTAGCAAAGTAGATAAGATCGAGTGTATTTGTTACATCGGACAGGACCGATATTGACAGTTGATAAGATAAGTAAACATACCGTTATTATCTATTCTAGTCATATCACATAGTTGACCACAGATCAATTCAATCCCAATTCAGAGTGGTTAGTATTCTAATTTATTGTATTATTTGAGTTCTTTGACTTGTTTGTTACTAGCTTACCCTACGGACTAACCCATACTTACATCTTGGGAACTCGGTAGTATAATGGAGTGGGAGTGTTAATCATAGATATGAAAATCTATAGCTTCTGATGAAGAAGTGGAACGATGGTTTCCTTTTAGTTTGGTTCAAGGTGTTAAATGATAGAGATCTCATTTCAGTAATTAAATTAGTTTACTAAAATATCATTTATGAGGAACTAAGTGTTTTAAGGATAAAATACAATGAGGGGTAAAACAATATTTTAGTCCTATCTCATTGTAGACCGTCTATAGAGGATTGAGCGATAATTATGGTTGTAACAATGGATAATTAATAACGTTTCCATATGTAGAGTCCAAGAACTTTACTTAGATAGTTAGATAGTGGTAGTAGTAATAGTAATAAGTAGTAGTTATAGTATGTTTTTGACTGTGGATTTTGGTCCAAGCTGGGACTTAGTTGGTCACTCATAGCAACACTTGTAGATTTTATAAGTTTAACCTATAGTTTAAGAATATTAATTATAACCTAAGGTTTGATTAATATGACTGATTATGAAGATGATAATTATTATACTATAAGTTTATTACGAGTAATATTTGAAAATCCTAGAGTCTGCCAGCAACTTTGAAATCGTTAAAGGACTTAGTCAAGGTTGTTTACTCAATTCAAATTAGGCTGAAAAAGTGTAATTATGTGTATAATATTTCAGCGTATGTTGATATATTGCAGCTTTAGGGGGCGATATATCGCCACACGGGGATACAAAAAACACATAACTTCGCACAACAACTTCGACGAGCCCCGGGAATATCAGTCCAGGCGATATATCGCCTAGCACGGGCGATATATCGGCTGTAGTGTATGATTTTTGAATAATTTTGAAACCGAGCTCATTTTAATCCTTAACCTCTAGATAAATTCGTAATCTTTTTGACCGAGTCTTTAGCCTCTACTGAACGATTATTCAAATGTTTTTCAATTAAAAAGTCATTATTTTATTCAAGCTAAATGAAGATCTTTTCATTCTTGAACTCTATAAATAGGACCTAGTACCCAGCCATTTCTTCATTCATCAAGCTGAGTTCAGAGCCTACAAGCTGCTAGGATTACTTTAGAGTGTTAAGCACTTGGGTTGGAAAATAGGATAGTTCTTATGCGATATGTGCTATGTTTATATAAAAGTGTTATGATTATGCTATAGTATGACTTTATGTGTTATGATATATGTATGGCTTATAGTTGTTATATAGCAAACCCTATCACTTTTATGTTTTGGGGCTTATAGTTGCTATATAGCAAACTCCAACACATTTATGTTTTTGGGACTAGCAAACCTCATTGTAGTCTGAGGCTTATAGTTGCTTAGTTAGAAAACCCCAATAGTTACCATGTACATGGGTTAGAATTATGATATGTGTTATAGTATTTGATATATGTTCATAGTTATGTGTATGATTATGTTTCATGCTTGTAGTAGATTTTCCTTGCTGGGCATTATGCTCATTCCTTTATGTTTTATATGTGCAGGAAAATAGTATGGCGGTGGGAAGGTTCTTGGCAGCTTGGGAATGTGTATTGAGGGAGAATGAAAATCGGTGGACTGCGCGAATGATTCGAGGATGAAGTTGTTTTAGTCTTTTAAAATTATGTTTTATATGTATTTTCCGCATTTTGTTTTGTAACAAATTTTAAGATTTAAGTTATGTTCTATTTTATTTTCTAACAATGGGATCCCATATCCTAACTGCATTTTTATGTATTTAACCTTTGCTTTAAAGTTTATAATAAAGTTATGGTTATTTCTTATGTATGTTTTCTTAAGATTAGTGTTTGTGTATAGTAGTTATTAATGGTCCAAAGTCTAGAATGGTTGGGTCGTTACACTATATTTGTTATAGAGCGTTCTATGAATTCAAGAGTGCAATTTCGAGTCTATAGTGGAGTCACGAGGAATTAATACGTTAGTAAATTTATTTGTTAGATTAATTATAACTTATTGGAGCTTGATTTCATAGGCCCATGGTCCCCATTGTACCATGGATAAAATCATCTAGATAGTCTCAATTAATTGATTTAATTATCAATTAGAATTATCAAAGTTGACCAGGACAATTTTGAATAATTTCATATAGTTATGTACTTTAGAGAAGAAAAGAGAAATTAGAGTAGATTTATTAATTAAGATAAATTGATATCTAAATTCATAAATAATTTTAAATCAAGGTTAAAATTATAAATAATTAATTTGATAAAAGATTTAAATAATTATTTAATTAATTAAATCAATAGAAAATAATGCAGGCCTTGATTTTATGTCAAATTGGCTTATAATCAAATGGGAAATTTCATGGGCCTAAAGCCCATGATAATTTTGACATAGGGCTTCAAATTGGCTATTATTTTATTGATTTTTAATAAAATTAAATGACCTAATTGTGTCTATAAAAGGAGTGCTTAGACAGAAGTCAAGACAGACGACAGATAACTTTGACAAGTCACAAGTCATATTTTCTGATAGGTTTTAGATTCTCGCTAAACACAAGTCTTTTTCTAAGCCTCTTTGTTATTTTCTCTTTTTCTCTCTGTATCTATCTCTGTATCTCATGTGTTGTAACACTAGTCTAGGTGATTCTTAGGATACATTGGAAGACTGTGAAGAAATTAGAATAATGGTTCAGTTTCTTGATAATACTCTACGACAAAAAGGATACAAGAGTTAGAGAATCTGAAGGAATGACTCTTTCATTCCGCTGCATATACTGTAAGTATTCTTATCTTTGTTTCTCTTTGAATTCAATTTTAGAAACATGTTTTAGGTTATCTCATATTAATTTGTTTAATATTAGATCTACATGAAAATAAATAAAGATCATGTATAAGTTTCCCATCAACTGATATCAGAGGCTTTAGTAATCTTTATTTTCATGCATGAACATGTTTAAACTTGAATTATTTGTTGTGTTTGAATAATTGGATGGATTTTCATGTTTTTAAGAACCATATTGATTTTATGTGATTATTAGCAATTTTTAAGTTATTTTGTTGTGTTTTCTATGCTATTAATTTTTATATATGCATTATTTTGTGTAAAACATGCTAAAAATTAATTAGAAAATGGTTTTGGTTTGAAAAATTGCTCAAAAATATTTTTTGGAAATTTTTTGGCCTGGCTGCTCATGCGCGCAGCATGGGTGCACACCCGCGCGCACCCTCGCACCGCCCGCGTGCACCAACCACCTCGCGCGAGGTGAACAATACCGATTACAATTCATTCGAATTTTTTTAAAATTAAAGAAAAATAAAAAATTGTGAAAATAAATTATTTATAATCAAAACCAAAAATATCAAATTTGTTTTTGCATTTAAAATTGTTTTTTTAAAAGATAAGATATTTTTGTTAGTTGAGATTTAAATAATTAGATATTTTTTACAAAGATTCAAATTAAAATTTAAAAATATACTAACAACTTAATTTTAAATCTTTTAATATATTAAAATATTAGAATTAAGATATCAGATATTTAAGATTTTTTCTTTTAAATTCTAGATATTTTTATTAATTCTTTATTTGAAAATATAAATATTTTTTTACTCTGTAGTTTTTAATATTTAAATTATTTGAAATTTGAATATTGTTAGTTAGATATTTTTATGGATGTTTGAATTTGATTAACTGTTTTAAGATATTTTAGGGTTGTTATAAATATTAATATATATACATTTTTTAAATGGTTAAAATATTTGCTTATAGTTGTAACAACACAAGATATTTTTGAAAAACAGTTTAGATATTGATTTTAAAATTTAAAATTAGTTAAATTTTGAAAAACATAATTTTTTTTTGAGCTAATGAATAAAATATTTTTTAATAAATGGGATTTAAATTAACTTTGGTTAATTGTTGATAAATCCTATTTAAATTAAATTAATATATTTTTTTCCTAATTATCTAAAACCAAGTTGATTGTTGATAAATGAAATTTAAATTAACTATTGTTAATTGTTGATAAATTTCATTTAAATTGACTTATTTTTTGTAAAAAATTAATTAATTTTATTTTTTTTGATAAATTCTAGATAATTAGTTGTGGTATTTTTGCAAATGAAATAAATTGTGGTATTTTTGCATAAATTTATAGAATTGCTCATATAGTAACATGATTGGGCCCATCCAATTATAACATGTTTGTTTGGACTATATGTGATATTTTTGCAATTGGGCTTAGATGCATATAGTGGCCCATATGTTTGTTAGATATATGGTTTTTGCCAAATAAAATATTCATAAAATGATAGGTTTTATTTGAGCCCATTAGAAAATGTAAAATTTAAATTCCTCTCTTGTGGGTGATTCCACTTGTGGAGGCACATTTGCTTTACATGACTATAGTGAGCCTAATCAATTAATAACAATTAGTAAAACGAAGGTTTCAATTCCTGTCTTTTGGACCATGTATGGAAGATTGGGGGCCTTTGTAGTGGGAACGACATACTGGAGCCAACCCTCCTCCATACAAGTCCAATTGTTAAGGCCAATTTACCTAAGTCGGACTTCATTGTATATGTTCATTATATTAGTTAAACCTAAATATTTATTAGTAACGAATTAGTTCTAAATTAATTGAATTTGTTTCAATGTGACACTTTAGAATTAATAGGAAATTATAGGACTTTGGTTTTAAAAATTTTAATCTGTTTATTTTTTTTTTGGAAAACAATAGTCATTAATTTTCTAAAAAGAAATAATAAAAATACAAATTTTCTTTTAATAATGAGCTTATTTTAAGAATTTTATTCGATCTCCACTGTTGGTTTAACAAAGTAAATAGCTTAATGGGGTCTCGAGGCGCTTTGATTCGTCCCCCTATAGAAGGTGTTCATTAGTTATTTTGAGAAGGTTAGATCTTGAAAGATAGATAGTTATAGGTCAAATTGTACTAGACTCACCCCTACAGTGACTACTATGACTAAATCTATGATTATCGAAACTGTGGGTCTAGCTCATAAAATAAGAGATTTTGTTTTCTTATTTTGATTGAATTGTAGGTTGTTAATAGTGGTGTCCATTATTAAATGAGTTTACAACTCTATTTAAGTAGTGGTATTTTTACTCCCATCCTTTCTCAACTTTCGATGGAGAAACTCACTGAGAAAACTTCCTTAATTGGAAGCAGAATATCAACATAAAGATGATTGGGGACAACTCCGAGTTCGTCATGATTGAGGAATCCCTAGAACGAGCACCGTGTCTGCACATTAGTGATGGCACCGTCAATGCTTGGATATCACCGTCTCCGCACATACGTGATGACACTATGAATGCTCGGATGGCATCGTGTTTGCACGTTCGTAATCAACTCAACTATGGTCCAACCCATCTCATAAACGAGCTTCAGATTTTTGAGCCTATCATGGGTGGACCTAGTAAAGGAGGAGAAAATAAGACTACTGCTGTTGGTGCTGATCCAGCTACGGTTGAAGCTAACCAAGTTTCATCTTCGAAAGCTGGAAACAAGAGAAACAATGGACAAAACAACAACCAAAAGCCTGAAAAGGCTGCAGAGACGAGTTCACAACCATATGCACATATGCCTAAGGGGAAGAACAAGAAAAACAAGAAAGGTAAAGATAAGTGTTTTCGCTGCAAAGAGAAGGGGCATTGGAAACAAGATTGCCAAAAGTTTCTAGGTGATTATAGTTCATTTATCTTGGAAACATGTGTTTTAGAGAATGATAAATCTGTTTGGATTATTGATTTTGGATCTACTAACAATGTTTGTAATTCTTTACAGCTTCTTGAATCGTGGGAGGAAGTGGACGAAGACGACTTAAAGCTTAGAGTTGGGAACAGAGCGTTCGTTGCGGTCCAAGCTAGAGGAAGAGCTCGTCTGAAGTTCAGAAATAAATACTTAATTTTAAATGATGTATTTTTTATTCTAGATTTGAGTAGAAATTTAATTTCAGTTTCCATGTTGCAATTAGAACAATTTGTTATGACTTTCACAAGTTCTAATATATCTATTTCTTTCAATGGATCACAATTGTGTATTGCATATTTGGAAAACTGGCTTTATATTCTGCGACCTAACGAACCCCTCGCTCTTAACAATGATTTATTCAAAGTACTTAAACCTAGGACCAATAAACGTCAAAAGACCGATAACAATAATATGACGTATTTATGGCACTTGAGACTAGGTCACATTTGCTATGATAGGATTCAAAGACTTACAAAGGACAGACCTTTGAGGGAACTCACCTTAGGTGAATTACTTGTTTGTGAATCTTCTCTAGATGGAAAACTGACCAAGCGTCCATTCTTTGCAAAGGGTGATAGGGCTAATGAACCACTTGGACTTGTTCATTTAGATGTTTGTGGACCTTTGAATGTACAAGCCAGGGGTGGTTTTGAGTATTTTGTCACTTTCATTGACGATTACTCTAGATACTCATGTCTTTATCTAATGAATAGGAAATCAGAAACATTTTCAAAGTTTCAAGAATTCCTAAAAATGGCTCAGACCCAATTAGGTAAAATGTTAAAGATCTTGCGATCTGATAAGGGTGGAGAATATTTGGATATGCAGTTCAAAGATCATTTAACTGAACTTGGGATATTATCACAACTTACTACCCCAGGTACTCCGCCATAAAATGGTGTAGCGGAACGCCGGAACAGAACTTTATTAGAAATGGTGAGATGCATGCTTAGTTACTCAACTCTACCAAATTCATTTTGGGGACATGCAAGTGAAACTGTGAATGCCATTCTCAATGTCGTGCCATCAAAATCAATCCCCAAAACATCTTTAGAACGCTAGAATGGTCGTGAACCTAGTTTACGCCATTATAGAATTTGGGGGTGTCCTACCCATGTCCTGAGGAAAAAGGAGGGAAAGCTAGAACCGCGAACTGAAGTTTGCATGTTTGTTGGTTATCCTAAAGGTACTCGAGGTGGACTTTTATATAGTCATTCAGAAAAGAAAGTGTTTACTTCTACGAATGCTACTTTTTTGGAAAATGACTATGTCCAAAACTTAAAACCTCGCAGCAAAGTAGTTTTAGAGGATATGGTTAAAGAATTGAATCCAACCAATGTTTCATCATCATCAATGCAAATTGATGATTAAATTTCCACACTTCTTGTCCAACCGATGCAAGTCGATTCAAATGAATAAAGTACCACTGTTCCTGAGCAAACTGTCACAGAGCCTCGTTGTAGTGGGAAGGTTTCTAGGAACCTAGATTGCTATGGTTTGGATGGTGAAACCAATATGGTTGTTGGTGACACTGGTGATGATGATCTGTTGTATTTCAAATAGGTAATGGCAAGCCCTGAAAAGGAACTATGGATCGGAGCCATGAAACAGGAAATGGAGTCCATGTACTCAAATTCCGTCTGGGATCTTATGGAAGCACCTAGTGACTTTAGGGCCATTGGGTGCAAGTGGATCTACAAGAAGAAACGAGGTGTTGATGGAAATATTGAGACTTATAAAGCTAGATTAGTGGCAAAGGGTTATACCCAAAGAGAAGGCGTGGAATATGAGGGAACTTTTAGTCCGGTAGTCATGCTCAAGTCCATTCGCATCCTCCTATCCATAGCAGCCGCTATCGACTATGAGATCTGGCAAATGGACGTAAAGACAAATTTTCTTAATGGAAAGCTTGACGAAGTCATTTATATGGATCAGCTAGAAGGATTTAAAGTTGCTGGAGAAGAAGGAAAATTTTGCAAGTTGAATAGGTCCATCTATGGACTTAAGCAAGCTTCTCGTTCCTGGAATCTTAGGTTTGATGAAATAATCAAAACGTAAGGCTTTGAACAAAATATTGATGAGCCCTGTGTTTACCAACTAAAGACAAATCAAATAGTGGCATTCCTGGTTCTTTATGTAGATGATATCTTACTCATTGGAAACAATGTTAAGAAATTATCAGAAGTGAAGAATTGGCTGAGCACTCAATTCCAGATGAAGGATTTGGGCGAAGGAAGTTATGTTCTAGGTATCCAGATTAGCAGGGATAGAAAGAACAGACTCTTAGCTCTATCTCAAGCAGCTTACATTGTTAAAGTGCTTGAACATTTCTCAATGATAAATTCCAAGAAAAGGCGTCTACTGCCCCGCTGTGGAATTCATCTTTCAAAGAAGCAGTCTCCCCAGACTCCTGAAGAGGGAGATGCAATGAGAAAAGTTCCTTACGCATTTGCAGTTGGAAGTCTGATGTATGCTATGTTGTGTACTAGACCACATATCTGCTATGTAGTGGGAGTAGTGAGCAGGTATTAGTCAAACCTAGGACCGGAACATTGGATAACAATTAGGCATATCCTGAAGTATTTGAGACGAACTAGGGATGATATGTTAGTGTTTAACGCCCAAACGTGACTTCCACTTAGCGGTAGTCGTAGTATAGATGGGCGGTCGATTCCACAAGGAGGTAAAGAAACAAGTTAATCAATAAATAAATGTTAGAGATAAATAATATGAAGAAAACAGAACAAGTGATATTTTTGTTGTTTTTGAGATTTAAAGGTTAGAAATAAAGATAGATTAAAATGTGATGTAACAATAGGTAACAAGTAGGAATGATCAAGAGTCACCAATATGCATACTTATTTATTTGGATCTTTGATTCACAAAAGTTACACAAATGAGAAGTTCACATCCCAACTATTCATTTGGAAGATTTAACATTGAGGCATAAATATGTTTTACAAAAATGTATTCAAGTGATTATTATTTTTTACCATGAAAAGATGAGATAAATCTTATGAGAAATCTAAAAATGACATTATACCATTGGCAATAATGCAATAAAAGATTGGACATAAAACCTAACACAAATATTACTTTTACTATTTATAAAATACATAGAAAGAGCATGACTAATTCTATATAGATTTAGCAAAAGTAAATATATATGAATGAGATGGAGAAAATGATAAATATGTTATCTATATTATTTTCACTAATTTGATAATACATAGAAAGTGCTTGACAAAATCTATATACTATTAGTAAACATACATATAGATAACAAAATGAAGGAATAGAGATGAAGAAGTAGAGATGAAAGAAAATAAATCACTCAAATATATACACTTTAGGCACATAGTGAATCAAAAATACCAAACAAAGTCATAGTGCATATAGGATCATCCTAACCTTCCCAAGAAGGTTAGCCTATTATGCTAGATACTCTCATAAAATTCTAGAGAGAAAATATGAGAGATGAGACTAAAATTTGGTAGAGTTTTGCTACCTAAAAATTACATACAAAATGTGAAAGAAGAGTCCCTATTTATAGAGGGAGAAAAGGACTAAAAAGAAATTAAACAACAAAATGGGGTTTACAAAATAAATCTGAAATATTAATAATAAAATATGATTTTGAAAAATCAAATCTTATTATAAATATTAACCTAGTTATTTTGGTGTATGGTCAAAATACCCTTTTTCAAAAGCACCAAAAATGATGAACTTTAAAGCTCAAAATTGTAATTTTGCAAGGCCCAATACCCACAAAATATGGGTTGAAGGTGGCTGTGGCAGAAGTGGGTTTTGACCCATTCCCAGCCAATGAGGGCACACCACATCACATTGGCTGGGAGAGGATTGGGCTGCTTCGGTTGAATTGGCTTGCCATTGCGTTGGGCCTGGAGCTGCATTGAAGGGATGCTTTGGGTGGGCTTCAGCTGGGGAGAGTTGGGCTTTGAATGGCTGAGAGTGTTATATTGAAGGAGGCTGAGGCGTGACTGCTGGGAAGAGCTGGAGGCCTTGGTGATGCTGAAGCAGGCGGACAGGTGGCGGGACAGGGGCTCCCAAGGTGGCGGCTGGCAGTTGGCTGGTGCCTTTGGATTGGGCTAGAGCCTTGGGCCAAATTCTGGGCAACATCTCTTCAAGAATGCCATTTCTATTTTCTATTTTTCAGATTTATTTATTTTATTTTCTCTTCATTTCAAAGTGTCAAAATACAACTTTAATTCCTACAAAATAATAATAAATTAAATCATAATCAAATATTTTCATTTATAAAATATATCATATTAATTAAATGAAAATAATTATCAAAACTTAATTTATTTTGACATTTAAGAACAATAAAATTGCATTTTTCACCTCTAATCAGTTAGTCTACAAGGGTGGTGTTTTGAACCCTGTAGGCTACACCGATTCAGATTTTCAGACTGATGTCGATGACAGGAAGTCTACTTTGGGAATGATGTTTACTCTTGGGGGTGGAGCTGTGATTTGGAGAAGCGTAAAGCAGTCTGCAATCTCAGATTCCACCATTGAGGTTGAGTACATAGCCGTGTCAGAAGCACCTATGGAAATAGTCTGGCTAAAGAAGTTCTATTAAGATCTTGGTGTTATTCCAGAAATGGATAAACCTCTTGTGTTGTTTTGTGACAATACAGGAGTGATAGCCAACTTGAAAAAACCTCAAAGTCACAAGAGGAGTAAGCATATAGAAAGGAAGTATCACATTATTCGAGAATATGTGGCCAGGGGAGAAGTGAAGGTTACGAAGATTGCAACTAAAGACAATCTTGCATATTCGTTTACAAAGACGCTACCAGAAGCTATATTTGATAAGCATATCAAGGAAATGAAATTAGTAGAATTAAGGCATTAGTAGAATTAAGGAATTAGTGCAAGTGGGAGTTTGTTGGGGTTTTATGCCCTAATTAAAACCCAAATTCTTTGTAATCTCATTTTATTATCAATAAAATAATAGAAATCATTTTTTGACTTGGTCAATCACTTTGCTCACATGTTTTATTTTCATGATTATTTGTTTAATATAAATTTCTATTATATCCCGAGCATATAGCTAATCGTATTTATAGTGACGTAATAACAGTGGAATATAAATATGATTATATGTTCAAAATAAGTTAGTCATAAGATTAGTCAGTGCATAGGATTTACACTGACTTGCCAATCTACGATATGATCTACTTACACATTATAGTGTTATGTTCTTTCCAGAACATTAGCAAAGTAGATAAGATCGGGTGTATTTGTTACATCAGACAGGACCGATATTGACAGTTGATAAGATAAGTAAACATACCGTTATTATCTATTCTAGTCATATCACATAGTTGACCATAGGTTAATTCAATCTGAATTCTGAGTGGTTAGTATTCTAACTGATTGTATTATTTGAGTTCTTTGACTTGTTCGTTACTAGCTTACCGTACGGACTAGCTATACTTACATCTTGGGAACTCAGTAGTATAATTGAGTGGGAGTGTTAATCATAGATATGAACATCTATAGCTTCTGATGAAGAAGTGAAACGATGGTTTTCTTTTAGTTTGGTTCAAGGTGTTAAATGATAAATATCTCATTTCAGTAATTAAATTAGTTTATTGAAATATCATTTACAAGGAACTAGGTGTTTTAAGGATAAAATACAATGAGGGGTAAAATAGTTTTTTAGTCCTATATCATTGTAGACCGTCTATAAAGGAATGAGTAACAATTATGGTTGTAACAATGGATAATTAATAACATATCTTTATTTTTTATAGAGTGTTCTATGAATTCAAGAGTGCAATTCCGAGTCTATAGTGGAGTCACGAGGAATTAATAAGTTAGTAAATTTATTTGTTAGTTAATTATAACTTATTGGAGCTTGATTTCATAGTCCCATGGTCCCCATTGTACCTTGGATAAAATCATCTAGATAGTCTCAATTAATTGATTTAATTATCAATTAGAATTATCAAAGTTGACCAGGTCAATTTTGGGTAGTTTCACAGAGTTATGTAATTTAGAGAAGAAAAGAGAAATTATGACATATTTATTAATTAAGATAAATTGGTATCTAAATTAATGAATAATTTTAAATCAAGATTCAAATTATAAATAATTAATTTGATAAATGATTTAAATAATTAATTCAATAGAAAATAATGCAGGTTTTGATTTAAGTCCAATGGACTTATAATCAAATGAGAAATTTCACGGGCCTAAAGCCCATGATAATTTCGATTTAGGGTTTCAAATTGGCTATTATTTTATTGATTTTTTTAATTAAATTAAATGGCCTAATTCAGTCTATAAAAGGAGTGCTTAGATAGAAGTCAAGACAGACGACAGATAAGTTTGACAAGTCACAAGTCACATTTTCCGATAGGTTTTAGATTCTCTCTAAATACAAGTCCTTTTCTAAGCATCTTTGTTATTTTCTCTTCTTCTCTCTGTATCAATCTCACGTGTTGAGAGTTGCCCACACCAGTCTAGGTGATTCTAAGGATACATTGGAAGACGTTGAAGAAATTATAAGAATAGTTGAGTTTCTTGATAATACTCTGCGACAAAAAGGATACAAGAGTTAGAGAAACTGAAGGAAAGACTCTTTCATTCTGCTACGTATACTGTAAGTATTCTTATCTTTGTTTCTCTTTGAATTCAATTTTAGAAACATGTTCTAGGTTATCTCATATTAATTTATTTAATATTAGATCTACATAAAAATAAATAAAGATCCTATATAAGTTTCCCAACAATACCTAGTCCGGTTCATAACCCCGAGCTGATCATAGTAGATTCCTCCCATAGTTCGGAGGGTAGGGTTCTTGCTGTTAGAAACAGTTCCTAGTGTGCAGTGGAAATTGCTGTAATGGTATACAACAAAAAATTTCATATAAACAATCTTTATATGAGGATCTTTTAATATGAAATATGTTAATCAATATATAATATGAATATGAAATATAATACAAAAATGATTTACCTCTTGTAGCCTATCAAGAATCCTTGAATCTTTTCGTATATGTTTCGATCTTCCTATCCTTGCTTGAGTACTCACCCCTAGATCTTCCAAGATGTTCTCTACAACTCAAGATGTGGGTGGGCACCTAGAGAACAAGGATCAATTTTGTGCATCAAAAGTATTCTCATCACATGAGACTTTTGATTATAGGCTGGAGAGAAAAAAAATTTCTTTTTGTGAAAAATATGAACTTGTTAAAAACTTGTTGTTTCTAGTTTCTATCAAATAGAATATATGGACATTATTACCATAATAATAATAATGAAGAAAAATAAATCTCCTTTTATAATAATAATAATGATAATAGACAAAAATTTAACATTTTATTTTAAAACCCCTTTTAAAATATTTAATTAATTAATTAAAAATAAAAATGAAAAACCAATATCTGATAAAATCAGATTTGCCACACGAATAGACTAGTCCAAGTCCTATGCGTGTGGCCTATCCCTGAAAAATGAGATTTTGATTTTTCATGTGTTTTTACTTTTAATTAATTAATAATTAGATATTCAAATAATGTATCATCTTTTTAAGGAAAAAGATAACAACTTAAATTTCAAAATTCAAAATTCAAAATTTGAATTTTCATAATCATCTTATTATTAATTAAACGAATATAATAATCAAAACCAATTTTGACTATCTATATTTATTTATTCACACTTAAATAAAATAATTGATTAAAATCAATTTCTTTTATTTCTACACAATTTCGAAATTGAACAAATGCAATAATAAATTGTGCAACTTTAATTATCACATAATTGCACATTTATCTCGAAGAGTAAATATTCTCTCAAATAGCCCATTCACAGTTTAACCCTTGTATCAACTCTTACCTTGATTAGTATTCATAGAGCCACCCCAATGACCTATGGAAGAATAATTCCAAGCTCCAATAAACAAAAGATTATTAACCAAAACTCTTTGATTCAATAATCATATTTATTAATCTCATGATTATTCCACTATAAATATGAGACTGAACTCTTGAGAATTAAAGACATATATTTACTGAGTACTTTATTGTAACCACAAAGTGTCCATTGATATAATCATTACATACAAATTATTCCTCTATTAATGATTCATAATTAAATGAGAATATTATTACCGTTTACCCTTTTAATTATATCTTGATTCCTAGTGTACCATTGACTTTACTAGTGATGGTTAATTTATAATCTGATTATGAATTTGACGCCAATAACCTTTTTAGTTACAAAAGGCAACTCAAAAGGGAATCATCATTCAATCTATAAGAAGGTATAGATTCCATATCTGTTAAACTATATCCCCAGCCATATACATCACTTGCTCTTGCCCTTGTCTTTGAATTACATTGACTAACTATCCCTTGTATCTGAATCTTCTTCTCGTTCCTTTTTAGGTGAAGAGATGGACGAGCCAGACAACTCGGGTTTAAGTGGTGCCTTCAAGGCTGGCAAGGCCGGAGCTGGGCCCATGGTGAAAAGGCCCTGGGTGCCAAAGAAACATGCTTCCAAGACTGGAACTTCCACCGGGTCTCCTATCAATGACAAAGGTGCCAGCTCCACCCGGGAGCAGGAATAGCAGACTTGACCCATACCCCCAGTAATAATAGTTACAGTTCCCGAGGCTCCTCCTCAGCCCCTCCCTTGGCATGTACCTCCTTCGGTTCCTCAAGAGATCCAATGCGAAGCTCCCACCGCTCAAGTCCTAATTGTTCACATCCTAGTAAAGCCACTCGAGGTGGTAAGGATCCCTGAAGCGTTTCAGTGAACTGTATACGAGATAGCGAGCCATACGGTGGGCCATGCTGTTGGGGTTTTATGCCCTAATTAAAACCCAAATTCTTTGTAATCTCATTTTATTATCAATAAAAGAATAGAAATCATTTTTTGACTTGGTCAATCACTTTGCTCACATGTTTTATTTTCATGATTATTTGTTTAATATAAACTTCTATTAAATCCGAGTGTTGACGCAGTTCTTCGCCAACAGGTAATTAAGAAAATAAGAGGAAGGGATTAGTGCTTATATTGAACCGAAATAGATGAATGATCTTTTGAAAATGGGCTGGTGACACAATTACGTTTTTAGGTGGTTCAAAGGTTAAAATCCTTCTACTCCACCAGTCAATATTATTGCTATATGCTTGGTATCCTTTTACAGGGTATTTTTTACACAATCGAATCCAACCTATCCCTTGCAACTCCCAGGGTCTCCATATTTATAGGAGAGGGCACCTGGGAGTTGGTAAGAAGGTCATCCCGTGACCTTCTTACCTATCATGTCAACTCTGTGACATTCATGATTAATTCCTAAAACTTGACACATGAAGTGTGGTCTAATCAATAGGTAAGGGGGATAATGGGCCTCACGGCCCAACCCAGTCGTGGGTGTCTGAATGCGCACGCTCATGCTGCGTGTCCAAGAAGTCAGGGATATATCAAACACGTGATGTCTGATATATGCACGTTTACCTTGCGTGGTTGACTTTATAAAAGGTCATATCCTCCAACTTTAGCTCGTACCACGAGCTGGATGCTTCCCTCGACCTGTGGCCTTCAGAGTCCAGACTCAGTCTAATCTTGGTGAACCCTTAGGTTACCTCGAGCTAAGGAGGTAGGATCTTATGATGGCCGCTCCGATCTTGGGGATGTCCACGTGGTAGACATGATTAGGCCGTATCTCAGCTCGCTAACAGCCGGTGGGAAAATCAGGGCGTACACCGAGCATATAGCTAATCTTATTTATAGTGACGTAATCACAGTGGAATATAAATATGATTATATGTTCAAAATAAGTTAGTCCTAAGATTAGTCAGTGCACTGGATTTACACTGACTTGCCAATCTACGATATGATCTTCTTACACATTACAGTTTTATGTTCTTTCCAGAACATTAGCAAAGTAGATAAGATCGGATGTATATGTTACATCAGACATGACCGATATTGACAATTGATAAGATAAGTAAACATACCGTTATTATCTATTCTAGTCATATCATATGGTTGACCATAGGTCAATTCATTCTCAATTCTGAGTGGTTAGTATTCTAACTGATTGTATTATTTGAGTTCTTTGACTTGTTTGTTACCAGCTTACCCTACGGACTAGCCCATACTTACATCTTGGGAACTCGGTAGTATGATTGAGTGGGAGTGTTAATCATAGATATGAACATCTATAGCTTCTGATGAAGAAGTGAAACGATGGTTTCCTTTTAGTTTGGTTCAAGGTGTTAAATGATAGAGATCTCATTTCAGTAATTAAATTAGTTTACTGAAATATCATTTACAAGGAACTAAGTGTTTTAAGGATAAAATACAATGAGGGGTAAAATGGTATTTTAGTCCCATCTCATTGTAGACCGTCTATAGAGGACTGAGTGACAATTATGGTTGTAACAATGGATAATTAATAGCGTATCTATATTTGTTATAGAGCGTTCTATGAATTCAAGAGTGCAATTCCAAGTCTATAGTGGAGTCACGAGGAATTAATAAGTTAGTAAATTTATTTGTTAGATTTATGATAACTTATTGGAGCTTGATTTCATAGGCCCATGGTCCCCATTGTACCTTGGATAAAATCATCTAGATTGTCTCAATTAATTGATTTAATCATCAATTAGAATTATCAAAGTTGGCCAGGTCAATTTTGGATAGTTTCACAGAGTTGTGTAATTTTGAGAAGAAAAGAGAAATTATGGTAGATTTATTAATTAAGATAAATTGGTATCTAAATTAATAAATAAGTTTAAATCAAGGTTCAAATTATAAATAATTAATTTGATAAAGGATTTAAATAATTATTTAATTAATTAAATCAATAGAAAATAATACAGGCCTTGATTTTTAGTCCAATGGACTTATAATCAAATGGGAAATTTCACGGGCCTATAGCCCATGGTAATTTCGACCTAGGGCTTCAAAATGGCTATTATTTTATTGATTTTTTAATTAAATTAAATGGCCTAATTGAGTCTATAAAAGGAGTGCTTAGAGAGAAGTCAAAACAGAAATCTCAGAAGTCTCAAGTCAGATTTTCTGATAGTTTTAGATTCTCTCTAAACACAAGTTCTTTTCTAAGCCACTTTGTTATTTTCTCTTCTTCTCTCTATATCTATCTCATGTGTTGAGAATTGCCCACACTAGTCTAGGTGGTTCTAAGGATACATTGGAAGATTGTGAAGAAAATAGAAGATCAGTTCAGTTTCTTGATAATACTCTGCGACAGAAAGGATACAAGAGTTAGAGAAACTGAAGGAAGGACTCTTAATTCCGCTGCGTATACTGTAGTATTCTATTCTTTGTTTCTCTTTGAATACAGTTTTAGAAACATGTTTTAGGCTATCTCGTATTAATTTGCTTAATATTAGATATACATGAAAATAAATAAAGATCCTGTATAAGCTATATCCAAGACATGCGTATAGAGCCAATGTCAAGGATCTGAGGGGCATGGAGGAGCGTACTCCCGAAGATGTTCTCGAGTCTGCTATGGGAATGAACCTCAATGTGAGCCCCTTTCATTTCTCTATCATTTCTTCTTTATTTATTTTACTAACTTTAACTTGTCTTTTCCTTTTGTAGTCTGTCTGGCTCAACTCCGCAGAGTTACTTGGATTCGAGCTAGGAGTGATGAGATCCAATCCACCTTGATTGTCGCCCAAGAGAGCGAGTGGTCTTCAATGCCTGTCCTGACAGCTTCCCAGGAAGGCGAGCGGATTGCTAAGAATCAGGTTGTGGAAGTGATCCGTCGACTTGAACAACTGTAGGCTGAGAATGATGGCCTAAAAAAGAAGCTTGGTGAGGTCAAGGCCAAAGCTGAGGAGGAGGCTGAGAGGGCGCGGTTGGAGATTGTGGAGTCATCGAACTCAATGGAGGAGATGCTTTACTGGTGTTGGGCTTTCAACCAAAACGAGAATTTCACTTTCATGCAGCCACGGTTTTGGGAACCTTATCTTGCCAAATTCAAGATTTGATTCTCACAGAACCCTCTGAGATGGTCGAGGCTTTCGATGCTGCTGAAAGGGTTGGCGAGGAAGTGACATCCTCCGAGCAAGTTGACAAAGCTCAACAATTCATTTTCTTTATTTTAGATTTTGTAACTAAGTCCCTGGGTATTAAAACAATCGCCTTCAGGCTCAGATCGAGGTTTTTTTCTCTCCTCGAGATAACTATATGCTTTTGAATACATATTTAATTTGTGATCTATTCACTTTCCCCTTGGTCAATTGTTTTCTCATGATTGTAAATCTTGGATTCTTGTACACTCAAAATCTTAGGGGTTGTCTTTAGATCGGAATAGATTTTTGATGGCTTGACTAACTAATTTTAGTCGATATCTTAGTTGTATCAAAGATTTTTCTTACCTAATTGCGTTATACCCATTAGGAATTAGGCGTCAGACATGGTTGTATCCAGGGGTTTTAGTCTGCTTAATAGCATTGTACCTATTAGGAATCAGCCCTCAGACCAGGTTATTTCCAAGGGTTTTGGTATGCTTAATAGTATTGTACTTGTTACGAATCAGACCTCGGACCTGGTTATTTCTAGGGGTTTTGTTTAAGAAATTTCTCAATCTTAGTTCGTGTTCGAATTTTGAAAAACTGAGCTTTAAAGAGCCATTGAATAATCAAATTTTCCAAACTTTAAGTTTTATATTTCATCCGAATACGCTGAACTCTTTTAAAAACTCTCTTCAGTTATGTGCCCCTCAAGCAACCAGAACTTATAAATGTTCTAGGTTGCTTTTACAAAGTGAGCCCGCGATAATAAAATGACAAAATTGATTACATAATAATCCAATTGTTATTAAAATGAAATGGCTTTTATTGATAAGCCTCACATAAAAAATAATTCCAAAAACATTAAAGACAACAAAATTATTGATAGTACTTTTTGAGGTGTAGAGCATTCCAGGTCTGTGGAACTATTTCTCCACTTAACCGGGCTAGCTTAAAGGTCCCTTTATGCAAGATCTTTATGATATGGTATGGTCCTGCCTAGTTCGGCCCTAACACACCGTCCTTGAGATCTTTACTTGCCAAAAACACCCACTGGAGAACCAAATCACCTAGTCCGAGTCTGATTCCTTTTACCTTCAAGTTGAAGTAACGAGTGAATTTCTCCTGATACTGGGCGAGTTGAAATTGTTACGCTTCTTGTTACTTCTCTATTAGATCAAGGGATCCACTGAGTAGCTCAGAGTTCTAATCCTGATCAAAGGTAATCTATCTATGGGTCGTCACCAGTGCCTCAATCGAGAGCATAGCCTCGCTTCCGAAGGTCAGAGAAAAAGGGGTATGTCCCGTGGAGGTTTGATGTGAGATTCTATAGGCCCAGAGTACTTGTGGGAGCTGCTTGGACCATAGTCCCTTGGCCTCATCTAATTGTTTTTTTAAGATTTCCTTTAGGGTATTGTTTACGATCTCGACCTGCCCATTAGCCTGCGGGTATGATACCGACCAAAAACTCCTTGTTATGCCATATTTTTCACAAAAGTTTGTGAAGAGATCACTATTGAACAGAGTTCCGTTATTAAACACGATCTTTTTTGGGAGCCCAAATCAACATATGATATTTTTTACAACAAAATCCAGGACACTCTTCGAGGTGATGGTTGCCAGAGATTCAGCCTCCACCCACTTCGTGAAGTAATCGATGGCGACAACAGCATAACGAACTCCTCCTTTTCTTGTTGGCAAAGAACCAATCAAGTCAATTCCCCATACCGCAAACGGCCAAGGGATGAGATCATGGTTAGCTAAATGGGAGTTTCTTGGGCAACTATGGCGAAGCGTTGAAATTTGTCTCATTTATTAACATACGAGATCGAGTCCTTTGTCAGCATGGGTCGAAAATAGCTCGGTCTCATTAACTTCAGAGCCAAGTTTTTCCCCCCAACATGGCCTTCGCAGAAGCCTTCTTCTTGCAAGATAGTCTATGCTTCTTCAGGCAAAACACACCATAGGAGAGGCAGCGAATGCCCTTATTGATATAGAATCCCATCAACCATAACATATAGTGGAGCTTGATATAGCAGCTTTCTTGCGCCCTTTCGATCGTAAGGTAACTTTCCAGTTTTAAGATACTCCACTATGGGGGTCATCTAGGTAGGTTTTATGTCAATCATTCCGACCTCAACTGCTTATGTTATTATGCTCGAGCTTTCCAAGAACTCCAACAGAACTACATTCAGTGTATCCACCACTTTGGTGGTAGCAAGTCGAGCCAAAACATCAACATTGGAATTCTGCTCATGGGGTACTTGTTCAATAGAGCTAAACTCAAATTCAGACAACTCGCCTTTAACCTTAGCTAAGTAGGCCACCATCCTAATACTACGAGCTTGGTATTCTCCCAATATTTGATTGACTAGGAGCTAGGAATCACTATAACATTGGATCGCCTTTGCTTTTAACTATTTTGGCACCCTTAGCCCTGCTAATAAGGCCTCATATTCAGCTTCGTTCTTGGATGCTTTGAATCTGAACTTGAGAGTTGTGTGGAATCTATGCCCTTCAGATGAGATTAAAATTATCCCAGCTCCCGATCCATTTTAATTAGAGGATCCATCAATGAATATTTTCAAAAATTCCTGCACCGATTCTCTTATCGGCTCGTGCACTCAGCTACAAAATCAGCGAGGGCTTGGCTCTTGATTGTTGTGCGTGGCATATATAATATTTCGAACTGGCAGAGTTCAATGGCTCATTTTAGTAGATGTCCCAACCTTTTAGGTTTTTGTAAAACCTGCCTTAAAGGTTGGGCAGTTAAGACGTTGATAGTGTGGGATTGGAAATATGGTCTGAGCTTCCTTGAAGCCAAAATAAGACAGAACACGAGCTTTTCTATTAATGGATACTGGAATTCAGCTCTGAGAAGTCTTTTACTTACATAATACACTGGTTTCTACACTCGATTTTCCTCTCGAACTAACACAGGACTGACTGCATTTTCCGTCACAGCGAAACACAGAAACAAACATTCCCTAGACGACAATTTTGATAGTACGGGGGGTTCAGCCAGATGAGGTTTCAGGTCGTGAAATGCCTATTCGCATTCTTTGGTCCACTCGAACTTCTTGAATCCTCTGAGCAAGCTGTAAAATGGGAGACACTTGTTAGTGGATTTTGAAACAAAGCAGTTTAGGGCTGCCATTTTTTTAGTTAAATCTGTACTTCCTTGTGCGACCTAGGCAAAGGCATTTCCAACAATGATATGATTTTCTCTGGATTTGCCTCTATCCCCTTGTGTTGACTTTAAACCCCAGAAACTTTCCAGATGAAACTTTGAAAGTGCACATTTAGGAATCTAATTTCATGTCATACCTCGTTAGTACGCCAAAACATTCTTCCAGGTCGGATACATGGTTACTGGAAGTCTTTGATTTAACGAGCATATCATCGACATACACCTCAATGTTTCTCCCGATATGGTTAGCGAACATTTTGTGGACTAATGGTTGGTTCGTAACACCGACATTCTTAAACTCGAATGACATAATTTTGTAGCAGTATACATTATGCTCAGTCATGAAGCTGGTATGCTCTTGGTCTGCAGGGTTCATCACGATCTGGTTATATCAAGAATATGCGTCCATGAAAGAACAGGGTTAACAAACCAGATCGAGTATTTTGCTTCCCTGATAAATCTGCATTTAAGTAGGCGAGCTACTTCTTCTTCTAATGCTTCTGACCGTACTCTCCCCAAAAGCCTTTGTTTTTGGGACTTTGTAGGCACTTTCTTGTCCAAGTTCATAGTATGAATTATTATAGTCGGACTGATTCCAACCATATCTTCATGTGACCAGGCGAAGACGTCCATATTCTTCCTCAAGAATTTGGCTAGCTCGTTCTTCCTTTTAGCTCCTAGATTTTTCTCAACTTTTACAACTCTTAAAGGTGTTTCTGGGTCGATACTAATATCCTCGAGCTCCTCCACATCTTTGAGCTCAGATTTATCTTCGCGTATTCGCGGGTCAATGTCATCCTGTTGGCCGACCTCATTATCTCTTTCTTGAGGTTCTTCTGTCTAGTGGGTAGCTTCCATTACCAGGACTCCTCACCATCTTTGTCTATGACCATCACCTACTGCCTAGGTTGTGATTTGCCCTTCATGGCTATGCTGTAGCATTCTCGGGTGGCGAGCTGGTCTCTACATATTGTGCATATCCCGGAGGCTGAGGGGAACTTCATTGCCAGGTGTTGGATCGAGGTAATGGCCTTAAAATTATCAGTGTGGGTCGTCCCAAAATCGCGTTATACGCAGCCATACAATCGATTACAACGAACTCAAGTATTTTATTAATAGTTTGTGCATCATCCCCTAGCATAACCACCAGTCTGATTGTCCCTATGGCCACCGTCCTTCACCGTAAAATTCGTATAGTGTCATTGAGGTCACTTTTAGTGTTGGTATTAAATGATAAAATCAAAGATACACAACGGAATATATAGTCCCATTTTAATAAATATTAATGCCAGCCAGGATCATACACATATATAAATATTAAATCACATACAAATAGATTAGGGATTACCTCTTGTAGTCTATCAAGTGTCCTTAAGTCTTTTTGTATAAATCAACAATCTTCCTATCCAGCGTTTTGAGAACTCACACCCTGGTCTTCCAATCCAATCCTCAAACGCACAAGGACGTGTGTGGGCACGTAGGATTCAAAAGGTTGATTTATGTGACTCTCTAGTTGTACTCAACACATGAGATCTAGCGAGTTTTCGACAGAGAGAAGGTTTTGAATAGTTTTCAGGTTTAGAAAAAAAAACTATCACTTTTGAGAGAGAGAGAGTCTGTATTAATATTATTCAAAATAATAATAATGCCTATTTCTAAAAGTTACGTACTATCAGACTTATAAAGATATTTAATCTAATTAAATAATCTTTAGTTAATTAAAGTATAATTCAAATTAAAAACTTATTAGATATTTTCATTTAATTATTTATTTAAATCATATTTAAAAATAATAATTAAATAACTGATTAAACAAACTTATTTGAAATTCAAAATTCAAATCACGGGGATAAAAATCCCTATTGGTAGGCACCACACACTGTACTGTACAGTGTGTGTTGCCCAGCCTTATTTGGGTTGCCCTAATTTTCTCATTTGTTTATTTATTCAACGTTTAAGACAAGATATTTATCCCAACATAAATATTAGTTAATTCAAAATTAACTTTATCTTAAAATATCAATTTTAAATTAAATAAATAAATATCATACTAAAAATAAGATATTTATTATTCTCTCTCTTTATATTAATCCAAACAAGATTAATATTATTTTTAACCTATAGTTTTTCAAAATAAAAATTATATTTTTAAATATTTAATTAATTCGCAATCAATCAATTACCCATAATTATAAAATAATTATTTCCTTGCCCTGGAAAATTAATTCCTTTGCAATTTAGTCATTTCTCTTAATAAATCTTTCTTTGACATCCTTACCCTTGACAGTGTAGGATAGAGGTGATCTAGGGACCATGGACCTATATAATACGAAGCTCCATGTAACGACCCAAAATTACTAATAAGGTTTAAGGGCCTTGATTAGTGTGCCAAGAGGGCATAATTGGTTTATGTGTGATTTAAATGATTTAATGCATGATTATGTATAAGCATGCTTATATGATTATATGGATATGTGAAATGCATGTTTATGAGTATTAATAGGCATGTGGGTCTTGTTTAGCTTATAAGGGCATATTTGTAATTTTGGCCCGTTGAGGGCATAAACGCGATTATTTGTGGTAAATTGTTAAGACCACATTATTATGTGGATGTATTTGCACCATATGGCTTGAGGCAATCCTAGTAAGCGGTTTAGCGAAATAGTCACGGTGGGGATTTATACCACGCTCGGGGGAGCCTGGGGGTATTTATGGGAATTTGGGAAATATATTGGAGATTTTTAAATTATGGGATTTAAGTGGTGAATATTAGGGTCATTCGAGGAATTAGCAGGAATTAGGAGAAAATGACCAAAATGCCCATAGAGTGATTAAAAGACTTGGATTTAATGGGGAGGGAAAAATGGTCTTTTGATTTTTTAAAAGGGGATAAATGATATATTTTGCTCATTTAGACTTTGGTGGAAAAATGTAGAAGGGTTAGAAGCTGTGAAGGAAGAAAAAGAAGGAAAAATAGAGCACTCAACTTACCTCTCTCTCTCTCTCTCTCCTGCACGATTTGCTCTCTCTCTCACCCTTTCTTCTGGATTTTGAAGCTGTGAACTCAGAGAAGGTTAGGCTAGGTCTTGGGACTTTGATTCTTAGTGTAGCTAAGAGGTTTAGCTAGAATTTGTTTCTAAGTTAAGGTAAGGTTTAAGGTTGTTTTTGAGATTTCTGAGTTTTGTTGAAGTTGATCTCTGAACTTGAATTTTGGATGGGAATTTAAGGACTTAAGCTTGGGGATTGGAGGAAATAAATTTTGGAAGGACATTGAAGGCAACCTAGGGTCGAATTCACTCAGCTGAGGTAACAATTCTGATCTTGTTTGTCTGTGTTTTCTTGTTTTCAGATGAAGTTCTTGAGCGTCAAGCTCAATTTTGGTTTTCTGTGTTTGATGATGCTATTGGACAAGTTTTTGATGTTGGTAGGTGGTATGGATGAGATATAGTGAGTTATAGGTTTAATTTTTAGTTTAGTTAAGGTTTAGGTTGGATATTTGGAGCTTTGGCTCGGGAAACTTCGACGAAAAAACCTAGAATTTTTGCATGCATGGGATATAGCGCTAGGCTGTGTTCTTGGGGGGCTGGGTTTCTGACTGTACTGCTGTAGCGCCCCTTTGGTGGCGCTGTAGCGCTACCCTGTCTCCAGAACTTGGTTTTTGGGATTTCTTTTAGGATTTTTGCTCGGGGGGTAATTCCACCACCCTGTTTGGTGGAGTTGGGCTTCCCGAGAGCTTGGGATTGGTTCCAAAGTTGGGTTACAAAATTGAATGTTAATGAGGGTTCTATTTTACGGTTGTGACTAGGTGTACGCCAAGATCGTGCTCGAGGGTCATCTTAATTAGCCAAAGCGCTCGGAATCAAAGGTAAGAAAACTGCACTGGGTTAAGTGGTTATGTTGGGACTAATAGTTCCCTATACTTGTATGTAATGATGTATGATGGTATTATTTCATGTGAACATGAAATAAACGGCCTAAGAGTGGCAGAATTAATATTGGCGCACAAGGGCGCAGCTCGGCCACTAGTAGCTGAGGATAAGTATACAATCATTGAGCTCGGCCTATGCGAGCTGGAGTCAGTGGGATAAACAGAGGGGGCGGCCTAAGGGCGTCGACCCTGGATGTTGCGTGATATGTCTACTGTTATTAATATGATGATTATGGCCTGTTTATTACCTGTAGGATTGATTATTGGTTTGTAGATTGATATCACTGATTATGTGAACAATGTGATCTGCTGAGTATCTGATTGATGATTTGTGAATCATCTGACTATTGACTATTGATTATGCTCTATAATTGGGTTTTCTTTATGGGCCTTGGCTCACGGGTGCTTCATGGTGCAGGTAAAGGCAAGGGTAAGTTAGAACAAACTTGATTTGGAGAGCTCTGGCGTAACGACCCAAATTTCCTAATAAGGTTTAGGACCTTGATTAAGAGGCCGGGAGGGCCATAAATGATTTACTATGCTATTATATGATTATATGCATGATTTTGTGGGTCATATTACTATATGATGATAAAGGCAAGCATGGGGCTATATATTGGTAATTTGGCTCATTGAGAGCGTAATTGTGTACTTGAGTGTATATTGGTAGGCTAATGTTAAGACCACATTATTATGTGGATATATATCTGTGATCTGTGACTCGAGACGATCCTAGTGAGCAGATTAGCGAAAAAGTCATGGCGGGGATTTATACCCGGCTCGGGGTGAGCCTGGGGGTATAAATGGGAATTTAGTGAGTATATTGGGGTCTATTATGATATCGAGGAATATTATTGGTGATTAATTAGGTATTGGGTAGTAAGCGGCAAATATTAGAGACACTAGAGGAGTTAGCGGGAATTAGGGTGAAATGACTAAAATGCCCCTAAGTGGACTAAAGGGTTTGGAATTAATAGGGAGAGTATTTTGGTTAATTGGCTTTTTAAAGATAGATACTATTGAGGCTTTATGTTAGTGGAGGAGGTAGAATGTAACAGAAGTCTGAAGAGAAGGAAAAAGAAAGGAAAAGAAAGGAAGGGAAAACAGAGTAGTTCTCCTAGAGTCGGTTTGTGGTTTTTCTCACCATTTCTCTTCATTCTTCTTGGAGAAAAATTCAGAGGAGAGCTAGGTCAACTAAGCCATAAGGTTTCTGAGCTAAGCTTGAAGATTTGGCAAGGGTTCAGCAAGGATAGGCCATCTACTTGAGGTAAGACCTTGAAGTTTCTTCAGTTCTGGTTTTGGTTTTAACTAAGGTATCAACGCTGGGTTGATGGGGAATTCTAGGGAAGTTGGAGCCAAGAGTTGAGGAGGAGCAGGCTAAGGAAGTGTAGAGGCAACTTGAGGTCGAATTTCCATCAGAGGTATAAGTTCTAAGCTTTTAACTTTGATGTTTTAACTGGTTTCTGCTGAGTTTTGAAGTCTAGAAGTGACTATGGTGAATTTTGAGATTAGGGATGCATGTGCTTGGGTTTTGAGTATTTGGGATGTTTGGGATGAGTGGAGTGTGTTAATAAGCTTTTTTTTGAGTTTGGTGATGGTTTGGAGAAGTTTTGGTTAAGTTTGGTTCAAGGATATCGCAGGAGGGGAAATTGGGGTATTGCCTGTCTGTGACTAGCGCTACAGTGCTAGCCTTTGGGCGCTGTAGCGCTAGGCCAAGCTTTCTGGGGGAATTTGGTTCTGCTTGTAGCGCTGCAGCGCCCTCCCAAGAGCGCTGTAGCGCTGCCCTATTTCTAGAAAGGGATTTTAGGGTTATTTGTAAGGGTTTTTGACCAAGGGTTTGGGGTTTGGTTCCACCACCTTGTTTGGTGGTACTAGGAATTCCCGGGGGACTCGAGGTTGGTCCCGAGGCTAGATGTTGGACTCGAGGTTTGGTGATGACTTTGACCTATGATTGTGTTTAGGTGAGCGCTAGGGCTCGAGAGGGATCATGCTCAAGGAGTCAAGTGATCAAAGGTAGCGAATCGAAAGGTAAGAAAGTTGCACCTGATTATGTGGCTAGGTTAGGACTAAGTGTTCCCTATGTTTGTATTCATTGTTATGTGAATGTGACTAACCATGTGGATACGATGGGACTAAGGGCTCCCTACATTTGTATATCATGTCATGAGATGGTATTATTATGCCATGGGACATGCGATAACCAGCCTAAGGGTGTCGGAATCAATATTTGCGCACAGGGCGTGGCTCGGCCACTGGTAGCTGAGGCAGCTTATTTATCACTGAGCTCGGTTAAGCTGGCCGGAGTCAGTGAGTATTACACTGAGGGCGGCCTAAGAGAGCCGTAGACAGTGTGTTAAATAGAGGGTGCGACTAAGGGCGCTGACCCTGAATATCATTTGATGATGTGATAAACTGTATATTATGATCGTGAATATTGTGCTATGAACATGATTTGTTGGCTGTTTGGATGAAAAACTGTGAATCTGTTCTGTGTTATCACTGATTGGATAAATGTTATGAAATGCTGATTTCCTGGTTGTGCATTGTGGGATATTTGATAAATGATGTTGATCTTGCTATGTTATCATACTTTCTTGCTGGGCCTCGCCTCACGAGTGCTATATGGTGTAGGTAAAGGCAGGGATAGGCTGAATCTACCATGAGTTGGAGAGCTCTGGGGGTGTGGTGTACATTGTCAGCTGCTCGGCCGCCACGGTCGAGGAATTGTACGGGGACGGAAACCTAAAATGTATATTTTTCCATAGGAGTGGCTTGAATTATTTGAAACTCTTGGATTTTTTTGTAACTAAGACGTCTAAACCCTGTTTTGAATTTTCATGTATTAAACTGTTATTTTTAATGAAAATAGCCTGTTTGTGACCAAAATCTTTTATTCCTAATCTGTTGTCGACATTGAATTCACACTTTGTTTAAATGACTTGGTTAGCAAGTCTTGCACTATTCTAAACACACAGTGTAACGATCTTGGTTATCCAGGGCGTTATAACTTGGTATCAGAGCCGTCTGGGTTTATGGGTTCTTGAAGATTAGCTGGACATGTACACTCACCGCTGAAGACAAGCTCGACTCAAGGGTTTGTAGTGGAATACATGAAATTGCATGCTTAAGTGCTTGAATAAAATATGATTGTATTAATTGGTATTGTTATCCCAAAAATCAGAAGTGAATGACATGGTAGGAATTAATTGCACGTGGCTGACACCTGGCAAAATCTGTGTTCGACTTTCGACCAGGAAGATATTCGGCATTATGCGATCGGTCTCTTCATACGACCAGTCTGGTCGTGTGCACGTAACACGCGGAGGAAATCTTAGGCAGTTATGATGGAATCCGAAATTCTCTCCCATGATTTCCTGAGTATCTGATTATTTAGGAAATAATATCTGTAACAAATCAATGTAAATCTTCCCTGAGCTTATAAATAGAAGAAGAGGGCTCAGGGAAGAGGATCCTTTTTTTCTTTTCTGACTTCTAAATCGCTTGAGATTAGAGTTATCATATCAATCATATTGTATTGTTCTTCAGAGGTGGTGAAACTCATTGAACCCTAGTTCTTTGATCACTCCTTTGGATCTCGCATCAATAACAATCTAAGTGGACGTAGGTTATTACCAGATCCTGGGGCCGAACCACTATAAAATATCGTGTTCCTATTATTTTCGTCATCACGTTCTTTTCAACGCATTCATCCACGTCAAGCGTATTTTGACTCCGTGTCAGTTGCCCAAAATCAGGGTGAACAGGTATGATTAATAGGGAGCATGAGATACTGATAGGGCCTGGCCCTTGACTGCTGTGTGATGGCATTAAGGCATGCTGATTAGCATTGCTCTTGCATGTGGATGAATACATGGATAATGATGATATATGGATTGTAGGTTATTATATGTTTAAATTGAACTTGTATGCTATACCTGTTTATTAGCATGGAGGGCATAATTGGTATGAATGCATCTAGTGATAAAGAAATTTGATAATTTATGCATAATAGTGGTGTTTGATATGCTTTATGTGTGTTTGATTGTTATGGTTATTTGGATCTGCCCTTGGAATGGCTTTGGGTATAAACGTCAGGGCTGAGAAGTTTGGTCGGTGAAGACAGATTAATTCAGGGTGTATGTGCTGAGAATGGTTAATTGGAATCAGTTTTGGGTTTTGGTAAGGATAAAGGATGATAGTTGGGGGTTGGAATCCTCCACCTGCCCTTGAGGTTCGTAGCAGATGTTTGCTGACATATGAGTCAGGCTGTGAGGTCTGATAGAAGGGATTGGATGGATGAAAAAGGCAGGTTACTGAGGAGGAACAGACAAGAATTATTGTATGGAAGTATTATCCTCTAGTTTCGAGGAAGGTTTTGGTTTGTTCAGGAATCGATTAATGAATGGGTGTGGCTAATCCCGTTCTTAGTGATATGAGAAGGATAAATTGGGACAGAGTAGCCGTACTAGGCATTTGTGGCAAAAGGATGTCGAAAGTGGCAAGATAGCGGTAGCATATATTGTCGAGTTTGGTGGGTTGGTCGATCCACTTTGGGTTATGGTACAAATGGATGTAGCTGGAGACGATAAGTCATTTGTGAGTTAAATTATGAGATGGTTGTCTGTGCTTGGGTAGTAGAGAGAGGGCCTCATTATCTAAGATGGAAGGAATACAGGTAATGATATTTTCGTTCGTGGAAATTTAATAAGTGTGGCTACTCAGTGATCGGAAGAATTAGAACCTCTGGTGGTTTTATGGCTCCTGGTTTGGACAGGAAGGGGGTTCAGTTTACAGGTTGGCCATCAAGACGGGGAAGACAGGGATATTTTACTCATTTAGAGCCCAAGGTTAGTTTCTCAGAAGTGACTAGTGGATTGGATAGCCTTTGCTTTGGTTAGGAAAAAGAGCTTAAGGGATTTGGTGCTGTGCGTCTATTAGGAAGGATTCAGATGAGTATTTGTTGAGGAAATTTAATGTGCTACATAAGGGACAACCCTGGACAGTCATGAGTATCTCCTGAAGTATATTGATTAGACCAAATGGGAATTGAATTAGTCAGTAAGGATGTTGATGAGAATGCAACTTTCAGGTACAGTTCAGAACTTGGGTATGGAATGATTTGGTATCAGGGACGCTATGAGGGGTGATATTAGGTTGGCTTAAGGAATTATTGAGTCACTTGAAAAAGGATGCGACTTACAAGTGAATTGGGCAGAATATTGTGTCGTGGGACTCGTGGATATTGCCTGCTAGGGATGAAGAGTTTAAATGCCTCATTACAAGACAAGATGATGTCTTCAGGAGTTGGTCATCGATCTGGTTATTACTAGATAAGGATCAAGGAAAGAGACATCTCAGGAATTATTACTTGTACCGAGAGGGGTGTGATGTATTAATAGTAAGGATTCCTAATCGCTTGGTACTTCAACGACATGGGCAAGTCTGACAAGCAGAGAATAGAGAAATGACATAGATGGGTTGCATTTAGATTCACTGGTGATGAGGTGACGACTCCCCAGCTAGAGGTAGAGCGTGAACGACTACTATACTGATGATATCGCGACTGAAGCAACAGGGTCAGAGGTAAGGTTTCAGAGGGTATCAACTTCATTCTTCAAAGGTATTCAAGGTTAAGTTACAGGAAGGGAAGGGATCAGGTACGAAGAGATTTGATCAGAAGCACACTAAGACCGATGAATATAACAGCTACTACCTGAAGTATCCTTGAAGACAGTTACAACGTAAGGACTTTGAATATGAAGAGTTGGTCAAGTGTGGGAAACAGTGATGGGTTGTAAGAAAGGAGCAGTAACTCTTGAGTTTAAAAGGGGAAATCCTTGCAGTGGTTAGCATTTGTACCTGGAGTGGGAGATCTACTGCAGGGAAACGATCAGAACCTTAGCTAGTGTGATGAACACTACTTGAGTTGTATTAGTGGGACAAGACAGATTGGATTAGTTTGTGGGATTCCAGATGAGTATCCAAGAAATTTGTCAAGGAGTATGTCTGCGTAAAGAGGTGGAATGGTGATAAGATTGGTGTCAGTGATGGAATCAGATCTAAGACGCTATATGGAACGGTGTTAACAAGGCGGTGAGAATTAAGGTCCTAATTGTTGAGTGGGATGATATTCTTCAGGAAGGATCTTTGATCTGGTTATTACCAGTTAGAGACCAGGAATAGTTAAGGGTCTTTGATCTGGTTATTACCAGCTAGAGATAGGGTACAGTTAGGGATCTTTGATCTAGTTATTACCAGCTGAAGATCAGGGAAGAGGATAGGCAGGAGGTTGCTGTTATACTTGATAAGGGCACTGAGGATGCTGGGTTATGTGTTGAGGGTTTGGTCAATGCCGAACTGTTTTTGTGAAATAGGTGAAAAGAGTATTCAAAGATTATCTGAATTGGACTTGTGATTGTCTTGATTGACGGCATAGTGATGTATTTTGATTGGAACTTTGTCAAGGTTAAAGAATGTCTTGGAGGTAGGAGTTTCCTTGGGCGAGCGCGGTGTTGCATATATCTGAGCCAAGTTCTGTGTCTTTTTACAGATTAGAATCAATTGCTGAGTTGCTATGACACCTCAAGACAGGAGGAAGTGATGGTCTATGCATGATGTTGGTTAAAGGATCCGACTAGAACTAGAGTGGAGTTTCTAGTAGGCTTAATAGCCAGTGGATACATGGAATTATTATCTTATAAAGGAACAAGAACGACAGTTAAGGAAATCCCAGATGAAAGGAATTAAAGGCAAGTCTTAATTGAGTTAGCTAAGGATTTTACAGTGTTATGTATAAGTTTATGGTGATATAAGGACCAAATCTGGACTCTGATGGACACCGAAATTACATGGAAATTCTGGATGAATCTCATACTACTCTCTTGGTCTTTTCATCCAGACATTAGGAAAAAGATACCATAATTTGAAGGTTTTGTATTGGAGGCCTAGGTGGAGAGGAATATAATGAATGGGGAACAAAATTCTTAACCTGATAGCAGATCATGATAGGCATCGCAGCCTTTGAGTATGTTATAATGGGAATAAGGAAATATCGTGATAGGTATCGCAGAGAGGCTGCCAAGACGGTTGGGTCATTATAGAACAGCATCTAGGGAGAACTTGCTTTTATCAGTAAGGATAATTTATACAGCAGACTAGTATTCAGAACTCTAAGCGAGATGAATAGTAAGCCTCCATGGAATTCAGAGATTAATTTCATTGCGTGAGGACTTTATTTTACTCTCAGGTCTTGGGAGGATTAAGGAAGGCGATGAGTAGATAATCGGAATCTAATGAATTTTATTATTTTTCAGACTGATGGTAAATCAGAGAGAAAGAGAGTTACCCAGTTATTGGAAGAACCCTATATAAAATGGAGAATAATAAGGATTGTATATTATCCATTCGAAAGGAATGAGATAAGTGAGATGTTGTATTTGGGTCTGGAGGTAGTTCAGGGGATCATTGGGATTATTAAAAGGTTAGAGCATGGAAACTCACTTTTCAAAGTAAATGGAAAAGCTTTACTGAATTGGGAAACAGGAGTGTGGAGTTCCAAGTGGAAGATGGTATCTTCCTTAGGATATCACCAGAGATAAAGGGGTGAAGAGCTAGTTGAACCCTAGAGTATTAAAACTGCTTAAATCTAGGAAAGGATCAGGGAGATTATTTTTAAGTTAACCACAGTTTTGGGCACTGTTGGCCATACGCGGTGTATTCTGTACTCCATGTTGAGGACATGGGTTGGAGAAACTCATATGTTGATTGATAGGAATCTGCAGTTAAAGATGAAGTTATTCCATGTGGAGTGATCAGCTCAGTTATGAGATAGAAAGACTAGGGTTTTGAGGAACAAGATTATATATTGGGGTATGGTAACGCTCTAGAAATGGTAGGGTCAAGGAATGACCGGGGTAACTGGAATCAGTTGTGCGGAATTCATATTCCGGGCAGTTTAGATAAAATTTCGAGGACGAAATTTCTGTAAGGAGGGGATAGTTGTAATGACCCAAATTTCCTAATAAGGTTTAGGACCTTGATTAGGAGGCCGGAAGGGCCATAAATGATTTACTGTGCTATTATATGATTATATGCATGATTATGTGGGTCATATTACTATATGATGATAAAGGCATGCATGGGGCTATATACTCTGCTGTGAGGGTATTTTGGTAATTTGGCTCATTGAGAGCGTAATTGTGTACTTGCGTGTATATTGGTAGGCTAATGTTGAGACCACATTATTATGTGGATATATATCTGTGATCTGTGGCTCGAGACAATCCTAGTGAGCAGATTAGCGAAAAAGTCATGGCGGGGATTTATACCCGGCTCGGGGTGAGCCTGGGGGTATAAATGGGAATTTAGTGAGTATATTGGGGTCTATTATGATATCCAGGAATATTATTGGTGATTAATTAGGTATTGGATAGTAAGCGGTAAATATTAGAGACACTCGAGGAGTTAGCGAGAATTAGGGTGAAATGACTAAAATGCCCCTAAGTGGGCTAAAGGGTTTGGAATTAATAGGGAGGGCATTTTGGTCAATTGGCTTTTTAAAGATAGATACTATTGAGGCTTTATGTTAGTGGAGGTGGTAGAATGTAACAGAAGTCTGAAGAGAAGGAAAAAGAAAGGAAAAGAAAGGAAGGGAAAACAGAGTAGTTCTCCTAGAGTCGGTTTGTGGTTTTTCTCACCATTTCTCTTCATTCTTCTTGGAGCAAAATTTAGAGGAGAGCTAGGTCAACTAAGCCATAATATTTCTGAGCTAAGCTTGAAGATTTGGCAAGGGTTTAGCAAGGATAGGCCATCTACTTGAGGTAAGACCTTGAAGTTTCTTCAGTTCTGGTTTTGGTTTTTAACTAAGGTATCTAAGCTGGGTTGATGGGGAATTCTAGGGAAGTTGGAGCCAAGAGTTGAAGAGGAGCAGGCTAAGGAAGTCTAGAGGCAACTTGAGGTCGAATTTCCATCAGAGGTATAAGTTCTAAGATTTTAACTTTGATGTTTTAACTGGTATCTGCTGAGTTTTGTAGTCTAGAAGTGGCTATGGTGAATTTTGAGATTAGGGATGCATGTGCTTGGGTTTTGAGTATTTGGGATGTTTGGGATGAGTGGAGTGTGTTAATAAGCTTGTTTTTGAGTTTGGTTAAGGTTTGGAGAAGTTTTGTTTAAGTTTGGTTCAAGGATATCGCAGGAGGGGAAATTGGGGTATTGCCTGTCTGTGACTAGCGCTACAGCGCTAGCCTTTGGGCGCTGTAGCGCTAGGCCAAGCTTTCTGGGGCAATTTGGTTCTACTTGTAGCGCTGTAGCGCCCTCCCAAGAGCGCTGTAGCGCTGCCCTATTTCCAGAAAGGGATTTTATGGTTATTTGCAAGGGTTTTTGACCAAGGGTTTGGGGTTTGGTTCCATCACCTTGTTTGGTGGAACTAGGACTTCTCGGGGGGCTCGGGATTGGTCCCGAGGCTAGATGTTGGACTCAAGGTTTGGTGATGACTTTGACCTATGATTGTGTTTAGGTGAGCGCTAGGGCTCGAGAGGGATCGTGCTCAAGGAGTCAAGTGATCAAAGGTAGCGAATCGAAAGGTAAGAAAGTTGCACCTGATTATGTGGCTAGGTTAGGACTAAGTGTTCCCTATGTTTGTATTCATTGTTATGTGAATGTGACTAACCATGTGGATACGATGGGACTAAGGGCTCCCTACATTTGTATATCATGTCATGAGATGGTATTATTATGCCATGGGACATGCGATAACCAGCCTAAGGGTGTCAGAATCAATATTTGCGCACAGGGCGTGGCTCGGCCACTGGTAGCTGAGGCAGCTTATTTATCACTAAGCTCGGTTAAGCTGGCCGGAGTCAGTGAGTATTACATTGGGGGTGGCCCAAGAGAGCTGAAGACAATGTGTTAAATAGAGGGTGCGACTAAGGGCGTTGACCCTGAATATCATTTGATGATGTGATAAACTGTTGATTATGATCGTGAATATTGTGCTATGAACATGATTTGTTGGCTGTTTGGATGACAAACTGTGAATCTTTTGTGTGTTATCACTGATTGGATAAATGTTATGAAATGCTGAATTCCTGGTTGTGCATTGTGGGATATTTGATAAATGATGTTGATCTTGCTATGTTATCATGCTTTCTTGCTGGGCCTCGGCTCACATGTGCTATGTGGTGCAGGTAAAGGCAGGGATAGGCTGAATCAACCATGCGTTGGAGAGCTCTGGGGGCGAGGTGTACATTGTCAGTTGCTCGGCCGCCACGGTCGAGGAATTGTACGGGGACAGAAACCTAAAATGTATATTTTGCCATTAGAGTGGCTTGAATTATTTGTAACTCTTGGAATTTGTTGTAACTAAGACGTCTAAACCCTGTTTTGAATTTTCATGTATTAAACTGTCATTTTTAATGAAAATAGCCTATTTGTGACCAAAATCTTTTATTCCTAATCTGTTGTCGACATTGAATTCACACTTTGTTTAAATGACTTGGTTAGCAAGTCTTGCACTATTCTAAACACACAGTGTAACGGTCTTGGTTATCCAGGGCGTTACATCTGGGGGCAGAATGTATATAGTTAGCTGATCGGCCTCCACGACCGAGGGATGGTATAGGGCAGAAGAGCCTAAAGTGCCTATTTTTCCATTAGAGTGGCTTGTGGTTGTACATAAACTTCGAAATTTTGTAAATTGTCCTTTAAAACCTATTTTGGGATCCAATGAATTAAACATTTATTTTAATGAAAATTTTTTGTTTATGACCAAAATCTTTTAACCCTAACCTAATTACGACTTTAGGGTCACGTTTTCAACTATAGGACATGATTAGCAAGTTTTGCACCTTTATAATCACACAGTGTAACGACCTTGGTTATCCAGGGTGTTACAATCCAATAAACAAGATTATTAATTGAACTCTTTAACTCCACTATAAATATGGAATTGCACTCTAATTATTTATAGAATTAGATTTATAGAGTTTTCTCTAGTAGTCCATTGACATAATCAATATATGTAGTTCTGTCCTTTATTATTGGTTCGTTAATTAGAGCTGGTCAAAATTACTGTTTTACCTTTCTAATTATCTCTTGATCCTTAAGTACCATTAATTCACTAGCGAATAATTAATCTATAATATAATTATAGATTTGAGCTCAATAACTATTCAGTTCCAGAATCAACCCTTAAGGGAACCAATATTCAATCTGTTAGGAAAGCATGGATTCCATTATTGTAATTCATGTTCCCAGCCATCCATGATATTGAATCTCCAAAACAAAAGTCATTAGCCTCATTATCCTAACATACCTTAACAAGTGAATCAAAAGATCCAATAAAAATAAACAAGAGTTCATGAATACTCAAGATTTAGATTGATCTACAAATGATCATCTAATCTGACAAGAATTAAATCTTTATGTCAAATGACAAGTTTATAAAGATAATTAATTCTCATCGGTCCTATCATATATATATATATCTCTATTATATACAACACCTTTACTAATATGTCTATCCACATCAGTAATTCGAATCTAGATTACTTGCATCTTGTATGTTACTGACTATTTTATTCATTATATATGATTTTAATTCTCTCGTACAAATACAAGATCATATTCTCATGAATGAATAGGGAATTTTCTTGATATTACTATATAATTAATTCAAGCAATAATTATAACATTCAAATATAATAAAATTGTACTTTTATTTAAAACCAATAAAATGTATTTACATGCTTTTAGGGCATTAATCCTAACATTTAGATCGGTCACGGATAATCCCATCTTTTCTTGGGTGGAACTGAAGAGCACATTTACTGAACATCCATTATCTACCAATATCCTTCGTACCCTTCATTTAGCGAACTGCACGGTTACCACCAGTGGGTCATTATGTTGGAACTGAACATGGCTAGCGTCGTCCTCTGTGAAAATGATTTGTTGTTTTTCCTATCGCTGTTCTGTTGATAACTGTTGGTTGAGCCATAGCTGCACCGACTGTCACCGTTCCACGGGCTGAATAAGGGCTTGGCTGGTTCCTGCGACAGCAGATCGCGCGTCTTCAAAGTTTTTCCACTCATCTACACTTTTCACTGGAGCTCCTGCCATAGATCGCTTCCCACGAGGATTCCTGTTCTCATTTCCATGAGCTTGAAGCTATCATCAGTGTTTCTAGCTCGTGCTGCAACGTTGGTGAATCTGCTCAGATATGCTTTCAAGGACTCACCGGGTTGCTATTTTATGTTGGACAATGAGTCGGCCTCTACACGAGTTTCCTTTGAAGCTCGGAACACTCTCTTGAACTCAGAAGACAATTTCTTCCAAGAGCTTATCGAATGTTTTTTGTACTTTTTGAACCACTGTCTGGCATGTCTGATCAGAGTTGTTGGAAACAAAATACATCTTAGGTCGAATGAATATGTGCTTCCATCAAATGTTGGCATGTTCGGCATCCTGAAGCCATTAGGATACATAGCTACTGTAATGTTCAGGGCAAAAGGTTCGAGCTCCTCATCAGAGTCACAATGATCAGTCCCCTTTCTAGATAAAAGCTTATTCATTTGCTCCTCTACCACGACCAGTCGCTCGAGGGTTGAGTCTTTCGTTTCTAGGTTAGCTGGGAGCTGTTCACCAGCTCCCATCCTATTGGACGCGTTTGATGGCATGTTTTCCCTTCAAGTTCGATCTTAGTTAGGTTGGACATTCACATTGTCGTGTATGATAGACAGACCTCCCTTGTGTTGAGTATAATTCATATCATCATTTCGAGTTGGATACCTCCTTTGTGAATTTAGATGATCAAGCAGGTCAAAACGAGGACTTTTTGTTGAACTAAGATGATTCCTCAAGTCGCTCTCAGACCTGCCTCCATGCTGGCTCCTCGTCCAGTATCTTCCATTTGTGAAACTTACAGCCCGCGGCTGAGATCGAGGACCTGGATTATCAACACATGCTCATGGGATGTTAGTGTTTAATGATGGCGGAGTATTTCTCCTACTATTTCCATAACTGGAGCGTCTCTTTGTGGGAGCAATGGTGTAGGATGTCTGACCAGCGATGGCAGATGCCTTATCAGTGAGGCTATCCTCATTCCATTAAGACAAACAAAATTAACTCATCTCGGCTCAACCCCGATGTCTGGAGTTCTCTGTGCCTGGGGTTTTGATCATGGTGCAGGAGGTTTTGTTGGGGTGTTTTGTCTCCGTGAATTTGTCCCAGTTCGCCCTGGTGGGTTGTTATGGGCATTCCTGGGAATTTGTGTGGAAGGCACAAAGCTGGGGGTCAGATTTCTGACCGATCGAATGACATGCGAAAGATGATTCCTGTGATGATTAGTAAACTGAGCACTTCGGTGATTTCGCTCTGAAGGTACAGAGCTCAGAGTGCCAGTCTTGACAGAACGACTGGGTTTGGACCGATTATTCCTGTGGGACTTATTGCACCCACTTTGCCTCTTTCCGACATTAGCATCGGTTGCAAGAGGGGATAATTGAGCCAGGACCTCCTCAATCTGTCTGTTTTCCTTAGTGAGATGGCTCCTAATTGGGCATTCTCTATCTCGATGGCTGTTAAATATCTTGTATTAGGATTCGGTGGGCGTGATGCTGAACTCTTAGTGTCGTCGTGGCCCACTGGTTGCTTCCTAGGATGTTGCTGAACATCCGGACCCTTTTTAGTGGAAACGACTGTATGATGCGCCTCTTGCCCACTAGGCTATTCCATTTTGTTGTCATGCATCGACCGAGTAACCACCACGATGAACGACGAATGAAACTTATAACAGATTAAGCACTAATTCTCTCTCAACAAAAGCACCAAACTGTAGTTTTTTTCAAACAATAGATTTAGAAATCTAATAAGAGTATTAGTGCTTATTTGCAAACCATAATGAACTTATATGAACCACTTCTTACACACACGATTTTACGTGGTTCAGTGGCTAAAATCCACCTATCCACGAGACAATATTATTGCTCTCTCACAATTTCTGCAAAGTTTCAGTATTACAAAAAGGATATCCCCTCCCTTGTCCATTATCCCTGATATTTATAGTGGAATTTCCTGGACAGGTTTGGGAAACCGTGTGCATAAATATGGTAAATATTTAATAAAGATAATTCCCATTTCCATAGGGATATGATTGCCTAACAGAGTATACTCATGTTATCTCAGACAATAAATAGGCTATACAGCCTGGACATTAATGAGCGTATAGAGTACCTCTGAATCTCTCAGGATCCTTCAGTATGTGTCATGACATGGTTTCCACGAGCTGAACATATTCAGAGCGCCCTAAAGGGGATCCAAGCAATACATGTCTCAAACTGGATCGTCATCCCAAGAGGAGATCTTCCAATTATCTGAATGCCATGCTGCCAAATCCTAACTCGAGCTGCTGACATCATCATTAGCTAGATGTTCTACTTGTAAGTTTTTTCCATATATTCATCTGCCAACTGTACCCCTGGCTGAGTGATTAAACTCGTGCTAATTTTTATGGAACAACACAAGTAAATGTAGAAATAAGAGGAAAAAGATAATATAAAAGCAATAGTAGAAATAAGAAATAACAAGAACAATAAGAAAAACTCTCTCACTCACACAACAAAAGCAAAGAGCATTAGTGATCACCAACTTGAACAAGGTTTACAACCTTTTCCCAAAAGCTTATTTCCCCCCTATCTCAAGAACTAAGGGATTCTCTTAATATTGGAAATAGCTCTCTGAAATAATCAAGCCTTTTTGTTGTATTTCTAGCCAATTGCTCTAGTGGATAGAAATGGTGTTATATTACAAGTGAGCAATAGACTTCTATTTATAGAGTTTTGAGACACCCTTGAATTTAAAATTCCACCAACCCTAATGGTTGTTACCATTATTTAATTGGATGTTTATGGAATTAAAAAGGAGTTTTGGGAGTTACATGAGGTGCTAGAACCATTCAAAGTGGAAAAAGGAATATAAAATTGGCTGCACTCGTCTCTGGCTGCGGCCACCAGCATTCTTGGGCACGGCCGTGTGCATCATCCACCAGGCCGCATCCAGGGACATTGGTGGCCGCGGCCACATGCCAATTTTTAGCATATCACTTTTGTGAATTTTTCCAAACAGCTCTATACTTTTCCTACATGACTTTGTAACGTCCAAACACATTATTGATGTTAATATCATGTCTCTAACAACCATATCACTAATGGCTTTGATCAATTCAAATAAAAAATGTGTAACATAAAATCTACAAATTATTAGGTGATATTTGAGAGTTACAAATTTATAACTTATTTTGTAACTCCAAAATGTGTTACATTTGCGCACACACATGTGTCCAATTTGTAACTCTTAGTTATATGTTACAAGATGTGACAAATCACATTTGTGTGACAAATCATATTTTGTCACACTATTTAATATAATATTATATTATATGTGTTGACGCGGTTTTTCGTTAACAATGAATTATGAAAAATAGCTGGCATGGATTAGTGCCTAATGATAAACCGCAATGAGAAAATGATACTTATAAACACTAGAAAGGAAATATTAAGAACACTCATCTTTTTACGTGGTTCGGAGGTAAAATCCACCTAGTCAACGAGTCTGTATTATTACGATTTTCTCTCTAAATTTTGACAGAGTTTTTTCATTACTCAGAACACCCCTCCCCTATCCAAGGTCTTAGTATTTATAATGAAAATCCATGGATCGGATGGGCATTGGGGTCATCACGTGAATCAATTCCCTAGTGTGACTTGTCTCACACTAATTATAATTATTAAAATTTATCCCAAGAAATAGTCTAATCATTAGGTAAAACTAAATATGAACCCTCAGGGATAATTCAGACATGCAATGTCTGATCATTCACGATTATATTACGTGTCCGGGATTTCTAGGATACACGGACATGTAATGTCTAACCATGCACGTCTATATAATGTATCCAGGTTTACGAAGATACAAGCATGCGGTAGATCTCTAGCATACCCCGAGATGAGTGTAGCGCCAGCCGGTATCTCGGATGCTATGCTTTATAAATGTTTTCAGTTCGTGCCTATTGTATTGTATTCACCAGCTCATGCTATAGACCTGGGGAATCGTGCTTCCTTTACAAGGGAAATATGGATATGTGGATCATCTATTACAGTTCTTGGCTAGCCAGTTGTATCCGAGCTGGCTAAAAGAATCATGCTGAATTTTAGGACGTATATTTGCCCCGCAAGTCCCTTCTCGTGTTCTCTAACATCATCTTTTGACTTACATGGCGGGGACTTTTAAACTTCCATTGTGATTATCCAGGCTTGCCCATTACTCGAGTACTAGACACGTGGAATGCTACAATTGGCGTCTGTTCGGGTTTTGAGGACTGCATTAATGGACTGGCCAACTTTTTTCTGCCATTTCATCTTTCGAAACACTATCCTCAGATCTTGAACTGGTTTGATCGGACGGTCCATGTTGTTTTATGCCTTTTACGTATAAAAAGGGACAGGTTAATTTCACAGCTTACCACCTTTCATTTGAAAATTTTCATCATCTTCTTTCTTCTGCGTTTTCATACCTTCTACCTTTCTAGAGAAAAGAAAAGCTTTCAAAAACCCCATGTGCCCATAATCTTCTGAAGACCTGGCCGTTCAACTGCCCAGGAGTGAGTTTTCCAAGCTGTACAAAGCGCACCTCTTATATCGACAATCTCACTGTAAGTCATAATCTTCCTTACGGGTTTTTTCTTTATAAATATTTGCACTTTACTTGCCATATTTCATCATGCTTCACCGTAGACGATATTAGGGTGTCTTCTTGGTTTTTGGCACATATATTTCACCTTTAGGGTTATACAAAAGACTTTGAACTTCTCCTAATATTGCAGCACTTATGACGTAGGGTATTTTCTAGGTAGAATTGCGTAACTTTTAGAAAGTACCCATTAGGTGCATAGAAGATGAAAGGCCAGGGTTCCAAAAAATTGGGTTGCTTAGGGAACACACTTTCTTTGGTGGCTTTTCTCTAAACCACCCTCCCCCGGACAATAATGGCCAGATTTTCTGACACTCGGATCCCTAAATGTCAGGGATCTGTTGGGAAACCTAGGCGTGTAGCGTAGGTAGCGTGTGGCGTCATGCCTCGGGCTGAGATTTCCTTAGCTCGAGCATTAAAAACTCCAATCTTTGTGATTTCTTGTCTTTATAAAATTGTTAGGTCGCCTAAACTGTTGATTCGTCGTTCTTGTTCGCTAGGCGACCTAATGGCTCCCAAGAAGAGCGTAGGTAAGAAGAGTGCAGCCGGCTCATCGTCTTAACGAGCCAACAAGGGAAAACAGGTAGCCTCAGAAACCCCTATCCCTTAGTTTTGCCCCATGGTGGAGGAGGAGCTCGTGGTTGGGCCTGACGCATTCTTAGAGGTGGAGAGAATTGTCTCCAAGATCACGAACTAAGGAAGGGTCAACAAGATTATGTTGTCCCACAATATTGAGGTCAGGTCTGGCGTCCTCATTGCTCGACCCCCCTATGAAAGGGAGCGGATCTGCGCGCCACTCCAGGAAGACTTCGTGACCTGGAGCGATGAGCACCTAAAGGTGGGGGCCTTTCTTCCCCTTGACCAATTCTTCGCAGACTTCCTCTATTATGTGAAGTTCGCGCCGTTTAAGCTCCCCCCAAAATCGTATCGACTGTTGGCGGGGTTGAAGTTTCTTCTCATGAAGCACGAGTGGGAGGTCCCCACTCCGGAGGATATCCTTTACTTAATCTGCCTCAAGGGCCAGCCCGGAATAATGAGGGTGAGGTGACGAGTTTTATTATTTGACCCGATTCCCGAACTTTCCCTCACTCATCGAGCTCCTCAGCCATCCCAACGATTATAAAGATCAATTCTTTTTGTCGAATGGGTTTCGCAACTGCGAACATCGCTACTTCAATCATCCTCATAAGTTTTCTTTCCTTTCTTAGCTCGTGAAATTATTCTCGTTGTATTTGGAGTTATTTCTCATGTGTATACTAACTACGTAGTATCTTCATGCAGCCATTTTTGCGAGGATGGCCAAATCTGTGACCCTCGGGGGTCAGTATGATACTCTATCGAGGCATCTGCCTAGCGAGAAGGATTACCGCCAGCTTGTGTTCGACGACACGATGTTGGCTTGTAAGTTAATTACTGAAGGCCAGACTTTGGCCTTGAGAAAAACATGAGCTAACATCCCGATAGTCCGCGAGCTCCCACCTATCCCCGAAGGGGTGCTGAGGCCGATGAAGGTGAAGAGCAAGAAGAAGACGAGGTACCTCTGATGCGGAAGAGGCGACCTCCCGAGGCTGCTCAGGACCCTGATGTAGAGCGAGCTTCATCGGGTGCAGCAGCCGGCCCCTCCGGCCAAGGTAACCCTTACCCCTATAGGGACTTAGATAGGGCTATCGCCAACCTTAGGTTAGTCAGGTTTAATCCAAACCAGCTCCTCCATTCTCAGCCCCATGATCCTGACCGTAACATAACCCTGCTTCAGTGCGTGGGTCATTTAGTGTTACGTCATGATATGGGCCATCTTAAAGGCACCATAGTTGTAGACAACACCTTATCCTTTAAGTTGGTCTTTTTGGAAGAGTATGGAACCAACCTCAGGTCGTGGCCCTCTCTGCTCCAGGGTATCCTTGCCCCTAGACATAGGCAATACGTAGAGGAGTCCAGCCTCGAGATAGAACCTGAGCCTAAACCTTCCCTAATCCAAGAAGTTGTAGACTTAGGCTCCCCTTCTCCTATAGCGGTTACAAGGCTGGAGGTCGTGGCAATATACTCCTCCTCTAGCTCGGAGGGTAGGACTTTTTGTTATATTGTATACATATATACACATTTTATGTAAGCTAATGACTTTGTATGTACATTAACGTCCTTCCCACTCTTTTTCAGGTGAAGAGATGGCACAACCGGGGGTTCCTTACATCCGCACGATTTTCCAGGAGGGGAAATCCAGCTCGGGGCCACTCCTAAAGAAACCCCAGTTTACAGCAAAAAAGGTGCCTCCTGTAGTGGGGACGACCTCCGAATCCCTGGCTAAGAGGAAAGGCCAGAACTCGACAACTCCAGCCACTGCTACTTAGGAAAAGAGGGGTCCGCCTCTGCCTCTTCCTCGGTTTCCACCCGCCTTTGCTCGGGATCAGGCAGCACAAGCTAATCCCCTAGCGCCTATCCTCTCCGCCGCCACCGTATGTATCCCGGTCAATGCCTAGGACCTGGAGAAGATCCCAAACACCTTTCAGGGGATTCTTTATGAGACGGCAAACGATACGGTGGAGCATTTTTACCAGGCCAATCCGAAGGATCTGAGGGTGATCGAGGAGAGGAGCCCAAAGAATGTCATGGACTTCGCGCTGGGGATGAACCTTATAGTAAGCCAACTTTCCTCAGCCAAACATACACTATTTTGATTTTATCCCAGCGTGTGTCTAACTTATTTCCTTACTTTTTACAGCTGGTCTTGGCTCAGCACCGTAGCATAGCTCGGGCCAGGGCGAGGAATGAAGAGCTTCAGACCGATCTCCAGGGTGCTCAGACAGCCTAGACTGCTGCCCAAACTGCCCTTACAACTGCTCAACAAGGCGAGTTGGATGCCAAGGTTGCTCTTGCAGTGTCTCAAGAGGGTGAGCAGACTGAAAAGGCCGCCTTGGATGCTCTTCAAGCTGAGTTCGCGGAGGCCAAAGCCAAGCAATTGGAGGCCGAGACTGCTACTAAGGAGGAGAAGGCAGCTTCGCTAACCTCCATGGAAAGCATGCTATACCATTGTTGGGCCTTCAACCAGAACGGCAAATTCTCTTTCCTAGCTTCTGAGGTGTGTGATCCCTACCTTGAGTAGTTCAAGGCTCGGATTCAACAAGAGCAGTCCGAGACCGGGGAGGCCTCCACTGCTGGCGAGCAGGATATCGAGGATATGACGTCCTCATAGCGCCCTGGAGGGTCTTAATTTTCCTTTGTCTTTATTCACCTTATATATGTTTTTTTTTGTCTATAAATATTTGCCGTTTTGGCCCGGTGCAAGGTTATCTTACTCGAGACAGTTTATTTATAATTGGAATACGTACTTTTTTTTATCTATGTCTTTTCCTTGATTGGTCCTTATGTTTATGACTTGCACATCAAAAATCTTAGGAATCGACTTTTAGATAGGGATAGATATTTTGATTTTGGTTATAACCAAAATTAATGTTGATTTATATCCTTCCTGTTGAGTATAAGGCCTTGGACCCGGTTATATCCAGGATTTTGAATATTCCAAATATAGTTCTTGTTAGATTTTATTGTTATCCCGAGCTTCAAAGGAAACCATCGAATTTTCAATTTTGCTAACTTCTAAGTCGTGGACCTGGTCATATCCAGTATTTTTAAATGGTTTAAAACTCAGTTCATGCTAGGTTTATTGATACCTCGTGTTTTTTGCAAAACACATTGGTTAATAAATTTTACTAACTTCCGAGTCTTGGACCGGGTTGTATCCAGGATAGTTTTGTACCTGTTTATATCCAGGATTTTTAATGATTTAGAACTTAGTTCATGCTAGATTTATTGACATCTTGTGTTTTCCTGAAAGAAAACCTCGGTTAATCAATTTTGCTAGATTCCATGTTTTAATCCTTCTCTGGTTGTATGCCCCCCAAGTAATCAGAAAGTGAACTTTCTTGGTTTCTTTGGACAAACGCTATTACATGAGTTAGTACATAAACGAAACTATATGAAAGACAAGAAATACACAATGATTCTTTTATTTCTTAATCAAACGACTTTTATAACTAAGCCTTACATAGATGAATGGTATCATCATTGATAATACTTCTTTAGGTTCATAGCATTCCAGGTCCGTGGGACTGTTTCTCCATTAAGTCGAGCTAATTTTAAGGTTCCCTCATGTAGGACCTCCATTATTTGATAGGGCCCTTCCCAGCTCGGACCCAAGGCACCATCTTTGGGGTCCTTGTTTGCCAAAAAGACCCTCCGGAGTACCAGGTCGCCCAAACCAAAAATACACCTCCTGACTTTGGAATTAAAATAACGAGTGTTTTTTTGCTGGTAATGCGTGAGCTGTAGCTATGAATCCTCTAGTATTTCATCAATTAGGTCGAGAGATGCATTGAGCAACTCATCATTCCACTCCTGGCTGAAGGTCTGGAGTCTGTGCGTGGTTATCTTTGTTTCGACGGGAAGGACGGCCTCACTTTCGAAAGTCAGGGAGAAAGGGGTGTGCCCCGCAGATGTTCGGTGGGAAGTCCGGTACACCCATAGTACCTGCAGGAGTTGCTCAGACCAGACTCCCTTGGCCTCGTCTAACATTTTCTTAAGGCTTGCTTTTGGGGTCTTATTCACAGCTTCGACCTGCCCATTGGCTTGTGGGTAGGCAAACGAAGAGAAACATTTAATTATGTCGTGCCTCTCACAGAACTCGGTGAAGAGATCACTATCGAACTGAGTTCCATTATCCGATACAATCTTGTTGGGCAGTCAAAATCAATACACAATACTCTTGGCTACAAAGTCCAGGACTCTTTTTGAGGTGATTGTTTCCAGGGGCTCAGCTTCTACCCACTTTGTGAAATAATCTATGGCTACCACTGCATAGCAAACTCCTCCTTTCCCGTGGGTAAAGCTCCCATCAAATCAATTCCCCATACCGCGAATGGCCATGGGGATGAGATCATTTGTAGCTCGACTGGTGGAGCTCGGGCGACTGTGGCGAACCACTAGCATTTGTCGCACTTTCAAACATAGGAGATGGAATCCTTTGATAAAGCGCGCGAATAATATCCCTGCCTTAATATTTTTAAGGCCAAGTATTGCCCCCCAGCATGATCCCCATAGAAGCCTTCATGCACCTCATGTAAAATAGTTTTAGCCTCCTCTGGCAGAACACATAGTAGAAGAGGCAAGGAATGGCCACGTCGGTACAACACTCCATCCACAATTGTATACCTTGGAGCTTGATAGAGTATCCTCCTCGCGTCTTTTTGTTCATTAGGAAACTTCCCTGTTGTAAGATACTCAACTATGGGGGTCATCCAAGTGGTCTCTCCAAGAATTCCACCGGTACTATGCTCAGAGTCTCAGCTTCTTTGGAGGCAGTGAGTCTCGCCAAAGCATCAGCGTTGGCATTCTGCTCGCGAGGGATCTGCTCGATGAGACCATATTCAAATTCATATATCTCTTTCTTCACTTTGGCTAGGTAAGCTGCCATCTTGGTCCCCTGCGCTTGGTATTCTCCTGACACTTGGTTTATCACGAGCTGGGAATCGCTATAGCACTGGACGACCCTGGCCTTCAATTCCTTTGCCACTCTAAGCCCAGCCAACAAAGCTTCGTATTCGGCTTCATTGTTGGAAGCCTCAAACCCGAACCGTAGCGCGGAGTGGAATCGATGCCCTTCTAGAGAGATCAATATGATCCCAGCTTCAGACCCGTTCTTGTTGGATGAACTGTCCACAAATATTCTCCACAATGCCTGAACTGGTTCTCTTAAAAGCTCCTCCAGAAACCCGGTGCATTCAGCCATAAAATCAGCCAGGGCTTGTCTTTTGATCGTAGTTCATGGTATGTACATTATTTCGAACTGGCTAAGTTCGATTGCCCATTTTAAGAGACGTCCGGATGCTTCAGGTTTCTGCAATACCTGCCTTAAAGGTTGGTCGGTCATGACGTGGATTGAATGGGATTGGAAATACGGCCTAAGCTTTCTGGAGACTAGAATAAGGCAGAACGCCATCTTTTCCATTAAGGGATACCGCGATTCAACTCTGAGAAGTCTTTTTCTTATATAATATACTGTTTTTTGAACTTGGTCTTCTTGCCAGACTAGCACGGCACTGGTTGCATTTTCCGTAACAGGCAAATAAAGGAAAATGGGCTCCCCCGACGCTAGCTTAGTCAATACTGGTGGCACGGCTAAATGTGTTGTTAGATCGAGAAATGCCTACTCGCACTCCTCAATCCATTCAAACTTCTTATTTCCTCGGAGCAGGTTATAGAATGGCAGGCACTTGTCAGTGGATTTAGAAATGAACGGATTGAGGGTTGCCACTCTTCCAATCAGACTCTGGATATCTTTACGTGACCTGGATGAAGGCATTTCTAATAACGATATGATTTTGTCTGGGTTCGCCTCTATCCCCCTTGTGTTGACTATGAATCCCAGAAACTTTCCTGATGCCACTTCGAAAGTACCCTTCTGGGGATTCAACCTCATGTTATATCTCCTTAAGATCTGAAAACATTCCTTCAGATTGGGAGCATGGTTATTGGCTATCTTAGATTTGACCAACATATCATCAACATACACTTCAATGTTTTTCCCGATCTGATCAACGAACATTCTATTGACCAATCCCTGGTATGTAGCCCCAACGTTCTTCAGCCCGAAGGGCATAACTTTATAACAGTAAACATTTGTTGGAGTCATAAAGCTAGTATGCTCCTGCTCCGTGGGGTTCATCGCGATCTGGTTATACCCAGAATACGCATCCATGAAGGACATGAGCTCATGCCCTGCGGTGGCATCCACCAACTGATCAATTCTTGCCAATGGGAAGCAATCCTTGGAACAAGCTTTGTTTAGGTAGGAGAATTCGATGCAGGTCCCCAACTTTCCATTTGGCTTTGGGACCAGGATAGGATTTGCGACCCAGATCGGATATTTAGCCTCGCGAATAAACCCACATTTTAATAGCCGGGCTACTTCTTCTTCCAGGGCCTTAGCTCGGGTTGTGCCCAGACGCCTCTATTTTTTCAGATTTCGCAGGAACGCTTTTATCCAAGTTCAGGGTGTGCATGATCACACTCGAGATTATCCCTACCATGTCTCCATGAGACCAGGCGAAAACATCTAGATTTCCTTGTAAGAATTTTATCAGCTCCGCCTTCCTCTCATTGCTAAGATTTTTTCTGAGATTAAGACTCTCAAAGAATTTCTGGGATTGATGTTTACTTCTTCGAGCTCTTCAATAGATCGGAGCTTAGACCTATCTTCACCTACTCGCGAATCGATATCATCACTCGGGGTAGTACCCTTGCCACTATCTTGCTGTGGTTCTTCCATTTAGGAGCAGCCCTTACTTCCTCAGACTTCTCGCCTTCGCCCTGTATGGCCATCGTTTGCTTCCCGGGTTGTGATTTTCCCTTCATGGAAATGCAAATCGCCTCGGACAGTACATATTCTTGCAGATGAGGGGAACTTGATCACAAGGTGGCGGACAGATGTTATGGCTTCGAATGCCATCAACGTACGTCGACCCAAGATTGCATTATACGCGGTCGGACAATCGACGATCACAAACACGAGAAGCTTGGAAAGAGTTCGTCGACCTTCAACCAAGGTTATCACTAACTCGATTGTTCCGATAGCCGCCGATCCCTCACTAAAAAACCCATACAACATCATGGATGTTGCTTTCAGTTCAGTTACGCAAAATCCCATTTTTTCTAATGTGGAGCTAAATAGGAGATTCACAGAACTTCCATTATCCACTAGTGTCCTCCTAACCCTCCGGTTGGCGAGCTGGATGGTTATGACTAGAGGATCGTTATGCGAGAATTGGACATGGCTAGCATCTTCTTTAGTAAAATTGATTGGTTGTTTCTCCAATCGCTGTTGCTTGGATAAACGTTGCTCCGGGACAAACTCAACTCCTTTGTGAGATCTCAGCTCATTGATATACCTCTTCTGGCCACCTCTTGTAACACCCTGGATAGCCAAGACCGTTACACTGTTTGTTTATAAAGGTGCAAGACTTGCTACTCAAGTCATATAACTCTAAACGTGTTACTGGTACTATAGTTAAACTAGGGTTAAAAGATTTTGGTCTCAAAAGCTTCATTTATTATAAACAAACATTTTCCTTACAAAGGATCCCAAAAGTAGTAAAGTTAAAAGACAGTCTACAAAATTCTAAAATTGAAATACAGTTATTAGCCACTCTAAGGCAAAACAGACAATTAAGCTTTTCTTGTCCTGTATCACTCCTTGGCTGTGGCGGCCGATCAGCTGACTATGTACATTCAGTCTCGAAGCTCTACACCTCAGGACTGGTCCAACTTGCCCTTGCCTTTACCTGCACCACATAGCACCCGTGAGCCAAGGGTCAGCAAGAAAACACCATAACAGAGCAGAATCACTAAGTAAACAACCAGATAACTCATGCAGTATAAAAATGTGCTCAACATTCCAAATACTCATGTTATTCAAGTATTCAGCATATCAAGTGAATCAATTCATATCAATAATCATTTCACATATGATAACCAGGGTTAACGCCCATAGGCTGCACCCTCTATTTATCTCACTAACTCCGGCCCGCTTAAACCAAGCTTAGTGAATATTAAGCTGTCCTCAGCTACCAGTGGCCGAGTCGTGCCCTATGCGCAAGTATTTATTACGGCACGCTTAGGTTGTTTATCACATGTCCCATGGCATAATAACATCTATGACATCATACAGATATAGGGAGCTCTTAGTCCCATCACAACCACATATCCGGGTGTAGTTTTCTTACCTTTAGATTTCACTAGCTTGTTCAATTTGATCCTCAAGCATGATCCCATCTGAGCCCTAGCGTACACCTAGTCACAGCCATAGATCAGAATCATCAGCAAACCTCAAATCCAAAACCTAGCCTCGGGAAGCCCTAATTCCACAAAACAGGGTGGTGGAATCAAACCCCGAACCCCGGGCAGAAACCCTTAAAAATAACCAAAAAACCCCTTTCTGGGAATAGGGTAGTGCTACAGACCTAAGGAGAGTGCTACAACACTACAAGCAGAGCCAAAAGGCTCTGGAACTTCTGGGCCTAGAGCTGTAGAGCCCAAAACGAATTTTTCTCCTTCGAATTTTTCCAAGCCAAACCTCTCTGAAACTCAACCAAACTTCAAAACAAGCCTCCCAACATCCTCAACTCACCCCATAAGTCCCAACCACAAGAAATTCAATCACATGCACCCCAAAACATAAAATTCACCATGGCTGAACCTAAAGCTCAAAACTCAACAGAAATCAACTGAAATCACAAAACTTAAACCAGAGTTTCTTACCTTTGATGGATGAGCTCAATCTAGGTTATCCTCCACACTTGCTTAGCATTCACCTCCTCAAAGCTTCAGCCTCAACTCCCTAAAATTCCCACCAAAACTCAGCTCAAAACCCATATTAATACTAAGAACTAGAAACTGAGTTACAACCTCAAGACCTTACCTCAAATGATGAGTAACCTCTGCCAATTCCTCTAGACATATCAAGGATCCTAACCTCAAGCTCCTGCCCAAACTCCCTCTGAGTTTTAGCTCCAAGAGACCAAGAATTGGTGTTGAGAAGCCTAAACTGAGAGAGAGAAAAGAGTCTCCCACTTTTCCTTCTACTTTTATTTTCTTTCTTCAGACTTCCTTCCAATTCTAGACATTCAACTAAGGCATAAAGCAGACTTAACTCTTATCCCTTATAAGCCAAATGACCATGTTACCCTCCCATAATTCCTCAGCCTTTAAATCAACCTAAGGGAATTTTGGTCATTTGTTCCCAATTCCCGCTAATTACCCAAGTGTCTCTAATATTTTCCACTCAGTTCCCGATGCCTAATCAATTATATTCCACAATATCAAAATAGACCCCAATATATTCTCTAATTTCCTCGAAATACCCCCAGGCTCACCCCCGAGCAGGGTATAAATCACCGCCGTGACTTTTTCGTTGAACCGCTCACTAGGATTGCCTCGAGTCACAGACTACAAATATATCCACATAATAATGTGGTCTCAACAATTTATTACACTTATTCACATTTATGCCCTCAGGGCCTACATGCATACTAATACACATAGTTATGCGTCACAGACATTCAAATAATCATATAACATGCTTTTAATTATTAAATCACATATAATCTAATTATGCCCTCCCGGTGCACTAATCAAGGCCCTTAAGCCCTATTAGCAAATTTGGGTCGTTACAACTATCCCCTCCTAATGAGAATTTCGTCCTCGAAATTTACTTGAATAACTTGAGATACTGATCCCGCCTTGCTGTCTCAAGCTCCCAGGTCGCCTCCTCGACCCTACTATTCCTCCACAGAACTTTAACAAGAGGAATCGTCTTATTCCATAGTACTTTATTTTTATGATCCAAAATCTGAACCGGGTGCTCCTCTTAAGCAAAATCTGTCTGCGACTCCAAGTCTTCATATCTCAACACATGAGTTGCATCTGAGACGTACTTCCGGAGCATAGAAACATGAAACACGTCATGGACTCCTGACAATGATGGAGGCAAGGCTAACCTGTAAGCCACCTGATCGATCCTTTCTAGGATCTCAAAAGGCCCAATGAACCTAGGGCTTAGCTTGCCCTTCATTCCGAACCTCCTCACCCCTCGCAACAGTGAAACTCGGAGAAATACGTGGTCCCCAACCTGGAAATCTACGTCCCTACACTTGGGTTCAGCATAGCTTTTCTGTCTACTCTGAGAGGCGAGCATCCTAGCTCGAATCTTCTCTATAGCTTCACTTGTCCTCTGAAGAATATCTGGCCCCAAATACTTCCTCTCACCCATTTCATCCCAATGAATGGGTGATCTAAACTTCCTTCCATATAACATCTAGTAGGGAGCCACTCCAATCGTTGATTGGTAACTATTATTATATGAAAATTCAATCAACGGGAGATACTTACTCCATGATCCCTCAAAATCGATCACACATGCTCTTAGCATATCTTCCAATACCTGAATCGTTCTCTCAGACTAACCATCAGTCTGAGGATGAAAGGCTATGCTGAACTTCAACTGAGTCCCCATAGCCTTCTGTAAACCACCCCAAAACTTGGAGGTAAGGATAGGATCCCGGTCTGACACTATAGACTTAGGAACCCCATAGAGACGTACGATCTCCCTCACATACAACTCTACATACTGATCCACAGTGTATGTCAACCTCACTGGAAGAAAATGGGCTAACTTGGTGTATCTGTCCACTATCACCCACACTGAGTCATGAAGCCCTACACTTCTGGGTAAACCTCCCACAAAATCCATCGTAATGTCCTCCCATTTCCACTCGGGAATACCCAAAGGCTGAAGCAACCCTGCAGGTCGTTGATGTTCAACTTTTACTTGCTGACAGGTTAAACATCTGGCTATGTACTCCACCACATCCTTCATCCCGGGCCACCAATATAACGTTCGTAGATCCTGGTACATCTTCGTGGTACCCGAATGAAGTGAGTACGGCGTCGTATGAGACTCATCCAATATCTCTTGTCTGATTCCCTCATCATTCAGAACACAAATCTATCCTTGATATAGAAGCAAACCAACCTCAAAGATAGAATAGTCCTTAGCTACTCTTGCTAAGACATTCTCTCTAGCCTCCTGTAACTGAGTGTCTACCAATTGCCCTTCTCTAATCCTCTCTAGTAGGGTCGACTGCAGAGTAATATTGGCCAACCGGCCTACCACCAGTTCTATCCCCGCTCTGACCATCTCATCAGCTAACTCTCTCGAGATCTGGGTGGAACTATATAACTGACCTAGGCCTCTCCAGGTCAATGGATCCGCAACTACATTGGCTTTCCCCGGATGGTAAATAATATCATAATCATAATCTTTCACCAACTCTAGCCAATGCCTCTGTCTCATGTTCAGGTCCTTCTGTGTAAAGAAATACTTCAGACTCTTGTGGTCAGTGTATACCTCAAACTTTTCCCCATACAGATAATGTCGCCAAATCTTCAGGGCGAATACCACTGCTGCTAGCTCTAAATCATGGGTACAATATCGTTGCTCATACTCCTTTAGGTGTCGTGATGCATAAGCTATGAACTTTTCATTCTACATCAACACACACCCTAAACCCAATCTCAACACATCACAATAGACAACAAACTTCCCTTCCCCCGAAGGAAGATTCAACACGGGCGCAGTAATAAGTCATCGCTTCAGCTCTTGGAAACTGTCCTCACACTTTTCTGACCAGATAAACTTTAAATTCTTCCATGTCAATTCTGTCATCCATGCCACCATCTTCGAGAAGCCTTCCACAAACCGTCTGTAGTAACCCGCTAGACCAAGAAAACTCCGCACTTCTGAGGCGTTCCTTGGCCTCGGCCAATCCCTAACTGCCTCCACCATAGATGGATCCACCTTAATTCCATCTGCACTAAAAATATGTCCAAGGAATGTTACTTCTGGTAACCAAAATTCACATTGCTCAAACTTGGCGTACAACTGATGCTCCCTCAATCTCTGCAGAACCTGTCGAAGATGAAACTCGTGCTCTGCCTCTGAACTGTAGTACACCAAGATGTCGTCGATCAAGACAATAATGAACTGATCCAGAAAATCCTTGAACACTCTATCCATTAGGTCCATAAAGGCTCCTGGGGCATTCGTTAGACCAAATGACATGACCAAAAACTCATAGTGCCCATACCTCATTCGGAAGGCCATCTTCGGTATGTCCTCATCCTTGATCCTCAACTGGTGATAACCAAATCGAAGATCAATTTTCGAGAGCACCGTCTTACCCTGTAGCTGATCGAACAAGTCATCAATCCTTGGTAAGGGGTACTTACTCTTGATAGTCAACCTGTTCAATTTCCTATAGTCTATACACATTCTCAAAGTCCCATCCTTTTTCTTTACAAACAAAACTGGAGCAGCTCATGGCGAGTAACTAGGCCTGATGAACCCCAAATCCAGTAGCTCTTGCTACTGTATCTTCAATTCTTTCAGTTCTGCTGATGCCATCCTTTATGGTGCCCTCGACACTGGCTTTGTCCCTTGCGCTAACTCAATGAAAAACTGAATCTCTCTACGCGGTGGCAACCCAGGCAAGTCCCCAGGAAACACATCCAAGAACTCACAAACCAATCTGGTTTCTTCCGGTCCAGATAGCGAAACCCTGGTGGTATCCACCACAGTAGCCAGGAAACCTATACACCTTCCTTGTAACAGATCCCTGGCTCTCAGCGCCGATATCCTGGCTACGCGGGGCCCATGCATCGCTCCCACAAAAACAAAGGGTTCCTCGCCCTCTGGCTCAAAGGTCACCATCTTCTTCCTACAGTCAATGGTAGCTCCAAATCTAACCGACCAATCCATACCTAAAATCAAATCAAAGTCCTCCATACTAACCTCAATCAAATCTACTGACAACTCTCTACCGTCAACTATCACTGGCAGTGCTCTAATCCACCTCCTACATACTACCAGTTCCCCTGTAGGCAAAATAGTCCCAAACCCTGAAGTAAAATACTCACTAGGTCTACACAGTCTATCAATCACCTTACTAGAAAAAAATGAATGTGTAGCACCAGAGTCAATCAATACAGTAAAAAGAGAGCCAGCGGTAGAAAGCTGACCTGTCACTATTGAGGGACTAGCCTCGGCCTCCTCCTACGTCAGGGTGAACACTCGAGCTGGAGTCAAGCTATCCACCTTCCTTGCATCTCACTTCTGCACTGTTGGCTAGTCTTTCTTGAGGTGTCCCACCACCCCGCACACATAACAGGCCTTAGCCCGCCACTCGCCCGGATGGTGTCTTCTACACCTCGTGCACTCTGGATAGGTCCTCCATGAATCACTGCCTCCCTGACGGCCACCCTGAGTACCTCGACCTCTCCTATCAGGATCAAGAGCGGAAAAAGCATCAGGGGTCTTACTCTTTAATTCACTGGGGCCTCCCCCTACCAGAACTAGAATATGGAGGCACCGCCCTGCGACCCTCCCGCCTCGCTGCACTCTCTCTCCATATCTTATTCTTTGCTTCCTCAGTGGTAAGAGCCTTCTCTATAGCCTAGGCATTAGTCGTCCCTCCAGGAATTGTTGTAATTCTCACTTCTCGGGCTATCATAGCATTAAGCCCTTTAATAAATCTGTCTTTCCTAGCTGCATCAGTAGGCACAAGGTCGGGTGCGAACTTCGCAAGTCTATCAAACTTTAGGGCATATTCTGTAACTGTCATACTGCCCTGAACCAGCCCGACGAACTCATTTACCTCCGCTGCCCTGATGGCAACATTATAGTACTTCTGACTAAATAGATCCTTGAATGCTTCCCAAGTCAAAGCAGTAACATCCCTGGTCTGTGATGCCACTTCCCACCAGATTCGGGCATCCTCTCTTAGCATATATATGGCACAGGCCATTCTGTCATGTCCCTCTACCCTCATAAAATCCAAGATTGTAACGACCCAAATTCACTAATAAGGCGTAAGGGCCTTGGTTAGTGTGCCGGGAGGGCATAATGGGAATTATGTGTGATTTTTATGATTAAGACGCATGATTATGATTTTAAGCATGTTATATAATTATGTGAATTGTGTTATGTGATAATTATGATGTGTGAATCGTACTGCGTGGGTGCTGTGATACCAATGTGATGCACGTGCTGAGACGGTCCTAGAAAACTAGATAATGGTAACTGGTGATTTGGTAACCTGCGTAACTGTTAGTAACCATAGAGAGTAACAGGCTTTATTGGGAAAGTGGTAGAATTGTAAAGTTAGGAAAATGAAAAGTAAGCCCTTGAGGTCTAGTTAGTAAGGGATATAAATGGAGGGTTAAACTAGTCTTTTGGCAAGGAATAGATGAGTAAGAGCTAAAGGAAAATACAATACTTATAACACTTGGAGAAAGGGGCTTTATGCTGAAAATTGGAGACCTAGAGGAAGAGCAAAACTAAGATGGAAGGGAGAAGCTGAATCTAGCTTTTGGAGGGAGAATTAAGGAGTGATTGAAGTTGTCAAGCAAGCTTAGATCAAGAATACTCAGAGGTAAGATTTTGATTATGGTATATCTAAGTTTCAAATCTGATTTTTGGTTGATAAGTGTGAATTGAAACAAATTGGTGGCTGGTTTTGTATGAACTCAGAATTGGGTAACAAAGGGGAAGGAGGTTTAAAGCTAGAGGTTGGACTCACCACTCAAGGTAAGGTTTCTGTGTAATTATTAGGCTTCTTTCTGTTAAGGTTTAGGGGGTTTGGAGTGTGGTCTGGTTTGGGTTCAAGTTGTTTTTAATTCTCTGGTTTGAGTTACAAAGCATGAAACTCAAGAGTGAATCTTGGGAATAGTTGTGTGAATGGGCTTGGGTATGATGTTTTTAGGTTGCTGTGAGGTTTATTAAGGATCTAGAGTTGGTTTTGGGACTTAGGATGGAGTTTGGGGTGATTTGGAGTGAGTTAGGCTCGGGAAAAACGCGAAGGAAAACCCAGAATTCTGGGCCTGCGAAGGCGCACCGCGGCACAGTTTTAGCGTGCCGCGGCACGAGGCCCCTGACTTGCTGGGTGCCGCGGCACAAGGCCAATTTCAGGACATCAATTTTGGCAATTTTGGCCCTTTTCTCCGGGGGTTTGGGGGATGTCTCCGGGGTATAGTTTTAAGGTTTTGGGGGTTCCGAGAGTGTGGGTTAGGTTCCGGGAAGGTAGTTTTGGATTGATTAGTGACAAGGAGTGTTTTATTTGTGTTGTGATTAGGACTTTGGAGAGGCTCGGGGTAGAGGACCGTGCTTGCGGCTACGTGGCATCGAAAACCAGTGAATTGAAAGGTAAGAAAACTGCATTCGAATGTATGATTGTAATGGGACTAAGTGCTCCCGAGAGTTGTATTGTGTCAATGTTGGTATTATGCCAAGGGACACGTAAAAGCGGTCTAAGAGTACCGTACATGATTTTAGCGCACGGGGTGCGAATTGGCCACTGGGAGCCAGAAAAAATAGGATAACAGAGGGAGCTGCCTGTGAGCGCTAGCCCTGGTTATCGTCTGTGCATTATGTATTATGAGCTGAGATGCTTAGTATATGAAATACTTGACTGATGATATACTTGAGTTTATGAGATGCTATATGTGTAATTGACTTGTTTGCTAGTTGTTCATGCTCTGTTGTTGCTGTGTTTTCTTGCTGGGCCTTGGCTCACGGGTGCTTCGTGGTGCAGGTAAGGGCAAGAGCAAGCTGGAACAGGCTTGAGGTGGAGAGCTCAGCGGTGAAATGTACATAGCCAGCTGTTCGATCACCATGGTCGAGGAGTGTGTCAGGACAAGGAATTACCTAACTGCTCGATTTTGCCTTAATATGGCCAGTCAATGTATTTAAACTTTGTAACTTTTGTAAATAGCTTTTAAACTGTCATTTTTGGGATCCCATGTAAATAAACAATGTTTAGTAATGAAAACGTAACTTTTGAGACCAAAACACTTTTAACCTTAGTTCCTCTACTGTTTCAATAACACGCTTTTACTTTATGACTTGATTAGCAAGTCTGGCACTTTATAAACACACAGTGTAACGGTCTTGGCTATCCAGGGCGTTACAAAGATGGTAGTAATCATGGTCATCCACTGTTCAGCCTTCAGCGGATCAGGTCCTCCCTCAAAGATTGGGGGCTGTTGTTCCCTGAACCGCTCGTACAACGGCTCCCATCTATTCCCAACCTCTATTGGCTGTACAACTGGTACCAATGTTGGTGGCACAATAGGGGCAGCACTCCCTGATGGAGTCTACTGTTGCAAGATTCAATTCTGTTCATCCTGGCTTGTAGCCGTGCTTACATATCAGCCATAAGCTGCTGCTAGTTCTCAGGGACTGGCGGAGGGGTCTGGCCCTGGTCATCATCTCTAGTTTCAGACCTGATGTCGGCTAGTTGCGTAGATTTTCTTGGATGCATCATTGTCCAAGTCAATCTACAGTCAACGACTCGGCAGTCAAACTATGATGACAGGTTAATAATCTGTCCATGATCCACCATTAGAACCCCAAACATTTACAAATAATCAAAGTATAACAGTTCATCGAATTATCCAAATATTTTCGTTCACATGCACAGCAGTGCTAATAAGCATGCCTAAATATCATGCAATAGTCAAGGGCCAGGCCCTATCAGTATCTCATGCTCCATATTAATCAAGCAGATATCAACAGTCATATTTCATTTAGATCATTTAAACATATAGTCATGTATACAAAATTACCAAACCCTGAGTTGAGCTTATCTTTCGAGGTGAATGTACATGTCCAGCCAGTCTTCAGGAACCCTTAAACCTAGGATGCTCTGATACCAAGTTGTAATGCCCTGGATAGCCAAGACTGTTACACTGTGTGTTTATAAAGGTGCAAGACTTGCTAGTCAAGTAATTTAACTCGAAATGTGTTACTGGTACTATAGTTGAACTAGGGTTAAAAGATTTTGGTCTAAAAAGCTTCATTTCTTATAAACAAACATTTTCCTTACATGGGATCCCAAAAGTAGTAAAGTTAAAAGTTAGTCTACAAAATTCTAGGATTGAAATATAATTATTAGCCACTCTAAGGCAAAACAGACAATTAAGCTTTTCTTGTCCTGTATCACTCCTCGACTGTGGCGGCCGATCAGCTGACTATGTACATTCAGCCTCGAAGCTCTCCACCACAGGACTGGTCCAACTTGCCCTTGCCTTTACCTGCACCACGTAGCACCCGTGAGCCAAGGGTCAGAAAGAAAACACCATAACAGAGCATAATCATTAAGTAAACAACCAGCTCACTCATGTAGTATAAACATATGCTCAACATTCCAATATTCATGTTACTCAAGTATTCAGCATATCAAGTACACCATTTCATATCAATAATCATTTCACATATGATAACCAGGGTTAACGCCCATAGGTCGCACCCTCTATTTATCCCATTGACTCCGGCTCGCTTAAACCGAGCTCAGTGAATATTAGGTTCTCCCCGTCTTGTATCACTCCTCGGCCGTGGCGGCCGATCAGCTGACTATGTACATTCAGCCCCAAAGCTCTCCAACTCAGGACTGGTCCACTTTGCTCTTGCCCTTACTTGCACCACGTAGCACCCATGAGCCAAGGCCCAGCAAGAAAACACAATAACAGATCATAATCATCAAATAAATAACCAGATAACTCATACAGTATACTTATATACTCAACATTCCAGATATTCACATTAATAAAGTATTCAACATACTAAGTACATCATTTCATATCAATAATCAAATCACATACGATAACCAGGGTTAATGCCCATAGGTCGCACCCTCTATTTATCCCATTGACTTCGACCCGCTTAAACCGAGCTTAGTGAATATTAAGCTTTCCTCAGCTACCAGTGCCCAAGCCGCGCCTTGTGCGCAAGTATTTATTACGGCATGCTTAGGCTGTCTATCACATGTTCCATAGCATAATACCATCTATGACATCGTACAGATATAGGGAGCTCTTAGTTCCATCACAAACACATATCCGAGTGAAGTTTTCTTACCTTTATATTTCGCTAGCTTGTTCAATTTGATCCTCAAGCATGATCCTATCTGAGCCCTAGCGTACACCTAGTCACATCCATAGATCAGAATCATCACCACAAATCAAATAAAAAACCTAGCCGCGGGAAGCCCTAATTCCACCAAACGGGGTGGTGGAATCAAACCCCGAACCCCCGGGCAGAAACCCTTAAAAATAACCAAAAAACCCATTTCTGTGAACAGGGTAGCGCTACAGCGCCCTAAGGAGAGCGCTACAAGTAGAGCAAAAAGGCTCTAGAACTTCAGGGCCTAGCGTTGTGGCGCCCAGTGACTAGCGCTACAACGCTACTCACAGCACAACCCAGAACAAAATTTTCTCCTTTGAATATTCCGAGCCAAACCTTTCCAAAACTCAACCAAACCTGAACAAAACTTCAAAGCAAGCCTTCCAACATCCTTAACTCATCCCATAAGTCCCAACCACAAGAAATTCAATCACATGCACCCCAAAACACAAAATTCACCATGGCTGAACCTAGATCTCAAAACTCAACAGAAATCAACTGAAATCACAAAACTTAAACCAGAGTTTCTTACCTTTGATGGATGAGCTCAACCTAGGTTTTCCTCCACACTTGCTTAGCCTTCACCTCCTCAAAGCTTCAGCCTCAATTCCCTAAAATTCCCACCAAAACTCAGCTCAAAACCCATATTAATACTAAGAACTAGAAACTGAGTTACAACCTCAAGACCTTACCTCAAATGATGAGTAACCTCTGCCAATTCCTCTAGACAAATCAAGGATCCTAACCTCAAGCTCCAGCCCAAACTCCCTCAGAGTTTTAGCTCCAAGAGACCTAAACCGAGAGAGAGAAAAAAGTCTCCCACTTTTCCTTCTTTCCTTTTTCCTTCTACTTTTCTTTTCTTTCTTCAGAGTTCCTTCAAATTCTAGACATTCCACTAAGGCATAAAGCAGACTTAACTCTTATCCCTTATAAGCAAAATGAACATGTTACCCTCCCATAATTCCTAAGCCTTTAAATCAACCAAGGGGCATTTTGGTCGTTTGTTCCCAATTCCTGCTAATTCCCCGAGTGTCTCTAATATTTTCCACTCACTTCCCGTCGCCTAACTAATCATCAATTATATTCCTCAATATCAAAATAGACCCCAATATATTCTCTAAATTCCCCAAAATACCCCCAAGCTCACCCCGAGCCGGGTATAAATCCCCACCGTGACTTTTTCACTGAACCGCTCACTAGGATCGCCTTGAGTCACAGACTACAAATATATCCACATAATAATGTGGTCTCAACAATTTATTACACTTATTCACATTTATGCCCTCAACGTGCTAAAATTACGAATATGCCCTTCAAACCTAATCAGGGCCTACATGCATACTAATACACATAGTCATGCATCACAGACATTCAAATAATCATATAACATGATTTTAATTATTAAATCACATATAATCAAATTATGCCCTCTCGGCGCACTAATCAAGGCCCTTAAGCCCTATTAGCAAATTTGGGTCGTTACACCTCTGCTCGTGCTTTCCTGGTGAGGGCCTACGGAGATGGTTGTTATCTCTCCCCCTGTTATCGAAGGAGGGGTATCCTGATTTACTTGAGCTTCAATCTGATTTGTTGGGGCCTTTGGAGCTGATGGAATGTTTTGTCTCGCGAGCTGACCTGGAGTTATTCGATTCTGGGCATACTGAGCCAAAGGTCCGGCCATGATGAGTGTCTCGATCTCATCCTTCAAGTGCTTGCAATCATCAGTGTTGTTACCGGTGTCATTATGGAATCGACAAAATTTCGAAGGATCTCTCTTCGCCCTTTTATTTTTTAAAGGCTCTGGCTTTTTCCACAGAAGACGGGCAGAATTCGCCAAGAAAATGCGCTCTCTAGTGTCCGTGACGTCGGCATAAGTTGTATAGATCAGCTTAAACTTCTTCACGTGCTTGTTCTTCTTTAAACCGCTTTGGCCACCCTCATCATTTCCCTTCCTCTTGTTATTTCCCCCTTGGTTATTCTGGGTAACGGTTTGAGCTGTAGCTGCAACATCCGTTACCGCTCCAACGGTCTGTGTAGGGACTTGGCTAGTTCTTGCGACTGAAGCTCGTGCCTCTTCCAAGTTGATCAACCTTTGAGCCTTGTTTAGGAACTCATCTACGGTGTTGACCCCTTTTCTTTGGAGTTCTTGCCATACACCATCCCCAACAAGAATTCCTATTCTCATCGCCATGAGCCTGGAACTTTCATCCGCGTCTCTAGCTTGCACAGTAACAAAGGCAAACCTACTCAGATTTGCCTTCAAAGGATCTCCAGGCTGTTGCTTTACATTTGCGAGGGAGTCTGCCTTGGTGTGAGCCACCTGAGAAGCCCGGAATGCTCTCTTGAAATCAGCGGAGAAACTCTTCCACGAGCTGATAGAATGCTTTTTGTATTTCTTGAACCATTGTCTATCCAGCCTGACCAGAGTCGAGGGGAATACCAGGCACCTTAGCTTGGGTCCAATATTGTGGGACATCATCAGGGTGTTGAACATTCCCAAGTCGTCTGACAGATCTCTATCTCCATCGAATTTTGACAAATGGGGCATCCTGAAACCCGACGGGTTAGTAGTTGCTGCGATGCTTGGGGCAAAAAGTTTGAGCTCATCCCCTGAGTCATATTCGTCTTTTTCCTTCTCTGATAGGAGTCTTTTCATCAGCTTCTCCATCTGGCCTAACCTTTTGAGGGTTTGGTCCTTGGTTCCCTGGTTGTTATGAGGCTGTTCAACAACTCCCATTCGGTTGTATGCGTTTGGTAGGTTATTGTCCCTCCAAGTTCGAGCTTGGTTTGGTGGGACATTCCCATTATCACGTACTTCAGAAGGTACTCTCTCGTGGTGAGTGCAACTGACTCCATCGTGAGCTGGATTTCTCCTTTGTGAATTTAGGCGATCTCGTAGATCGGTCTGTGGATTGACCTGAGGGCTCTGAACCGAACTCAGTTGATTTCTCAAATTTGTGCCGGACCTACCACTTCGACGACCCTCAGTCCAATAACTTCCATTAGAGAAACTTAGAGCTCACGGTTGAGGATGAGGATCTGGAATATTTTCGCGTGCCCATGGGGCATAAGCAGGGGCAGCAAGAGGAGGATTTCTCCTGTTGTCCCCATAGGTAGGAACGTTTCACGTAGAACAAGGTGGTGTAGGATTCCTTATGGGCGGCGGGAGATGCCTAACTGGCGAGGCAATTATTGTCCCATCAGTTCGAACCAAATTAGCCTATGGTCGTTCTGCTCTGCCATTTCAGACTCTTTATGTTTGGCGATCTGATCGTGACACAAGGGGGTCAGTTGGAACATGCCGTCTTTGCAATTTTTCCCTAGACCTTCTGCATGGGTTGCCATGGGCGTTTCCAGGCACATTCAACGGTGGTACTGAACTTGGTGTCGAGGTCTTAACCGACCGGCTGACTTGCCGATGACCCCTGGGAAAGCCATCATCTTGGTGATCTTGCGCCATGGGCGGAGAACTTGGGGTCGAGGTTCTAACCGATCGACTTGTTCTGGATCGACTATCCCGGCGAGACTTATGAGTTCCACCATGCCTCTTTCCAACGTTAACGTCGGTTGCCAGAGGGAGTAGCCGAACCAAAACCTCCTCGACTTGTTTGTTTGCTTTGGCCAGATGGCTCCTTAACTGCATGTTTTCCAACTCTACTGCAGTCAAGTAATCCGGGTTCGTATTTGCCAGTAATGATGCTTAAATCCCAGTGTCGCCGGGGCCCATCGCTTGTTTTCCCGACCGTTGCTAGATTTCAGAGTTATGTTCATCAGAAACAGCAGTAAGATGAGCCTCCTGCCCACCATATTGATCCGTTTTATTAACGTGTCTCGAGCAAGTAACCACCATGGTGAACTTTGATCTAAATCTTTTACGATAGCACTAATCTGCATCTCTCAATGAAAGCACCAAATTGTTGATGCGATTTTTCGCCAACAGTGAATTATGAAAAATAGCTGGGATGGATTAGTGCCCAATGATAAACTACAATGAGAAAATGATGCTTATAAACACTAGATGGGAAATATTAAGAACACTCGTCTTTTTACGTGGTTCTGAGGTTAAAATCCACCTAGTCCCTGAGTCTGTATTATTACTGTTTTTCTCTCTAAATTTTGAGTGAGATTTTACTCAGAGCACCCCTGCCCTATCTAAGGTCTTAGTATTTACAGTGAAAATCCATGGATCGGATGGGCATTGGGGTCATCACGTGAATCAAATCCCTAGTGTGACTTGTCTCACACTAATTATAATTATTACAATTTATCCCAAGGTATAGTCTAATCATTAGGTAAAACTGATCATGAACCCTCAGGGATAATTCGGACATGCCATGTTTGATCATGCATGATTATATTACGTGTCCGAGATTTCAGGGATACGTGGACATGTAATGTCTGACCATGCACGTCTATATAACGTATCCTAAACTTTCTAACTTCAAATATATCTGCAATTACTTATTTTCATAACCCGATAACCCAAATAAATATCTAATACCTAAAATACCCCTTGACTCACCCCGAGTCAAGTATTGGGTCCCTTTGTGACTTTCTTTCTAACTGGCTCCCTAGGATCGCCTCAAGCCGCATGCTGCAAATATATCCACATAATAATGTGGTCTCCACAATTATAACATATACTCACATAAGCATGCTTATCACATAATCATGCATTAAATCATTTAAATCATATATAAACCAATTATGCCCTCCCAGCACACTAATCAAGGCCCTTAAGCCTTATTAGTGAATTTTGGGTCGTTACACTCGTAACCAAATTGAATCAGTCTTTTATTTAGTTTACCATTTTTAATAATTAATTATTTGAATAAATAATTATCCTAATTGAAATGAAATTTCAACTAGCAGATTAATATCTCAGAAAAAATTAATTATTTTCTATTTATTTATTTTATAATTTCAAAAGTAATAACATAATTAATTATTAAAATTAATAATTTAATTAAATAATTAACCTTTATTATCACATAACTACATATTTTCCCAAAGAATAATTTTCTTTCAAATATGCACCCTACACAATATTATTCTGGTTTCAACTCTTACCTTGAACAGTGTTCATAAAGTCGGTTAGGGGACCTATGGGCCTATAATTGGAAGCTCAAATAAATTTATATTATTAATTATAACTCTATAATTCAATAATCTTATTTATTAATCGCAATATTATTACACTAAAATATATGAAATTGTATCTTGTAATTATCACTACTACAAAACACATGCTTTTACCACACTTTTTTAGGGCACTCACCTAGATGCGAGCCCTAAAAATATCTCTTGGACTTTTTAGGACACTCATTGAGTCCTTAAAGAATTTCTTTTAGGACATGCAAAGCGAGCCCTAAAAACTTATGTGTGTCCTTAAAGTTTGATTTTTTTTTAACAAATGTTCCTGGACTTTTTAGGACACTCATTGAGAGTTCTTAAATAATTTTTTTTAGGACACGCAAAGTGAGCCCTAAGACTTATGTGTGTCCTAAAAGTTTGAATAATTTTTTTTAACTAAAGTTTTATTATATATTAAATCCCAAAGAAAAAAAAAACAATCCATTCTCTCTCTCTCCCTCCTTGCTCTCTTCCTTCATTTCTCTCTCTCTCTCTCTCGAAACCCCACTGCCCAGCCATGAACGGTGGTGCTCTAGCCACCCCCCGCCTACACGCACTGGCCCATGGCATTCCCCGGCCCCCGAAACCCCCAGCCTCATGAGCCCATGGCCTCACGCGCCCCCTAGCTTAGTCGGTGGAGCCTCCAAAGTTCGGAAACTTATGTGGGTTTCTCTCACGAAACCCTACTACCCAGCCATGTAGGGCAACTCTCTAGCTACCCATCGCCTACACGCGCCGACCCACAATGTTCCCGACCCCCGAAACCCCCAGCCCAGTGAGCCCCTAGCCTCATGCGTCCCTAGCCTAGTCGACGAAGCCTCCAAAGTTCGATTACCATGAAGGTTTCCGAAACGTTTTCTGTATTTTCCGACCACCTCGAGCCATCTCAAGCCCAATGACCACCCCCACTACATTCCTTTTGATTTGGGCTTCAAAACCCACTAAAAGATTGGATTGAACCTCCATCGTGCGGTGGAGGCACCGTCGTCATCGTCGTAGCTCCGACAGGATCTCTGGCTACCATTTAATTTTTTAAAAATTAAAAATAAAACATTTTCAGACTCGCAATGCAAGCCCTAAAAACATTCTTTTAGTCCTAAAAAACCTTAGTTTTTAAGGCTCTCAAATAGAGGACTCGTGGGGCGCGAGTCCTCAAAACTTTTTTAGGGCTCGTTGCCTTTTTTGTTTTAGTGTATAGACATTCCTTTATTGAATACTAATTATAATAAGTGTCCATTCATATAATCATTACATATAATTCAATCCTCTATGATTCATAATTAAATTTTGGATAAATTTACCATTCACCCCTTTAATTATCTCTTTATCCTGAGGTACCATGAATCTTACTAGTGAATAGCTAATTTAAAAACTGCATCATGAATTTCAGCTCAATAACCATTCAGTTCCAAAGATTTACCCTTAAGGGAACCATTATTCAATTCTTGAATACGAATTCATATATTTCATATCTATGTATTACGTCATCAGCAATTTATATCAATAAGCCTCCAAAATAAAAGTTTTAGGCTGATCATTATGACAGACCCTAATGAGTGAATCAAATGGCTCAAATAATATAAACAAGAGTTCATAATAACTTTAGGATTCATATAAATATGTGTATGTTCATCGATTAGCATGTTTAATCAATACGTTATTAGCAAACAATATTTATAAAAGTATTAATAACATGTCGGGTTTAGTTCTGCATAATCTGATTACACAAAGTACATCCACTAGGATATCCTACTACATCAGTGATACAGATCTAGGCCAAATGTATTCATAATACTAGCGGACCATACCACTAGTATTTAATATAAAGATTCCTTAATAACCTTATTTTACTGTGAACTATTTAAATATGTTCCCTACAATCTTAATCTCCCGTACCAATACAAGATTGTAGTCACATTAACTCTTTTAGGAATTTTTTGATATTTATAATATTATTTAAAAATTAATATATGCAGACAATTCAAATACATTATTTATTTCATAATGGAAATGTTTAATACATATATTTTTAGGGAACTTATTCCTAACATTATCTTCATGCTACTTTTTGAGAAAAATCATGCTTTTATTTAGCACATCAACCCATAAAACCATTTGGAATTATCTTGTCTTTTTCAAAAAGTAACTAAAATCACTCCAGAAATTGGCATTTATTATTTTAATAGCTACATAGTACCCAAAGGACATGACTTATAATTAGCCCAATAATCCATTGTTCTAATATTTTACCCTCTTCAATTATCGACTCAAGGCATAAGAAGAATCTTGAAAACCTAAAGCCCTAATCCACTTGAAGAATCGATCTTTTGGTTGGAATCTGCCATCTCATCCTTGTAATGTGAGTCTATGTAGTTTTTGAATAAAACCCACTTTCTAACTTTGATTTTGATGATTGCATGACTCTAGGCTGAAATTTAACATCTTTGAAAATGTAGAATGTAAAACATTATTTTTCTTGAATTTCTTGTTTGAATATGCATGTTTAAAATTGTAAATTGAGTGGAAAAGCGGTTTACTGGCATTGGGTAATGGGATTTTTTTTTTCATTTCATAGCCTTTTCTTTAAAAACTCAAACCTCAAACTGTCCTTTTTGACTTTGAGGAAAACATTAAAATTTCATGTTCATCAATAACATGGAGGCATTCAAACCTCAAACTCCCCTTTTTGACTTTAAGGGAATCCTTGAAATTTCATGTTCTTCAACAACATAAAGGCCCACTGAAGCCTCAAAAAACACATTTTAATGCACTGGATACATTACACTCTTTAGTTAACATGGGTAGACACATCAATACTTAGTTTGTAGTTGCACACATCCTCACCTCCCACTTTTCCTTCTCAGAAGTCATTCAATTACAATGATTATTCGGGAGGTGAGCAACCAATTTTTTATTACCTTTTACTACTTAGGTTCAATGAAGAAATTGAACCGAGTCCGCCATCTCTTGAACTCGTGATGAGGCTTCAACATCAAGCTAGAGAATACAAGGAGGCTATTACTCAAGTTTCCCATGATATACATATTCAAGAACTCAAAGAAGGTGATAGGCTTTTTTTTATACTAATTATACTAAGGTGGCCGAATCTCGTGATTAGAACCCGAACGGTACTTAAGAATCCTAGCAAGAGTTCCCCTTGTGAACAATGCTATTTCACCAAAAACGTGCTCCACAAATATGCATCAAAGAAAATAATTCATGAACAAAATCACAAGAAGAAACGACCGAGTCCAAGACCCTAAGCTAGAAGAATCTACCTCCAACTCCTTGCACATGCTAGAATTTGATTAGGCTCAAGCATAAATCAATACTGAGGCACCATATAATCTTAATTGAGAGTTATTTGTGAATCCTTCAACCTTGTCACAAAGGTCGTTGGGAAACTTAATTGCAAGACATGAGGTTTACATGAGAGTTCCTCTAGCAAGAGAACTAGCTAATGCACTAGGGTGAGCATTGATCTTCAAATCGTCATATCATTGTTAGGTTAGTGCAATCTTTCCCTTAATATGTACTTCAAAGTATTTTGTGAATACTTTGGGATAAGCGGAAAGCCGGGGTGGGTACGGATGGTTGGGGATATTTATTCCTACCTTGGCACAATAATGAAGAACACTTGTGAAATACGATGTCTAATGTTGAGCCATTCAAACACAAGTACTTTCTACTATTAGTATGTCCATAGGATTTATGACATTCCAACAAGTAGGTACCTATTATACTTTGCCTGTTTTCTTTCCTTTTTTACTTAATCAGTTCTTAACCTTCTTTCTTAACTCTACTCACAAGACCCTTTAAAATGCCCCTAAGAAGACTCTCACATGTGAAGCCATACACTCATCATTGTAAATCTCCTTAAGTAAAAGAAAAGTTGTTGTCAGTTATCGCGGAACGAGAACTTGGTAAAAATCAGACTCTTTAATCATTACCATCCAGTGAAGGAGATGGTAATGAGTGGCTTTGAGGAGTTTCCATTGGATAAGAAGGAAGATTATGTTGGATTTATGCCCTTGTAAAACCATATTTCTTATGTAACACATTTTATTATCAATAAGGAATAAAAATAATTTTGTTTATTAGTTCCATTGCTCATGTGTTTTATTACATGATTATTTATTTAATACAAACATCTATATCTTGAACATTTGTAACTAGTTACAATTATGATGACCACTGTAACGCCCTGGTTACCCCAGAACAGTTACGGTGAACGGTGAATCGGAAATTTGACCCGCTACCCGAGTCCTTTGGTTAAAACGTGCTCTAAGTGTGATTAACAGGTTAAGGTGGAAAACCAATAAAAAGGGAAGGATAGTTTATATTATAAATTGCTCTGCAGAGCTAATCAAAACATTTACAAGTTGTTCTCAGTACAAAATAGTCATTACTGTTCCAATTTACCACCCCGTCGACCTAAGCGGCAAAAATAGGGTAAACCCCCTAGTTCCTCTAAGAACGCCTTGGCTGTGGTGGTCAAGCGGCCGCATATGTATACATCACCACCTAAGCTCTCCACTCAAGATTGGGTGAGCTTTTCTTTCCCTTTACCTGCACCACATAGCACCCATGAGCCAAGGCCTAGCAAGAAAACATAATACAACGTGATATAATATCAACAAGAATCGTAATAATCATCCAGGACCAACAGTCCAAACAAATAGGTGACAGTCGCAAAAGTGGGTACAGCCCCCTATAGCCATGTGACGATAGGGACACTTGGGCTTAACTGATAAGAGAACCTTTCATAATTTTGAATAGGATAGGTGTATGGTGAATAGTAACCAAAATAACCTTCCTCATGACCATAGAGACATAACCTTGGAACATCGTTCCCTAGCCATGTGACAAACAGTCACCGGGGCCACATGCCCTGGCTCTGAGTAGCTAGTCTTAGACTAGCCAAGCGCTTATGAGTTCATCAACCTTAGGGCTAGTCCAGTGTTAATGCCTTAGAGCCATTCAACACTGCTATCGATTAGATCTAATCTTCATTCGGCCCTGCGTTCAAAACGCTCATGCCGTTTCTGACTCTTAGGTCAGTGTCCCTGACTAGTCAGTACCATATACAGATAAAAAACATTCACTAGCATTTAATATGAAATCCATGTCCACATTGTCAGTCAACATGCCTCTATAGCAAATACGCATGTCATATATACACAGGGTGTAGTTTTCTTACCTTCTGTTCGAGCGAGAATTAATAATAAGAACGACCCTTGAAAACGATCAACCTTTTGGTCCTTTAGCGGTTACCCGGTCATAACCAATTATGGGATTCCATCAATAAAATGAATAATAAAGGGTTCCCAAACCAAAACCTAGCCTCCGAGACATCAAACACTACTAAACTGGGTAGTAGGATCGACCCCGAGGCCTAAGGATTGCATCCCCGAGCTAGAAAGCAATTTATGGCCCAAAAGCCACTAAGGGCCGCTGCCCTCCTTGGCCATGCTGCGGCCCGCCCCTCAAACAGAGGCAGCCAACTTCAGCTCTCTTCAAGGGCCGCGGCCCTCCCTGGCCATGCCGCGGCCCAACCTACAGTTCAGCCAAAATCCCTATTTTTCTTCCCTTGCGATTTCTCTTGGAACCAACCTTTCAAACCAAGCTTAAAGACCACTCAAACTTCCAATAAAACCCCTAAACTAGATCTATAACACTCCCTCATCAAAAACCAAGTGAAATCCCAACCAAAACTCCCATCAATTCCAACTATCGACAACAAAATTACAACCTGAAAACTAACACCAAAATAGAGCATACCAGAAAACTGATGGCTGGAAACTTACCTCAAACTCAGGTTGTGATTCTCTTAAATGGTGGAACATTCTCCCAAACTTCCAAGGTCTACTTCCCAAGCTTGAATCCTCAACAAGACCACCAAAAATCACAAAGAAAATGGAAGAAGAAGAAGGTACGGGTAAGCTCCAAACTTGCTCTGTTTTTCTCATCAATTTTACTGCTGAACTCAGTTTATATCTATTCTAGTGGTAAAAGACCATTATACCCCTATGCCATTTAAGGGTTTCCGAAGGCTCCTAAGGGAAAATCTGTCCTTTCCAACCTATCTCGTTAATCATAATTAACGCTCTCAAATTCCCGCTATTCTTAAAAATCCCAAACACCAATAATTCATATCCCGTTACCCTCTAATACCCGGTAACGCACTAACCATTAAAATCACCCCGAGACTCCTCCCGAGCCTCGAACTTAAACCTGTTATGACCAGACCGCTAATTAACATACCATGGTCGTCTCATGCCGAAAAGCTGGAACAAACCCACATTATAATGTGGTCTCAACACATATCATCGACATGCATACAATTATACCCTCAACGGGCCAAATTATCATCACACCCCTATAATTAAACATGTGGACCCACATGCATGCATGCATTTAACATCATATTATAATATAATTCACATATACATGCATAATATCATTTAATGGATTAATTAAACAACTATGGCCCTCTCGACCTACTAATCCCGCCATTAAACCACATCGGAGAAATCGGGGCATTACAACTATCCCCTCCTTATAGAAATTTCGTCCTCTTAATTTACCTGAACAGCTCGGGATAAAGATTCTGCATGTCTGACTCCAGCTCCCAGGTCGCTTCCTCGACCTTGCTGTTCCTCCACAATACCTTAACCAAAGGTATCGTCTTATTCCTGAGGACCTTATCCTTTCTGTCAAGTACTAGAACAGGCTGTTCCTCATAGGACAGATCTGCCTCAAGGTCCAGATCTTCATATCTCATAATTTGATTAACATCAGGCACATACCTTCGAAGAACTGAAACATGAAATACATTATGCACGGCCGATAACGCCGGAGGCAAAGCCAACCTGTAAGCCACCTGACCAACCCTCTCCAGGATCTCAAATGGACCTACATATCTGGGGCTCAGCTTGCCTTTCTTCCCAAACCATCTCACCCCTTTCCATGGTGAGACTCTAAGGAAGACATAGTCTCCTACCTAGAACTCCACATTCCTACGTTTGGGATCCGCATAGCTCTTTTGTCTACTCTGAGAAGTAAGCATTCTAGCTCTAATCTTCTCAATGGCCTCATTGATCCTCTAAACTGCCTCAGACCCTAAGTATCTCCTTTCACCTGTCTCATCCCAATGAATGGGAGATCTACATTTCCTACCATACAACATCTCATAAGGTGCAACTCCAATGGTAGACTGATAACTGTTGTTGTAGGAGAATTCTATCAAAGGCAGATACTTACTCCAAGATCCACCAAAGTCCAGCACACATGCTCTCAGCATGTCTTCCAATATCTGGATCGTCCTCTTAGATTGTCCATCTGTCTGAGGATGATAAGCGGTACTGAACTTCAATTTTGTCCCCATGGCTTTCTGAAAACTCCCCCAAAACTTGGAAGTAAAAGTAGGGTCCCGATCTGACACGATCGACCTAGGCGCACCATGGAGCTGCATGATCTCTCTCACATAGAGATCTGCATACTGGTCAACTGTATAAGTAATCCTCACTGGCAGAAACTGAGCTGACTTGGTGTAGCAATCCACTATCACCCAAATAGAATCATGTTGACCAACAATCCTAGGTAAGCCCACCACAAAATCCATTGTGATGTATTTCCATTTCCACTCTGGGATATCCAGAGGCTGCAGTAGCCCTGCTGCCCTCTGATGCTCAGCCTTGACCTGTTGACATGTCAAGCACTTAGCCACATACTCTACTACATCTCTCTTCATCCCCGGCCACCAATACAACGATCTCACATCCTGATACATCTTCGTGGTGCCTGGATGCAAAGAGTAAGGTGTAGTATGAGATTCATCCAGAATCTCTCGCCTCAATGCAGTGTTTAACAGAACACATATCTGCCCCTTATATCTCAACAAGCCTAACTCAGACACTGTATAATCCCTGGACACTCCAGCCAGAACATCCTCTCTGATCTTGATCAGCTGTGGATCACTCAACTGACCCTCTTTAATTCTCTCTAGCACCGTAGACTGTAGCGTAATGTTAGCCAACTGTCCCACCAGCAACTCTATACCAACTCTGGTCATATCATCTGCTAGCTCCCTAGCTATCAGCCTCATACCATGAATCTGCCCCGGACCCTTCCGGCTTAAAGCATCAACTACCACGTTGGCCTTTCCTGGATGATACATGATCTCACAATCATAATCTTTTACTAATTCCAGCCAACGCCTTTGCCTCATATTCAAGTCTTTCTGGGTGAAGAAGTAGTTCAGGCTCTTGTGGTCTGTATAAAACTCACACTTTTCTCCATAGAGATAGTGCCTCCATATCTTCAGAGCAATGATCACAGCTGCTAGCTCTAAATCATGAGTAGGATATCTATTTTCATACTCCTTCAACTGACAAGAGGCGTAGGCAATTACCTTCCCTGATTGCATCAAAACACAGCCCAAACCCTGTTGAGAAGCATCGTAATAAATTAAAAACTTCTCCTGATTTGTTGGAAGACTCAGGATCAGAGTTGAAATTAATCTCTGCTTCAGTTCCTGGAAGCTGTTCTCACATTTATCTGACCACACAAACTTCTGGCTCTTGTGTGTCAGTTCAGTCAAAGCACTAGCAATCTTTGAGAACCCTTCCACGAAACACCTGTAATACCCTGCTAAACCAATGAAAATTCTAACCTCAAAAGCATTCTTTGGCCTTGGCCAATCTCTGACCGTTTTGATCTTTACTGGATCCACTTTAATCCCCTCCTTACTGACGATATGTCCAAGAAAGGACACCTGAGACAACTAGAAATCACATTTCTTAAACTTAACAAACATTCTGTGTTCTCTCAGTCTCTGTAGAACCAATCTCAGGTGATACTCATGTTCTGACTCTGACTGAGAATATACCAGAATGTCATCAATAAAGACAATCACAAACTGGTCCAAATAGTCCTTGAACACCCTGTTCATCAAATCCATAAACGCAGCAGGGGCATTAGTCATTCCAAAAGACATAACTAGGAACTCATAATGCCCATACCTGGTACGAAAAGCAGTCTTAGGTATATCTTCCTCCTTGACCCTCAACTGATGATAACCAGAACGAAGGTCAATCTTTGAGAATACCTTTTTACCTTGCAATTGATCGAACAAATCATCTATCCTTGGCAAAGGAGACTTATTCTTAATTGTCAGCTTATTCAGTTCCCTGTAATCAATACACATTCTCAGAGAACCATCCTTCTTCTTTACAAATAGGACTGGCGCACCCCAAGGTGAAAAGCTTGGTTTGATAAAACCCAAATCTAACAGTTCTTGCAACAATACTTTTAATTCTTTCAATTCGGCTGGGGCCATTCTATAAGGCGCTCTAGACACTGGCTCCGTCCCTGGTGCCAGTTCTATAACAAACTCAATTTCTCTATGCGGTGGCAACCCATGAAATTCTTCTGGAAACACATCTAGAAATTCACAAACTAACCTGGTATCCTCTGGTCTCACTGGCACGACTTGGGTGGTATCATCCACACTGGCTAAGAATCCAATGCAACCTCCTTGCAATAAATCCCTAGCCCTCATTGCAGAAATCATAGGAATACGGGGTCCATGCACAGCACGAACAAACACAAAAGGATTCTCACCTTCAGGCTCAAAGGTGACCATTTTCCATCTGCAATCAATGGTTGCCCCATACTTTGCCAACCAGTCCATACCCAGTATCATATCAAATTCAGTCATAACCAACTCTATCAAGTCCACCGACAACTCTCTACCCTCCACTGTCACTGGCAAAGATCTGACCCACCTCCTGGATACCACTAACTCTCCAGTGGGTAATAAAGTACCAAACCCCACAGCATAAAAATTACAAGGTCTACACAGTCTATCAATAACACGACTAGCAACAAAAGAATGTGTAGCACCAGAATCAATCAATACATTATAAGGGGTTCTAGCACTAAGAAGCTGGCCTGTAAAAACTGAGGGAGAAGCCTCAGCTTCTGCTTGAGTCAATGCGAACACTCGAGCTGGGGCCGAGCTATCCTCCTTTCTGGATTCTTCTTTTCTTGCCTTAGGCAATCCTTTTCAAGATGACCCACTGCTCCACGTGAGAAGCAGGACTTTGCCCTACATTCTCCCAAGTGATGCCTCTTGCATCTAGGGCACTCAAGATAAGACTTCCAGGCTTCACTGCCTCCTACACGGCCCATCGAAATACCACAGGGCCTTCTGTCAGGACCTGGACCTGGGAAGGTGTCAAGAACCTTCCTCTTCTGATCACTGGGGCCAACACCCCTACCTGAACCCACAAATGGAGGACCTGACCTCCTGAATTCCTTTCTGGCTGCACTGTCACGCCAGATCTTGATCTCTGCACTCTCAGCTGTGAGTGCCTTCTCCACCATCTGTGGATAAGTAGTAACTCCTGCCACAGTGGTGATATGTACATCTCGGGCTAACCTGGGCTGTAGCCCCTGTAAGAATCTCTCTCTCCTGGTCCCATCAGTGGGCACCAACTCCTTGGCAAACTTTGCCAAACGATCGAACTTCAAGGCATACTCAGTGACCGATATGTTCCCCTGAAGTAGCCTAATAAACTCCTCGACCTTTGCCGCCCTAATAGCATCATTATAATATTTTTCATTGAATAGGTCTGAAACTCTTCCCAACTCAGGGCATTTACATTCTTGGTCAGGGTAATCACTTCCCACCAAATCTGGGCATCCTCCTGAAACATGTAAGTGGCACAGGCCACCCTCTCATTACCAGATACCCTCATAAAGTCAAGGATAGTGGTAATCATGCTCATCCATTGTTCAGCCTTGGCAGGATCTGCACTGCCTTAAATACTCGAGGTTGTTGCTTTCTGAACCTTTCATACAAAGGCTCCCATTTATTCCCAACCTCAGGCAACTGCCCAGTAGTTGGCACCGACACAGGAGGTGACTCTGATCCATTAGCCACTGAAGGCCCTTGCGGTTGTTTCAAGAGACGAAGCTCTTCTCCTTGTTTCAATATTGTAGCCTGCAGATCATTGACTATCTGCTGCCAGTTTACAGGTGCTGGCTGTGGAATCTGAGACTGGTCATTTTCCTGACCCTGGCTATTATCATTATTCTGGCCCTGATCACTTTGGCCAGCAGAAGTGTCTGTCTGCCCTGGATTCATAATTTTGTCACTGATACCTTGCTGAAATAATGATCAATACGACCAGTTAGGTAGTAATAACTAAGCCTCTTGCTACCTTACGGTCCAAGAACAAACAGACAATTATCACATTCCACAGTCATACACATATATAGGCAGATATATGTTTATAGAATTCAGCACTCAGCATGTATCCCATTATGATTCATAATCAATCATACTTATAAGTACGTTCCAGCAATTCCCAGTACTAATAAGCACACAGTTGCTGAAGATATAGTATTTCATGGCACAGGTTTAACATAGTGCTTCATGCATACAGGTAAAGCATATATGCTTTATTTAAGTAGTCATGCACATAACTACATAAATAGTTACCAAACCATGAGTCGAGCTTGACTTCAATGATGTGTGTACATGCCCAGCCAGTCTACAGGAACCCTAACCTTGGCATTGCTCTGATACCAAGTTGTAACACCCTGGTTACCCCAGAACAGTTACGGTGAACCAGAAATTTGACCCGCTACCCGAGTCCTTTGGTTAAAAACGTGCTCTAAGTGTGATTAACAGGTTAAGGTGGAAAACCAATAAAAAGGGAAGGATAGTTTATATTATAAATTGCTCTGCAGAGCTAATCAAAAAATTTACAAGTTGTTCTCAGTACAAAATAGTCATTACTATTCCAAATTTACAACCCCGTCGACCTAAGCAGCAAAAATAGGGTAAACCCCCTAGTTCCTTTGAGAACGCCTTGGCCGTGGTGGTCAAGCGGCCGCATATGTACACATCACCACCTAAGCTCTCCACTCAGGGTTGGGTGAGCTTTTCTTTCCCTTTACCTACACCACATAGCACCCATGAGCCAAGGCCTAGCAAGAAAACATAATACAACGTGATATAATATACACAAGAATCGTAATAATCATCCAGGACCAACAGTCCAAACAAATAGGTGACAGTCGCAAAAGTCACAAAAGTGGGTACAACCCCCTATATCCATGTGACGATAGGGTAACTCGGGCTTAACTGATAAGAGAACCTTTCAAAAATTTTAACAGGATAGGTGTATGGTCAATAGTAACCAAAATAACCTTCCTCATGACCATAGAGACATAACCTTGGAACAGTGTTCCCTAGCCATGTGACAAACAGTCACTGGGGCTACATGCCCTGGCTCTGAGTAGCTAGTCTTAGACTAGCCAAGCGCTTATAAGTTCATCGACCTTAGGGCCGATCCAGTGTTAATGCCTTAGAGCCACTCAACACTGCTATCCATTAGATCTAATCTTCATTCGGTCGTGCGTTCAGAACGCTCATGCCGTTTCTGACTCTTAGGTCAGTGTCCCTGACTAGTCAGTACCATATACAGATAAACAACATTCGCTAGCATTTAATATGCAATCCATGTCCACATTGTCAATCAACATGCCTCTATAGCAAATACGCATGTCATATATACACAGGGTGCAATTTTCTTACCTCCTGTTCGAGCGAGAATTAATAATAAGAACGACGCTTGAGAATGATCAACCTTTTGGTCCTTTAGCGGTTACCTGGTCATAACCAATTATGGGATTCCATCAATAAAATGAATAATAAAGGGTTCCCAAACCAAAACCTAGCCTTCGAGACATCAAACACAACAAAACTGGGTAGTAGGATCGACCCCGAGGCCTAAGGCTTGCATCCCCGAGCCAAAAAGCCACTAAGGGTCCAAAAAGCCACTAAGGGTCGCGGCCCTCCTTGGCCATGCCGCGGCCCGCCCCTCAAACAGAGGCGGCCAACTTCAGCTCCCTTCAAGAGCTACGGCCCTCCCTAGCCATGCCGCGACCCAACCTCCAGTTCAGCCAAAATCCCTGTTTTTCTTCCCTTGCAATTTCTCTTGGAACCAACCTTTCAAACCAAGCTTAAACACCACTCAAACCTCCAATACAACCCCTAAACTTGATCTATAACACTCCCTCATCAAAACCCAAGTGAAATCCCAACCAAAACTCCCATCAATTCCAACTATCCACAACAAAATCACAAGCTGAAAACTAACACCAAAACAGAGCATACCAGAAAACTAATGGCTGGAAACTTACCTTAAACTCAGGTTGTGATGCTCTTCAATGGTGGAACACTCTCCCAAACTGCCAAGGTCTACTTCCCAAGCTTGAATCCTCAACAAGACCACCAAAAATCACAAAGAAAATGGAAGAAGAAGAAGGTACGGGTAAGCTCCAAACTTGCTCTATTTTTCTCATCAATTTTACTGCTGAACTCAGTTTATATCTATTCTAGTGGTAAAAGACCATTATATTCCTATGTCATTTAAGGGTTTCCAAAGGCTCCTAAGGGCAAATCTGTCCTTTCCAACCTATCTCGTTAATCATAATTAACGCTCTCAAATTCCCGCTATTCTTAAAAATCCCAAACACCAATAATTCATATCCCGTTACCCTCTAATACCCGGTAACGCACTAACCATTAAAATCACCCCGAGACTCCTCCCGAGCCTCGAACTTAAACCTGTTATGACCAGACCGCTAATTAACATACCATGGTCGTCTCATGCCGAAATGCTCGAACAAACCCACATTATAATGTGGTCTCAACACATATCATCGACATGCATACAATTATACAATTATACCCTCAACGGGCCAAATTATCATCACACCCCTGTAATTAAACATGTGGACCCACATGCATGCATTTAACATCATATTATAATATAATTCACGTATACATGCATAATATCATTTAATGGATTAATTAAACAAGTATGGCCCTCCCAGCCTACTAATCCTGCCATTAAACCACATCGGAGAAATCGGGGCATTACAACTACGTCATGGTGTATTATTGTAATGTCCCAAATTTTTATTAAGGCCTGGTACCTTGATTAGCGTGTCAGGAGGGCACATGGAATAATTATATGGTAATTAATTGAATAATTATGTGATTATGTAGATTATATGGGTTATATTATGATATGATTGTTTATAGACGTTTATATGTATTAAATATGCTTAAAGGTACACTTTTGTTAAAAAGGGGCATTTTCATAATTTTGATCCGTTGATGGTATAATTTTAATGATGTCTTCTATATGTTTAAAACTAAAATATGATGTGGATGTTTTTGAGATATTCCACCCGAGTATGTCCTTTTGAACAAGTTAGTGGAATAATCACAACGGTGCTAAACACCCGGCTGAGGGTGAGCCTAGCGGTATTTTGGTAATTTGGTGAATTACTGGAAATTGTTGGGCAATGGTATATAATTGGGAAAGATATTGGTATTTTGTGATTAGTGGAATTAATTGGGTATTATAAGTAAAATTTGAGGTTTAGCGGGAAATTGGTGTCAAATGACCTTATTGGCCTTGGGGGTTTTCAAGAGAGACTTAATAGGCAGGGGCACTTTGAAGAAAACTTCACTCTCACGTTATCCCTCTTTCACTCTCTCTCCGCTTGCCTTCCTTGGGTTTTGAAGAGGATTTCTAGAATTTCAACCTAGGAATGATCTAAGCTAGGATTTAGTGTGTTGTTGAGGAATAAAGGCTGCCAAGGGGTTCTTCAAGCTAAGAGATTCGAGTTTTGTAGACGAATTTAGAGGTAAGGTTATAAATTAAAGTTTTTTTTTTAGTTATTTTGGTGAATCCTTGGGTTTTTGAGTTTTGTAGACGAATTTGAGGTTTAGAGTTTTGGTTGTTGTTTGCTGGGTATTTGAGTTGTTGTTTGCCAGTATAATTTGGTAGTGAAAAGTTGATTGGAATGTTGTTTTGGGTCGGTTTGCGATTTCTTAAATCACATAATTCTGGGTTTGCGGGGTCGCGCCGCGGCATTGTTCTTGGGGTGCCACAGCCCGCATGAACTGAAAGAGGCAGGAGATGCCTCGATTCAATTTAGCACTGCGGCGCGTGTACATGGATTTTGGGCGTGGAGCTCTCTGCCTAGTTGAACGCCACGACCTTTTGCTGGGGCGCCGCGACTCAAAATGCAATTTTTTCCTTGGGCACTTCTCCATTGAATTCGAGGTCTCGAGGGATAGGGATCGATCTTAAAGATCTTAATTGGTTTAGTTTTTCATGGATATTCCTTAATATGTTGTGACTAGTGGTACTGCAAGGTTGGGGAGGAAAGGATCATGCTCGCTATCGCTTTATCTTATATGTAACACCTTGGTTAGCCAAGACCGTAACACTGTGTATTTTAAATAGTGAGCAACTTGCTAAACAACTCATTAGGCCATAAACGTGCATCTAAGTGTGATTACTGGTCCAGGGTTAAAAATTTCGGTTAAAAGGAATGAATGTTTCATTAAAACATTAAATTGTACATGGAATCCCATAATAATGTATACAAAGTTGTTTACAGTTCCAAAATGGTCATTACAACTTAAATGTTACAACTCGCCGACCTACCAGCAAAAATAGGGTTTAACCCTTGTTCTTCTGAGAAACCTTGGTCGTGGTGGTCAAGCGACTGCATATGTACACCTCGCAACCTAAGCTCTCCAACTCATGGCTGGTCCAGCTTTTCATTCCATTTACCTGCACTACATAGCCTGTGAGCCAAGGCCCAGCAAGAAAAATTAAACATGCGCATAAGTAGTAAAAAACACATTTCCATATCATATTAAACATGCTAGTAGTAATAACACTACCAATACACGCCTGCCATTCATATAAATGACTACAACGTCATATGAAGCCAAATGCCTTAATTAATTGATTAACAGAATCATATCGAGACCGTTGCCTAAGTACATGACTAATAAATCATACTGGGGCTCCCCTAGGATCTGGGACTAATAAGTCCCCTCGGGGCCCATTGCCCTATGCTCTGAATAACCAGCCTTGGAGCTGGCCCAGCGTACCTGACACTTTAGTTTTCTACGACCATTGGGTTGGACAACCGTATAGTGCACTCTTGATTAGATCTAATCATATCGACCAGCGTTCAGCACGATATTTCCAAACTTAACTCATATGTCAATGCTTTTTGACCAACGCTCAAAACTATTGCTGTCCTTGACAAATAAGTCAACACCCCTTTCCAATTATATAATGGTAACATACATTCATCACATAACAAACATCCATATATAGAGCACTCAACATGCTACATCAATAATCATAGGCATGATCATATTCATGCCCATTTACAGGGGCCAATGCTCAATCAAGACTATATTTTGCATTCAGGACAAGCCCTAATCATGTACATTACATCATGGGTGTATTTTTCTTATCTCAAGTCCAAGTGTAATGTAAAATAAAAACGACCCTTAAGCACGATCTAGATCCCGAGCCCCTAGCAATAACCTAGTCATAACCAAGAATATAATCTCGTCAATAATGAGTAAATAAAGGCTTCCAGACCGAGTCGTAGTCTTCGAGACGTCGAATTCTACTAAACTGAGTAGTAGGATCGATTACGAGCCCTTAGGTTTGAGTTGCCATCACTAAAAACCCATTTTGGCCATTTTTCCCATTTTGAGCCGCGACCTCAAGCACTTGAGCCGAGGGTTGCTCCAGTCAGGAACCAAAACCCCTTCACTGCATGCGCCTCGTGGCACCTATGCTGGTGCGCGCCCACCAGGCATCGCGACCCTAATTTCCCAACAACATAGTTCATCTTCTTCGTTAAAATTGGGCCACGATGCCCAAGAATAGGGCCGCAACCAGACCTAAACCCAGCCGTTAAACTCCATTTTTCATATTTCAAAACCTTCCATAAGCCTATAAAAACATATCAAAATCCCAAAAACAAAGTTTCCAATCATCTCAATGGCCTAAAACCATCAAAACCCAAGCTTCAAAAAACTCAAAAACTCATCAAAACATAGAATCCAAATTCAATACTTAAGAAACTTTAGGAAATGGAAACTCATAAATTTAAAGCTTAAATTAACTCAGAATATGTCGTTTCTCGCTAAATCCTACGGCTAACATGCCTCTAATCTTTCCTAGAATAGATACAAATCTAACCTTGCTTGAATCCATGTCCTAAAACTTGAGTTTCCTTCGAAAATGTAGTGAACGGTAAAAAGGGATAACGGGAGAGAGAGAAAAAGTATTTTGAACGTATATCTATTTCTGTCAGGTTACTTCGAGCTTAAGTAACCTTAAGAAAAACCCAAGGCTTTGGGTCCCAAAAACGCCCCCGAGGGTAAAATAGTTAAAATTCCCAGAATTTCCTCCGGATCTCACTAATTCCCAATGTATCTTCAAATAATTATTCCCATTACCCAAAATCCCGGTAATGTATTAAATACCCCTAGACTCACCCCGAGTCAAGTATTGGTCCCGTTGTGACTTTCCGCTAACTTACTCCCTAGGATCTCCTCTGGTCGAGTAACCCTGATATATCAACATAATAATGTATTCTCACACATATATCACATATATGCCAGATATACCAATAACGGGCCAAATTATGAAAATTTCCCTTTTGATGAAAAACATGCCTGTTTACCGAGTTTTTCGGAAACGAATACAAACAGAATAACAAAAAGATAAGAACTGTAGAAGTGCAGGAATATAATTAGACAAACAGGTTTTTTACGTGGTTCAGGCGTTAACGAGCCCTAGTCCACGAGTCGATGTTATTATACTTGTAGAGAATTACAGTAAGATGGCTGGTATATAAGAACTTCACACACTCACAGTGTTTCTCTCGGGTTCTCTTGAAGAAGATGAAGCGAGAGAGATTTTGGTAGAGTTCTTGCTATGTAATTTGTTGGCCGTCCTCTCTATCGTAAAATGAGGGGGTTTTTATAGCTAGGGTTTTTTATTAGGATTTTACTCTGTCCCATTAGTCTTAATTACACCAGCCACAAATAGGGGATACAATTACTGTAGTAGCATGGCTACAAGACTCTATGTGGGTATATTTACGTGAAAGTATGGGGAATACACAAAGTCAGCCGTCTTTTCCAAGATGTCAGCGGAACAGTAGGCGAAAAGGTACCCTTAGGCGTGCTGGGATGTGTGCGGCCTTGACCTGTCGGGCGTGTCAGGCGGGATCCTGTGTCAGGTGGATATCATTCCAAATATGCCTCCTCCATGACTCGACTGCTTGGTCTTGTTCCGTGCGTGGCACGGAACTGTTTCCGCGAAGGCAACCTGAAGAGCTCCTCCTGGAAGGAGCTTCCCTGAAGGATATCCCTTCGGGAGTCCGGGAGAGTTGACGAGCTTCCATGTCGCGTTTGCTTGAAAGAGTAAGCCGGACACTAAACGGGAGAGGCGAAGCCTTTCTGTCCATCCGCGAGCTCTAGTCACTTTCCATGAAAGACTTTGATAATTCTGCTTCCCCGAGGATATCCATCTAAACGCTATCCGGAAATCTGGATAACAAGGCCCATATGCATATTTAATATACCTAAACATGCATATCAAGTCATATAATAATGTAACTCACATAATCATGCAATGATACTCATAAATATCACATATACACATAATTATCCATAGTTTACCATCCAGGACCCCTAATCAAGGACCTAATCCTTATTAGGTAGTTTGGGACGTTACAACTATCCCCTCTTTACAGAAATTTCATCCTCGAAATTTTACTTGAAGAACACGGGATACTGATTTTGCATATCTGACCCCAGCTCCTATGTCTCTTCCTCGACCTTGATGTTCCTCCATAATACCTTAACCACATGTATAGTTTTGTTCCTTAGGACCTTGTCCTTCCTGTCTATTATCTGGACTAGTTGTTCCTCATAGGAGAGATATGCCTCAAGCTCTAGATCCTCATAACTCAATACATGAGTCACGTCTGACACATATTTCAGAAGGGCCGAAATATGAAATACATTGTGTACGTCGGACAGTGCCGGAGGTAAGGCCAATCTAAAAGCCACCTGACAAAATCTCTCCAGGATCTCAAATGGTCCCACAAATCTAGGGTTTACCTTGCCCTTCTTGCCAAATGTCCTCACCTGTTTCCATGGTGAGACTCTAAGGAAGACATAGTCCCCCACTTGGAACTCCACGTTCCTATGTTTGGGATTAGCATAACTTTTCAGTCTGCTTTGAGTAGCTAGCATCCGAACTCTGATCTTCTCAATAGCCTCATTGGTCCTCTGAATTGCCTTAGGACCCAAGTATCTGCTTTCTCATGTCATATCCCAATGAATGGGAGACCTCCATTTCCTACCATACAACATCTCATAAGGAGCCACTCTAATGGTCGACTGATAGTTGTTATTGTAGGAAAATTATATCAAAGGCAGGTACTTACTCTAGGACCCATCAAAATCCAACACGCATCCTCGAAGCATGTCTGAATCGTTCTATTAGATTGTCCTTCTGTCTTAGGATGATAAGAAGTATTAAACTTCAACTATGTACCCATGGCCCCCTGTAAACTTCCCCAAAACATTGAAGTAAATGTGGGGTCCCAGTGTGACACGATCGACCTTGGAGCCCCATGATGGCGCACCATCTCTTTCACATAGAGATCCGAATATTGGTAAATTATATATGTTGTCCTCACTGGTAAAAAGTGAGCTGATTTGGTGTATCGATCCACGATAACCCACACTGAATCATGTTGACCCACAGTCCCAGCTAACCCCACCATGAAATCCATCATGATGTCCTCCCATTTCCACTCTGGGATGTCCAGAGGCTATAAAAGCCCTGCTGGTCTCTAATGCTCAGCCTTTAATTTTTGGCATGTCAGGCACTTAGCCATATATTCTGTCACATCTCTCTTCATCCTATGCCACCAATACAGCGATCTCACATCCTGATACATCTTCGAGGTGCCTGGATGCAAAGAATAAGGAGTAGTACGAAATTCATTCAGAATCTCTTGTCTGATAAAAGTGTCCATCGGAACACAGATCCGACCCTTGTATCTCAACAAGCACATATCTGACATTATAAAATCCCTAGACACTCCGGCTAGGATGTCCTCTCTGATCTTTGTTAGTTGTGGATCAACCAACTGACCTCCCTTTATCATTTCCAACAGCGTAGACTGTAGCGTGAAATTGGCCAACTGGCCCACCGACAACTCTATACCAGCTCTGGTCATATCCTCCACCAAATCTCTAGATATCTATCTCACACTGTATATTTGTCCTTGACTTTCCGGCTTAAGGCATCTGCCACCACGTTGACCTTCCTTGGGTGATATGGTATTTCACAATCATAATCCTTCACCAACTCCAACCAATGCCTCTGTCTTATATTTAGGTCTTTATGTATGAAAATGTACTTCAGGCTCTTGTGGTCAGTGTATATCTCACACTTCTCCCCATAAAGGTAATGCCTCCATAACTTTAATGCAAAGACCACTGCTGCCAACTCTAGATCATGAGTGGAGTATCTCTGTTTATACTCTTTCAACTGGCGTGATGCATAGGTAATCACCTTCCCAAACTGCATAAGAACACAACCCAAAACCCGATGTGAGGTATCACAGTAAATCAAAAACTTCTCCTGATCAGTCGGGAGACTCAGAACTGGAGCTTTAATCAATCTCTGCTTCAATTCCTGAAAGTTTTCTCACACTTATCTGACCACACAAACTTCTGATTCTTGCGTGTCAGTTCAGTCAATGAAGTAGCAATCCTTGAGAAACCTTCTACAAAACGCCTGTAGTAACCTGCCAATCCAAGGAAGCTTCTGATCTCTGAAGCATTCCGTGGCCTTGGCCAAACTCTGACTGCCTCAATCTTGGCTAGGTCTACCTTGATACCCTCCTTATTTACAATGTGACCAAGGAAAGTTACCTAAGGTAACCAGAACTAACATTTCTTGAACATAGAAAACAACCTATGTTCCCTCAGTCTCTATAGAACCAACCTTAGATGTTGCACATGTTCTGACTCTGACTGAGAATAAACTAGAATATCATTGATGAAGATGATCACAAATTCGTGCAAGTAGTCTTTGAACACCCTATTCATCAGATCCATAAAAATAGGTGGGGGCATTAGTCAACCCAAAGGACATGACTAAGAACTCATAATGCCAATATCTGGTGCGAAAAGCAATCTTCGATATATCTCCCTCCTTGATCTTCAACTAGTGATAACTAGATCAAAAATCTATCTATAAGAATACCATTTTACCCTGCAACTGATCAAATAGATCATCTATCCTTGACAGAGGATACTTACTTTTAATTTTCAACTTATTCAGTTCTTTGTAGTCAATACATTCTCAGAGAACCATCCTTCTTCTTTAAAAACAGGATTGGTGCACCCCATGGTGAGAAGTTGGGTCTAATAAAACCCAAGTCTAACAACTCATGTAGCTGTAGATTTAATTATTTTAACTGTGCTAGGGCCATTCTGTAAGGTGCCCTAGATACTGACTCTGTCGCTGGTGCCAGTTCAATCATAAATTCAATCTCTCTGTGTGGCGGCAACACTGATAAATCCTTTGGAAACACATCCACAAACTCACAGACTAATCTGGTCGCCTCTGGTCCCACTAGCATGACCTAAGTGGTATCTACCACACTGGCTAAGAATCCTATGCAACCACCTTGCAATATATCTCCAGCTCTAAATACAAAAATCATAGGTACACGAGGTCCATGCACAATTCCTACAAACACAAAAGGATCCTAACCTTCAGGCTCAAAGGATACCATTTTCCTTCGGCAATCTATAGATGCCCCATACTTCACTAGCCAATCCATACCCAAAATTATGTCAAAGTTTTTCATGACCAATTCTATCAAATAAATTGACAACTCTCTGCCATCCACTGTCACTGGCGATGATCTGAACCATCTCTTGGATACTACTAACTCCTTAGTGGTCAATAAGGTCTCGAATCCCACAACATAATAATCACATGGTCTACATAGTCTATCAATAATTCTACTACCAACAAAAAAATGTGTAGCACCAGAATCAATCAAAACAGTATAAGGGGTTCGAGCACTAAAAAGTTGACCTGTGACTGCTGAGGGACAAGCCTCAGCTTCTACATGTGTCAATGTGAACACTAGAGCTGGGGTAGAGCTATTCACCTTTCTTGGTTCTTCCTTCCTTGCCTTTCGAGAAATATTCCTTTAAGTGTCCCACTATCCCGCATAAATAGTAGGAATTCTCCCGACACTCCCCTATATGTCTCCTCCTGCATCTAGCGCTCTTAGGAAAAGTCCTCCAGCCCTCATTGCGGACCTGGTTTCCAATTGTAATTCTATGCGGTGTCCTATCAGGGCCTTGAGTTGGAAAGGCATCAAGAGACTTCCTTTTCTGATCACTGGGGCCCCCGCCCCTACCTGAACTCATAAATGGAGGTCCCACCCTCCTAGTGTCTCTCCTGGCCGTGTTCTTGTGCCAAATTTTGTTCTTTGCTCTCTCAGCTGTGAGCGCCTTCTCAACAACCTGTGCATAGGTAGTAACTCCTGGCAGAGTGGTAATGCGAACATCCTGGGCTATCATAGGCTGTATCCCCTAGAGAAACCTCTCCCTTCTGGTCTCATCAGTGGGAACCAGTACCAAAGAAAACTTTGCCAATATATCAAATTTCAAGGCATATTCAGTCAATGATGAGTTTCCCTGAAGTAATCTATTGAACTCTTCAGTCTTTGCCGCCCTGATGGCATCATTGTAATACTTTTCATTAAACAATGTTTGAAACTCTTCCCAATCTAGGGCATTAACATTTCTAGTATGGGATATGACCTCCGACCAGATTCAGGCATCCTCTTGAAACATATATGTGGCACAGGCCACCCTTTCATTACCAACCACCCTCATAAAGTCTTGGATGGTGGAAACCATGCTCATCCACTGTTTGACCTTAGCTGGATTTGTACTATCTTGAAAGACTAGAGGGTACTTTTTCCTGAACCTTTCATAAAGAGGTTCCCATTTATTTCCAGCCTCTGACAGCTACTCAACTGTTGGCACCATCACAGGTGGTGCCTCTGGTAGAATGTTCCCTATAGGACTCTGTTGTTGTTGTCTAAAAAGGCGGATTTCCTCATCCTGCCTCTGTATCCTGGCTTGCAAATCAGCAAGCACCTACTGCCAGTTTTTAGGAGCTGGCGTATGGGTCTAACACTGGTCATTATCCTGACCCTATCTATCATTATGTCCCTAATCTTCCTGGCCAGCTGATGATTCAATCTGCCTTCGAAGCATACTTCAAAGCTTATACCTTGCTGAAATAATCAATTCGGCCAGTTAGGTAGTGATAACTAAACCTCTTGCCGCCTCACAGTCGAAGATCAAGCACATAATCATTTACATTCAACTGTCATGCTAATAAGCATGTCGATTCATATTCATATCCATGTATGGTGCTAATAAGCACTTTTTGTTATTCATAACAATTAATAATGTCGATTCATATTCATATCTAAGTATGGTGCTAATAAGCACTTCCTGTTATTCATAACAATTAACAAAGCTAATAAGTATGTTCTGGCATACATGTATCTATGACAGCACTAATGAGAATGTCCTGACCTATATGTCCATATAACAACACTAGTAAGTGGTGTTTTGCATTCACAAGCAATATCAGTTCTAATAAGCAAGTTCTATTAAAATCATGCAGCAGTCAAGGTCCAGGCCTTATCAGTATATCTTATGATACCTAATAAGGCATGCACATAAAGCATTTATATCCTATTTAAGAAGTTAATTACATAACCACATAAATAATTACCGAACCCTGAGTCGAGCTTGTTTTTAATGGCGAGTGTACATGCCCAACCTGTCTTCAGGAACCCTTAAACTTGGCATGCTCTAATACCAAACTGTAACGCCCTAATTAGCTCAGATCGTTACAATGCATATTTTAAATAGTGCTCATCTACCTAAACAAGTCATTAGGTCATAAACGTGCATCTAAGTGTGATTACTGGTCGAGGGTTCAAATTTTTGGTTAAAAGGAATGGATTTTCATCCAAACATTAAACAACACATAGAATCCCATAATAACGTTTAAAAAGTAGTTTACAGTTTCAAAATGGTCATTACAACTCAAAAGTTACAACCCGCCTACCTAGCAGTAAAAATAAGGTTTAACCCTAGTTCCTTTGAGAAACCTTCACCATGGTGGTCAAGCGGCCGCATAAGTACACGTCGCCACCTAAGCTCTCCAACTCATGGCTGGTCCAACTTTTCTTTCCATTTAACTTCACAACATAGCACCCGTGAGCCAAGGCCCAACAAGAAAACTTAAACATGCTCATAAGGGACCATGCATGCATGCCATTCACATAAATGACTACAACGTCATATGGGACCAAATGCCCGAAATAATTAATTAACAGAATCATATCGGGGCCGGTTGCACAAGTACATGACTAATAAATCATACTGGGGCCCATTGCCCTATCCTTTGAATAACCAGCCTTGGAGATGGCCCAACGTACCTAGCGCTTTAGTTTTCTACGACGATTGGGTCGGACTAGCATAGAATGTGCTCTTGATTAGATCTAATCAAATCGATTAGAGCTCAACGCGCTATTGCCACCCTTTACTAAAAAATGAATGCTTTTCAACCAGTGCTCAGCGTTATTGCCGTCCTTGACCAATAAGTCAACGCCTTTTTCCAATTATACAATGCTAACATTAATTCATCACATAACAAACATCCATATATAGAGCACTCAACATGCTCCATCAATAATCACAGGCATAATCATAATCATGTGCATTTACAGGGGCCAATTCCCATTCAAGACTATAATCTACATTTGGGCGAAGCGCTAATCATGTACATCACATAATGGGTGTAGTTTTCTACCTCAAATCTAAGTGTAATGTAAAATAAAAACAACCCTCAAATAATGAGTAAATAAAGTCATCCGAACTACGTCCGAGACCCTAACGATATCCTAGTCACAACTAAGAAGGGTACCCATCAATAATGAGTAAATAAAGTCATCCGAACTAGGTCCTAGCCTCCGGGACATCCAATTCAACTAAACTATGTAGTAGGATCACCTTCGTAGGGGCTAAAACTCCTCAAGTCAAAGGATAAAACCTCCTGCGCCTCGTGCTGCGGCGCGCCTACCAGCAGTTGCGACCCTAATTGCCTAACAACATAGTTCATCTTCTTCGTCAAGCCTGGGCCACGATTCCCAAGAACGGGGCCGCGACATGACCAGAATCCCAGCCATTAAACTCCATTTTTCTCATTTCAAAACCTTTTATAAACCTATCCAAACATATCGAAATCCCAAAAAAAATGTTCCCAATCATCTCAATGGTCCAAAACCATCAAAACCCAAGTTTCAAACAACTCAAAAACTCATCAAAACATAGAATCAAAATTCAAAACTTAAGAAAATATAGGAAATGGAAACTCATAAATTCAAAGCTTAAATTGCCTCTGATTATACCGTTTCTCACTAAATCCTCCGGCTAATAAGCTTCTAATCTTTCCTAGAATCGATACGACTCTAACCTGTCTTGAATCCGAGTCCTAAAACTCAAGTTTCCTTCGAAAATGCAATGAATGGTAAAATGGGATAACGGGAGAGAGAGAAAAAGTATTTTGAACGTATATCTGTTTTGTTGGGTTACTTCGAGCTTTAGTAACATTAAGTAAAACCCAAGGCTTTGGGTTCCAAAAACTCCCCCGCGGGTAAAATTGTCAAAATTCCTAGAATTTCCACCTGATCTCACTAACTCCCAATATATCATCAAATAACCATTCCCATTACCCAATGTTGACGCGGTTCTTCGGCAACAGGTAATTAAGAGAAGAAGAGAAAGAGATTAGTACTTAAAAGTAGAACCGCCGCAGATATGAAATCTTTGTGAGAAGAACTAGGTGACCCTAAACACGTTTTTTAAGTGGTTCGAAGGTTAAAATCCTTCTACTCCACTAGTCAATATTATTGATCTTTTCTGGGTAATTGGTTTACAAAATATATAGTTCTTACAAGACTATTTTTTCCAACCCCTATCAATTCCCAGGGTCTCCATATTTATAGGAGAAGGCACCTGGAAATTGGTAGGGAGGTCATCCCGTGACCTTACCATTTGTCATATCAAGTCTGTGATATTCATGATTACTTCCTAAACCTGACACACAAGTGCAGTCTAATCAGTATGGAAGGAGATAATGGGCCGCACGGCCCAACCCATCCGTGGGTGTCTGAATACGCACGTTCCTGCGGCGTGTCCGAGAAGTCAGGGGGATATCGGACACGTGATGGCAGGATTATGCACGTTTATCTTGCGTGTTGACCTCCCATAGGGTCAGAGCTTCCTGAGAAACTCGCTACCGGAGCAATCCATAACCCGAGCTGATCCTTCAGTGGTCGTCGGATGTTGTTCCCAGCTCCTGGAACAACAAGAAGGAGCAGGAAACTCCATCCCCTCGAGCTAGAAAGGGCCCGTCCTGAAGATAAAGCCTCTGGCCTGTGGGAGCCTCGGGCTAAATCATGTTTAGTCCGAGGATCGTCCTGCTAAACAGCCCGTGGGAAATCCAGGGCGTACATCTGCCCCCCAAGCTCCTGCTCGTGGTCCATGACGTCAGACATGGGAGACCACAGTTGGAGCTTTTAGACTTCTCCCACAACCCTTCGCATTCCATGCTTTTCGCATGCGTCTGATACGTGGAACGCCGCGGGTGGCGACGGTACATTCTACGAGAACCGCATTAAATGGCCTAGCCTACTGTCCAGCCGTCGTTTCACATTTCGAGTGGAGGGTCTCCCAGGAGCCTTTTACACGTGATCCCCCCTTGTATGAAAAGGGGGTGGTCATCCCACGCACGGACCACCTTACCATTCAGAACCTCTCAAATTTCCTTCTTTTCTCTCTGACCTTCCGAAGAGCAAAACCCTCATTTCCATTGCTCTCATCTTCTCCGTTCACGAAGCTTAAGCGTGCGAGTTCCTTCAAGGCCTTGGAGACTACTGTGCCAACGAAGCCCCTACCCGCGCAGCAACCTCGCTCACCATCCAACCCTATACTGTAAGTCTTCTGTCCCCATTTATTTTTGAAAGCATGCCACTGTAGCCTAGGTACAAAATTTTACTGTAGCCACATGCAGAGGTTTTCTGGGTCGCGCGGATATGGAGGGTGATGGCCCTTCTTTGATTAGGGCACATTTGCCATGGGACATCGCCTTAGAACATGGGTTCCATGATTCTTTCTTAGGAACAATTTCTGGTAGGATCCGTAGGAACTTTGGGTGCAAAAACCGGGTAGCTTAGGGAATACGCCTTAAAAGCGGTTTTGCCACGCCTTGCCTGTTGAAACTTTCCCCCCAAGGCAAAATTTTTTTTTTCTTACTCTGAGCCATCTGACACACGAATTCCGAGTAATCTGGGATCTGTTGAGGGCATAGGCACGTGTTCCTTGGAACGCGTGGCACCACTCTCCACGGGCTGGGCTTACCCCAGCTCGTGTACTTAATGCTTGCCTCACTCTCCTGCTTGGGTCGCCAAGTGTTTTCTTTTGCTCGATAGGCGACCAGATGGCTCCAAAGAGAAATCTGCCACAGAAGAATGTGGGAAGTTTGGCCTCCCAGAAGGATAAAGGAAAGGCGGTGGTGACCAGCTCGCCAATTCCTCACTTTGGACCGGCGGTGGAGAAGCAGGTCGAGGTGGCTCCTGACGCGTTTTTCGAGGCGGAGAGAATCGTCTCGAAGATAACCAGCCAGGCAAAGATCACCAAAATCTTCCTTAACCACAACATTCCTCTGGGGAAGACCTCCGTGATCGCCCGACCTGCTGCGGATGGGGAGAGGAGCTGCACGCCGCTCGATGAGTCGTTCGCGGCCTGGAGCGGGGAACACTTCAAGGCAGGGGCCTTCCTCCCCCTGGATCAGTATTTTGCTGATTTTCTGAACTACGTGGGGTTGGCCCCATTTCAGCTCCCCCCCAATTCCTACCGTCTGCTGGCGGGACTGAGGTATTTGTTCCAAAAGCATGAGTGGGAGGTCCCCACGCCTGCTGATATCTTGTATTTCTTCTGCCTCAAAGCCAGCCCGGACCAGCGGGGGCGAGGCGACGGGTTCTATTACTTAACCTGCTTCCCTAACACAGCAGCAGTGATCGAGCTGCCGAGCCATCCAAACGACTTCAAAGACCAGTTTTTTATGTCTACTGGGTTCCGAAACTGCGATCATCATTATTTCAACCGCCCTCGTAAGTAATCCTCCATTTAGCTCGCCTTTTAATGGTTATCTTATTTTAGCCCGTCCCTTATTCCAATTCTGATTTCGACCAACCTTGCAGCCATCTACTCGAGGACCGAAAAGTCCGTGACCCTCGGGGGTCAATACGACACACTGGCGAACCTGCCTCCCAGTGAGAAAGACTACCGCGTGCTCGTGACGGATGAGACGATGGTATTCTGCAAGCTGATTTTCCCAAATCAGACTTTGAATTTGAAAAGGCCCCGGGGGCCTCCCCCAGCCCGCGACAACAGGCCGATCGTCGCGGAGGAGGTCGCAGATGACGAAGGCGAGGAAGAAGGTGAGGAAGTTCCTCTGGTGAGGAACAGGAAGCGGAGCTTGGAGGTCGCCCAGGGGATGATCGAGGAGAGGGCCCAATCCGGAGCAGCCGCGGGTCCTTCCGGTCAAGGTAACTTTTACTTATTTAAGAACGTAGATAGGGCCACTGCAGACCCCCGGCTGGTTAGGTTCAACCCTAGGCAGCTCGTCCATCGTCACCCAAGGAATCCGGACCTGGACACGCTTCTGCTCCACTGCGTTGACCAGCTCGTGCTGGACAACCAAGAGAGTCGGCCCAAGGGTACCGTAGTAGTAGATAATACCCTAGCCTTTAGGTCGGCCATTTTTGAGGAGTACGGGACCAATTTACGCACGTGGCCTGCGCTCCAGAGGGGCGTCTACGCTCCGGGGATTAGGCAGTACGTAGAAGAGTCCAGCCCCGATTCAGAACCGGACCTAGAACCTTCGCCAGTTCGTGAGATAATCGTCCTAGGCTCTTCCAGCTCGGGGGGTAGGCTCCCTTAGTATTTGCTTTCTTATTGCCTTTATTTCTGTATGATTGCTGATAACCGTGTTTTTTGCTCTTTGGCAGAAGAGATGTCTCAGCCCGGGAATAGTCTGCGGGGCGTTGTGTTTGGTGGGAATCCCCCAGCGGGGCCGAGGTTAAAGAGGCTTCGCGAGTCCAAGAGCTCGACCGGGGTCTCCACCAAATCCCCAGCTACGGAGAAGGGGAGAGACCCGTCATCCCAGGTCGCGGGGGCGAACCTTCCTGTCGCCAGGACAGGACTCATGCATCCGCCACCCCAACGATCTCCACTGGCCGCCCAGGACGGGGTAATAGAGGTCGGGAATCAGGCCGCGGTAGCCCCGGACGTGCGTTTCCCGGTCGACCCCCGGGCTCTGGAGAAGATGCCCGAAGCATTCCGGGGTACGGTGTACGAGTCGGCCAGCTACGCCGTCAGCCACTATTACAATATCAGGGAGAAGGAGCTCCGGGCCATCGAAACAACGAGCCCGGTCCGAGTTATAGAGTCCGCTATGGACATGACTTTAACGGTAAAGTGCCCCCTTCTTTTAAGGCTTTGACACTCACACGCCGCCTTTCTCCTTCCAGTTTGCTAATTTATCACTCTTTTCTTGCAGGGCATGGCTGCCGCCTATAGAGGCATCGTTAGGACCAAGGCCCAGCTCGAGGGTTTGGAAGCAGATCGCCAGACTGCCCTCCAGGAGTCTCAGGAGGCGAGAGACGCCTTGGCGGCCTCAAAATCCGAGCTAGAGAAGGTCCGCTCGGAGAACCAAGAGCTTAAACGCTCCCTGGCCGCATCCGAGCTAGAGAAGCTTCGCTCCGAGAACCTAGAGCTTAAAAACTCCTTGGCCGCATCGAGGGCAGACCTTGAGGTGGCGAAGGCCGAAGTCCAGACCTCCCAGACCGCCCTGAAAGACGAACGGGTCGTGTCGGAGCAGTCCTTACAGGACCTATTCTATCACTGCTGGTCCCACAATCCGGACGCGGACTTCTCCTTCATGCCGCCGGACCTCTGGGCATTCCTGTTGCCGCGGCTTCAAGCCCGCCTGAATAAGGAGGCTCCTCCATCGGAGACTGGAAAGGCCTCTGCCGCGGCGGAGCAGGGTGAGACCGCGACCTCCAAAGGGCCAGCTGATGGGGCTTAGGATGCTTCTTGTTTTCGTATTTTGAACTCTTTTTTCTTTTTTTATTGTAATTCTCTTTTTTATGTGAGGCGTTTCCGCCTCGAGACAATTTGCTCAACCAGTTTTACATATATATTTTCATGTATTTGGTCATAATTTATCTCTTTATTTTTATGAACGTAGTTCGAGTTAACTTTATCCGTATCCCGGGCTCTTTAAATAAGATCCGCGTTCAACAATTTTCTAGTTCACTCCTAAGCTTTCTGACCTGGTTAAGACCAGGAGCTTATTTTGAAAAAACTCAGATCGCGTCAACTTTTATCCGTATCCCGGGATCTTTAAAGAAGAACCTCGGTCAACAAATTTTAGCTAACTTCTAAGTTTTATGACCTGGTTAAGACCAGGAACTTATTTTGAAAAAACATAGTTCGTGTCAACTTTTATCCGTATCCCGGGCTCTTTAAAGAAGAACCTCGGTCAACAAATTTTAGCTAACTTCTAAGTTTTATGACCTGGTTAAGACCAGGAACTTATTTTGAAAAAACTTAGTTCGGGTCAACTTTTATCCGTATCCCGGGCTCTTTAAAGAAAAACCTCGGTCAACAAATTTTAGCTAACTTCTAAGTTTTATGACCTGGTTAAGACCAGGAACTTATTTTGAAAAAACTTAGTTCGTGTCAACTTTTATCCGTATCCCGGGCTCTTTAAAGAAGAACCTCGGTCAACAAATTTTAGCTAACTTCTAAGTTTTATGACCTGGTTAAGACCAGGAACTTATTTTGAAAAAACTTAGTTCGTGTCAACTTTTATCCGTATCCCGGGCTCTTTAAAGAAGAACCTCGGTCAACAAATTTTAGCTAACTTCTAAGTTTTATGACCTGGTTAAGACCAGGATAGGACTTAGTTTGTGATAACTCTTATCCATAGATAAAAATTAACACCTAAGTCGTTAAGGAGACCTGGATATATCCGGGTACCATATGCCCCCCAAGTAACTGGGAAAGGGTCTTTCGTTGTTACTTTAAAATTACCCTTGCAAATAACGAGAAACATTTGATTTTTATTTATACATGGGAGGTGACCTTCTAGGTCTTACACATGTTTATTGATAATATTTCTTTAGGTGGATTGCATTCCAAGTCCGCGGGACCGCCCCTCCACCAAGTCGAGCTAATTTATACGTCCCTTCTTTGATGACTTCGATGACCTGGTATGGTCCTTCCCAGCTTGGTCCCAGAACCCCATCTTTGGGATCTTTCCCGGCCAGGAAAACTCTCCTCAAGACCAAATCGCCGACGCTAAAGGCACATCTTTTGACCTTAGCGTTGAAGTAGCGAGTGATTTTCTGTTGATAATGGGCGAGCTGGAGTTGTGAATCCTCTCGCCTCTCATCCATCAAGTCTAAGGAGTGGCATAGGAGCTCGTGGTTCTTGTTCTGTTCGTAGGACCGGACCCTGTGCGATAGGACCTTTACCTCCACGGGGAGGACCGCTTCACTTCCAAAGGTTAGGGAGAAAGGAGTGTGACCCGTGGGAGTCCGATGTGAGGTCCTATAGGCCCACAGAACTTGGGGGAGCTGTTCTGGCCAGATCCCCTTTGCCTCATCTAGCCTCTTCTTGAGGCTTGCCTTCAGAGTTTTATTGACAGCTTCGACCTGGCCGTTCGCCTGGGGATAGGCCACGGATGAGAAACTTTTCACAATTCCGTTCTTTTCGCAAAATTCGGTGAACAGGTCGCTGTCAAATTGAGTGCCATTGTCGGAAACGATCTTTTTGGGTAGGCCGAAGCGACAAACGATGCTTTTAACCACGAAGTCTAACACCTTTTTCGATGTTATTGTCGCCAACGGCTCTGCTTCGGCCCACTTTGTGAAGTAGTCAATGGCTACCACGGCGTAACGGACCCCGCCCTTTCCGGTGGGCAGGGCGCCTATTAGATCTATGCCCCAAATGGCGAAGGGCCAGGGAGACGATATCATTTTTAGCTCGGTCGGGGGTGCTCGTGCAACCGCGGCGAACCGCTGACATTTGTCGCACTTTTTTACGTATGAGATCGAGTCTTTGGACAGAGTCGGCCAGTAAAAACCCTGCCGAAGGATCTTCAAGGCCAGGCTTTGCCCCCCAGTGTGATCTCCGCAGAATCCGTCATGAACTTCCTGCAGGATGGCCTTCGCCTCACTTGGAAGAACACACCGGAGGAGAGGTAATGAATGCCCACGTCGGTACAACACCCCCTCGACTAGCGTATATCTCGGAGCTTGATAAAGGACTGGCCGTACGTCGTTGCGCCCTTCGGGTAACTTTCCCTCGACGAGGTACTCAACAATGGGAGTCATCCAGGTCGGCCTGATGTCAATCATCTCAATATCCGCTCGATCTCCGTCTATGCTTGGTTTGTCCAAGAACTCAATTGGCACCAACCCCAGGGTTTCTGCCTCCCCCGAGGTGGCGAGCTTGGCGAGAGCATCTGCATTGGCGTTCTGCTCCCGAGGTATCTGCTCGATCGACCCTTGCCCAAACGTAGATAATTCAGATTTTACCTTAGCCAAATAAGAGGCCATCTTGGGACCCCGCGCCTGATACTCGCCTAAGACCTGATTCACCACGAGCTGGGAGTCGCTGAAGCACTGGACAGAGCTTGCCTTTAGCTCGCTAGCTATCCTAAGTCCGGCTAACAAGGCCTCGTACTCTGCCTCGTTGTTGGACACCTTGAACCCGAATCTCAGCGCCGAATGGAATCTATGTCCTTCTGGGGATATCAGAATAATTCCGGCCCCGGAGCCGTTCTCGTTAGATGAGCCATCAACGAAGATCCTCCACGATGAGCCTGAGGATGTGAGCTGTTGTGAATCTTCTGATGGGATCTCACGGAATCCCGCGCATTCTGCCACGAAGTCGGCCAAGGCTTGACTTTTTATGGTAGTTCGGGGAGTATAGAAAATCTCGAACTGACTGAGTTCGACCGCCCACTTTAGCAAGCGTCCCGAGGCATCAGGCTTTTGCAAAACCTGCCTTAGAGGCTGATCGGTCATGACGTGTACAGAGTGGGACTGGAAGTATGGCCTGAGTTTTCGCGAGGCCGTGATTAGGCAGAACGCCAGCTTTTCCATCAACGGGTACCTTGACTCAGCTCCGAGGAGTCTCTTCCTGATGTAATAAACCGGTTTCTGAGCCCGGTCCTCTTCTCGCACCAGAACGGCACTAGCTGCGTCCTCAGTCACGGCCATGTAGAGGAAAAGAGGTTCTCCTACCCTGGGCTTTGATAGCACAGGTGGCTCAGCCAGGTGCGTTTTTAGGTCGAGGAATGCGCCCTCGCACTCTACTGTCCATTCGAACTTCTTGTTTCCGCGGAGCAGGTTGTAGAAAGGCAGGCACTTGTCGGTCGATTTGGAAATGAACCGGTTCAGTGCCGCCACCCTTCCTGTGAGTCCTTGGACATCTTTCCGCGACCTGGGGGATGGAAGCTCGAGCAGTGACCTGATCTTGTCGGGATTTGCCTCGATTCCTCGGGTATTGACTATGAAACCCAAGAACTTCCCCGATGCGACACCGAAAGTGCATTTCTGAGGATTGAGCCTCATGCCATATTCTCGCAGTATGTTAAAACATTCTTCCAGGTCGGCAACGTGTTTGGTGGCAGTCTTTGACTTGACAAGCATATCATCGACGTACACTTCCATGTTCTTCCCGATCTGATCCGCGAACATTCTATTTACCAGCCTTTGGTAGGTAGCTCCGGCGTTCTTTAGACCGAACGGCATGACCTTATAGCAATAGACATTAGTCGGGGTCATGAAGCTGGTGTGATCCTGGTCTGCTGGATTCATCGCGATCTGATTGTAGCCCGAGTACGCGTCCATGAAGGACATGAGCTCGTGCCCCGCCGTGGCATCCACCAGTTGATCGATCCTCGGCAACAGAAAGCAATCCTTGGGGCAGGCTTTATTCAGGTCGGAAAAATCAATACAGGTCCGCCACTTGCCATTGGGCTTTGGAACTAACACGGGATTGGCAACCCAAATGGGAAATCTGGCTTCGCGGATAAAGCCACATTTCTTGAGCCGGGCCACTTCTTCTTCAAGGGCCTCGGCTCGGGTTGTCCCTAAACGCCTCTGCTTTTGAGACTTTGCAGGGACGCTTTTGTCTAGGTGGAGCGTGTGCATGATTACGCTCGGACTGATCCCTATCATGTCCTCGTGCGACCATGCGAATACGTCTAGGTTCTTTTTCAGAAACGCGGTCAGATCCGCCTTTCTTCTATCGCAGAGGTTCTTTCCGAGCTTCACCGTCCGTGAAGGGTTTTGTTCATCGATGCCTACCTCCTCGAGATCTTCAATAGCTTGGAGCTCGAACCTGTCCTCGCCTACTCGGGGGTCAATGTCCTCGCTTAAGGCGAGCTTTTCGTCTTCGGAAACCCGAGGTTTTTCAATCTCAGGGGCCGCCTTGGGTCCCTGCGATTCCTCATCATCCTGAATGGCCATCGCCACCTGCCCGGGTTTAGATTTTCCCTTCATGGAAATGCTGTAGCATTCCCTGGCAGCGAGCTGATCGCCCTTGATAGTGCAGATCCCTGTCGAAGTAGGGAACTTCATGGCGAGGTGCCGGACGGATGTGATGGCTTCGAAAGCAACGAGCGTTGGTCGGCCCAAAATTGCATTGTAGGCAGCGGAGCAGTCAATGACTACGAATTCGAGCAGTTTGGACACTGTTCGGGACTCGTCGCCTAGGGTGATCACCAGCTCGATCGTTCCTATCGCTGCTGACCCTTCGCCTGAAAAACCATATAGCATCATCGAGGTTGCCTTTAGCTCGGAGACGGTCAGACCCATTTTTTCTAAGGTTGAACGGAATAGGAGATTCACCGAGTTCCCATTGTCCACTAACACCCTCCTTACTCTCCGGTTGGCGAGCTGGACTGCTACGACCAAGGGATCGTTATGAGGGAATTGGACATGGCCCGCGTCCTCCTCCGTGAAAGTGACTGGTTGTTTCTCTAACCTTTGTTGTTTTGATTGACGCTGTTCCGGGACGAACTCCCCTCCATTGTGGGCCTTCAACTCATTTATGTACCTCTTCTGGGCGCCTCTGCTCGTGCCAGCCATGTGTGGCCCTCCAGAGATGGTGGAAATCTCTCCCTCGACCACGGGGGGAGGGACGTCCTGATCTACTCGAGGTCCAGGTTGACTGGCTGGGATCTCCGGAGCGGGTCGACCTGTGGGGACCCTGTTCCGCGAGTATTGCGCCAACGGACCTGCTCGGATGAGAGTCTCGATTTCATCTTTGAGGTGCCTGCAGTCGTCGGTATTGTGCCCGACGTCGTTATGAAAACGGCAGAATTTGGAAGCGTCTCTCTTTCCCTTAGGGTGCTTTATTGGCTCCGGTCTTTTCCAGGGGACTCGCGTAGCGTTGGCCAGGAAAATATTCTCTCTGGTTTGGGTGAGCTCGGTATACGCTGTGAACACGGGCTTGAATTTATCCACGGACTTATTCTTCTTTTGACCGTGCTGGACGTTTTCACCATTTCCTTTTCTTTTGCCGCCACCGGGCTGGTTGCTCTGCGTGACGTCGGGAGTCGCTACTACGATCTCTGTTCCCGCCCTAGCGGGCTTCTCGAGGACCTGGCTGGTTCCCGCGGCTGAAGCTTCAGCTTCCTCCAAGTTTATCCATTCTTGGGCTCTGTTAAGGAATTCACTAACTGAGCTGACCCCCCTCCTTTGAATATCCTTCCACAGATCTCCGCCTACTAGGATCCCGGTCCTCATAGCCATGAGTTTGGAGCTGTCGTCGGCATCTCTGGCTCGAGCAGCGACATTTGCAAATCTGCTCAAGTAGGCTTTTAGCGTTTCTCCAGGTTGCTGTCTCACGTTAGCTAGGGAGTCGGCCTGGACCCTGGCGGCCTGAGAGGCGCGGAATGCCCTCTTGAAGTCAGCCGAAAAGGTCTTCCAGGAGCTGATTGACTGCCTTTTACTTTGTTTGAACCACTGCCTGGCAGGTCCAGTTAGGGTGGAAGGAAAGACCAAGCAACGAAGCTCTGGCCCGATGTTATGAGCCATCATTAGGGTGTTGAACATCCCTAAGTGGTCAGATGGGTCTCCATCCCCGTTGAACTTTGACAAGTGAGGCATACGAAAGCCAGAAGGGTATGCCGTTGCTGCTATGTTGGGGGCGAAGAGCTCCATCTCATCCCCTGAATCATATTCGTCTTTTTCTTTCTCTGACAGGAGCTTCTTCATCAGCTCCTCCATTTGAGTTAAGCGCTCTAAGGTTTTGTCCTGAGATCCTGGGTTATTCCGGGGCTGTTCAACAGCTCCGGACCCGTTGTACATATTAGGCGGGTTATTGCCCCTCCTATCTGGAGTTAGGTCATTTGGGGCATTCCCGCCATTACGTACTTCGGATTGGACCCCAACTGAGCGGGCCTGGCTACCATCCCTAACTCGATCCTCTCTGTGAGAGTTGAGGCGATCTCGAAGGTCGCCTCCCTGGGTATTATGGTGACTTTGTGCTGAACTTAGTCGCTGTCGCAGGTCTCCTCCCGAAAGATCACTCCGTGCACTACCGGTCCAGTGACTCCTGCTGGACAGGCTCGATGTGCGTCTTTGGCGGCTCCGACCTGATCCTTCCCCCGGCACCCTGCTGCGCCGGGAAGGCTCGACCGATGGCGGGTCTCTCCTACTATTCCCGTAGGTCGGGATGTCTCGGATGGTTTGAGGAGACGGATATCTGATGGGAGAGGGAGGATGTCTGACCGGAGAGGCGATCCTAGTGCCGTCTGGACGGACTAAATTTGGTGGGGGCCTCTCGGCCCTGCCAGCTTGATGGTTTCGCGCTGGGCGATCTGGACGAGGAACTGGACGCTCTTCGGGGACGGGCTGACGTCTCCGGATCTCCTCGGCCCTCCTTTGGGAATTTCCCCTATCTCTTCTGGGTGTCCTCGAGGAAGGCTGAGAGCTAGGGGTTGATGTCCTAACCGAACGGCTGTACTGCTGCGGTTCGGTCTGAGGCATTTCCCTGAAGTTCGCCTCTTGATGGCGTGATGAAGGGGTGGAGTTGGCTGCAGGGAGTCTACCCGAACGGCTATACCTGGATCGATTACTCCGGCGAGACTTAGGAGCCTCGCCTTGCCTCTCTCCAACGTTACCGTTGGTTGTGAGAGGGGGTAGTCGACTCAGAATATCCTGGATTTGCTGACCAGCTGCTGCTAGCTGGCTCCTCAGTTGAGCATTCTCCATCTCCACCGCAGTATAATAACCTGGATTCGGATTAGGCGGCCGGGGCGTCGAACTACCAGTATCGTCTTGGCCGGCCGGCTGCTTTCCTGGTCTTTTCTGGACTTCAGGAACTTGCTCCTCGGGGAGGGCAACATGGCGGGCCTCCTGCCCATCATGCTGTTCTGTCTCGTTGCCATGTTTGGATCGAGTGGTCACCATAGTTGTATGTTTGTGGTAGTACTAATTAGATTCGCTCTCAATGAAAGCACCAAACTGTTGACGCGGTTCTTCGGCAACAGGTAATTAAGAGAAGAAGAGAAAGAGATTAGTACTTAAAAGTAGAACCGCCGCAGATATGAAATCTTTGTGAGAAGAACTAGGTGACCCTAAACACGTTTTTTAAGTGGTTCGAAGGTTAAAATCCTTCTACTCCACTAGTCCATATTATTGATCTTTTCTGGGTAATTGGTTTACAAAATATATAGTTCTTACAAGACTATTTTTTCCAACCCCTATCAATTCCCAGGGTCTCCATATTTATAGGAGAAGGCACCTGGAAATTGGTAGGGAGGTCATCCCGTGACCTTACCATTTGTCATATCAAGTCTGTGATATTCATGATTACTTCCTAAACCTGACACATAAGTGCGGTCTAATCAGTATGGAAGGAGATAATGGGCCGCACGGCCCAACCCATCCGTGGGTGTCTGAATACGCACGTTCCTGCGGCGTGTCCGAGAAGTCAGGGGGATATCGGACACGTGATGGCAGGATTATGCACGTTTATCTTGCGTGTTGACCTCCCATAGGGTCAGAGCTTCCTGAGAAGCTCGCTACCGGAGCAATCCATAACCCGAGCTGATCCTTCAGTGGTCGTCGGATGTTGTTCCCAGCTCCTGGAACAACAAGAAGGAGCAGGAAACTCCATCCCCTCGAGCTAGAAAGGGCCCGTCCTGAAGATAAAGCCTCTGGCCTGTGGGAGCCTCGGGCTAAATCATGTTTAGTCCGAGGATCGTCCTGCTAAACAGCCCGTGGGAAATCCAGGGCGTACACCCAATATATTGATAATGTACTAAATACCCAAAATACCCCTTGACACAGCTCGAGTGAAGTATTGGTCCTGTTGTGAATTTTGCGCTAACTTGCTCCCTAAGATCGCCTGGTGTTTAATAACCCAAATATATCGACATAATAATGTGGTCTCACACATATATCATATATGTGCCAAATATACACATAACAGGCCAAATTACAAAAATTTCCCTTCTGATAAGAAACGGGCCCACATGCATATTTAATACACCTTAACATGCATATCAAGTCATGTAATAATGTAACTCACATAATCATTCAATGATACTCATAAATATCACATAAACACATAATTTTCCATAGTTTGCAATCCTGGACCCCTAATCAAGGCCCTAAGCCGTATTAGGTAATTTGGGACGTTACATTATCGCTCAGGGCTTGAGGTAAGAAAACTTGCACATACACCGAGTGTAGGGCTTGAACCCTTGATTATCGAACACGGGTATGACATGTTGTGAATGTGTTTGAAGTAAATATTTTCTCTATATCAACATTTGTTGATATAAATGTTTCTAATGATTTGTTGTTGCTTGGAATTTATCGGTCAGGAGGTCGTTATGGGCCTTAGGATCGTTATCGGCACTACATGCGTAATGTAGGCTATAATGGACGAGCAATTTTGTAGTGGTGGGACAATTACAGGGATGCAATGTGCTTCTATTCGTTACGAGTTATTTTACTTGTTGAATTATCCACGTAAATATGGTTATTATTTATAGAGCATCTATTTGATAGAAGTGCTTGTCTGAATATCTATCTTCCTTGATTGAGTTTTCTTGTTGTGCCTTGGCTCACGGGTGCTACGTAGTGTAGATAAGGGCAAAGATAAGTTGGACTCGCTATGAGTTGGAGAGCTTCATGGGTGTTGTGTACATATGCGGCCTGCTAGGTCACCACGATTGAGATATCTTTAGTGGATCTAGATCTATCGATCATTTTGCCGCTTAGGATGGCTAGTTTGTATTTATTTGTCTTGTAACAGTTTATAAACCTTTTTTTGGGGATCCCATGTACTTATAAAACTCTTTTAATGAAAATTAGTAATCTTTTGCCCAATGTTTTTAGTACATAACCTATTTATTAATGTAAATCAGACTGTTATGTCAAAAGAACTCACTTAGCGAGTTAAGCACTATTTTAAACACACGGTGTAACGATCTTGGATTACTAGGGCGTTAAAATTATAATTGTTTTTATTTGTTAAAAAGAATTAGTCCTAAGATTAAATCAATGCGTAGTATTTTCACTGATTAAGTAATCTATGTTATGATCTGTTACATCAAAATTTTGAGAATAAAAATGTAGCCTCGAAATGTAGGCTTGTACAGTAAGCTTAGGATTAACACATTATACTTGTACAAATTGTCAGGAAGTTCCAGAACTACGTCATTAGCGCACGAGCATGAGCTCGAAGTTATTAGTTTACTCCAAGAGATGAGTTCAACGAACTAATCAAGCAAGGAGGTGGCGACAATTTGAGTAGTGAGCTTGAAGCTACGGCTAATCTCGAAAGAGCGTTGAAGTAGTGTTCAAGTTCGAAAAGGCATTACATATATACACAAAGAAGTTGTTAGGGAAATCCCTATTTATTAGGGAGTAGTTAAAAATGTGTATTAAATCCCTATTTTTATGGGATCTCTATTTAAATAATGCTTTTAAATTGTATAATTATTAAATTATTCATTTGAATTTAAATTCGAATATATGTTGTAACTTTCCTAAACTTGTGGATATATATTCTTGTAATAAGGCCTATAAATACCTTGGATCTAGTTATTTGTACTCGCACACAATTTTGTACCGAGAAACACTTTTAATGCAGACTTTCATAAAAGTGACTTGTGGACGTAGGTAGATTATAACTGCCGAACCACGTAAAAAATCTCTTTCTTTTATTTTCTTCGTGTTTAATTATTTAATCCCTCTATATAATTAAGTTGACGAAAAATTAGTTCAATAATTTGGTGCTTTCATTGAGAGCATTAAGCAATTGTTCTTACGGTTTAGCATAAAACTTCTGGAGCCATTGGGCGACTACTTCCACGTACTGAGGAGCATCCACGAAATCCTGGCAAGTAGCTAGTCATGGACCAGAGTCCCGATGAGGAGAGTGTCTCATTGTCTCCAATGTGTAGGACTACTATAATACTGAAAGATATGTGCCAGCAGTCAAGCTCTAAAATCGAAGGTCGTGTGAATAGTTAGACAAGGCTACGCGGGTAAAAGAAGAGATGACAAGTGTAACAGCCTAAACTCTAGGGACCATTACGGTGCGCATTTTAAACAGTGCTAAACTCGCTAATCGAGTCATTTGTCCATAATTGTGTAACTAAGTATGTTTAGCGATTTAGGGTTAAATTTTTTGGTTAAGATATAACGTTTCACTAGAACATTTACTATATACATTGGGATCCCAAAAATATAATTTAAAGGTTAATTACAACAAAATATCTACAACCAGCTAACCTAGATGACAAAATAGGGTTTAACCCTAGTTCCTCTTTCAACCCTCGACCATGGTGGTCGAGCAGCGTCATATGTACACATCGTCACCTAAGCTCTCCAACTCAAGGATGGTCCAACTTTCTTTTTCCTTTACCTGCACCACATAGCACCCGTGAGCCGAAGCCTAGCAAGAAAACTCAATATGCTCATGAACAGTAATAACATGTCATCAAATCATAATGTACATGCCTAGAAATAATAACCTTAATCACGCATGCAAATAAATTCAAATAATAATGGTTTTGAGCCCTGCCCTCCTATATGGAGGACTAACAAGTCAATCCTAAACAAATGAATGATTTACACTTGACGTTCTGATAACCATGCTGGGGCTTATAGCCCTAATTAAAGGGGATCTGCACCCTTAGATGAGTGACTGATGAACAAGTCACTAACATGGGATCTGTACCTTTAGATGAGTGACTGATGAGCAAGTCACTAACATGGGATCTGCACTCTTAGATGAGTGACTAAGGAGTCACTAGTGTGGGTTCCATACCCTTAGCCATGTGACGATACAGTCACCTGGGCCTTCTGGCCCTAGCTCCGAGTAAATAGTCATAGACTAGACAAGCGCTTATAGTTTTCATCAAACTTGAGGTCGGTCCGGAATTAATGCTCATGATGAGTCATTCAATGCAGATGTCGATTAGATCTAATCTTCTCAGCTCTGCGTTCATGATGCTTATGCCGCTCCTGACTCATAGGTCAATAACATACGACCAGTGCTCAGTACTGCTGTCGAACTTGACTAGTAAGTCACAGCTACACAGCCAGTTCTGACACCATTGCCGATTCTGACTAGTAAGTCAGTACCACACACAAGTAAGCAATGCTACTAGGCATATATCATATGTCAAATATTCAACTCTAGGGAGTTCAACATGCTTACTTAACAATTGGTAGCATAATTAGGATCATGCACACACACACAGACTCAAGCTCTGATCAATCTCATATTCAACATTCATGGAATGCCCTAACCACATGTTTCTCGTGCATCATATGCATCACATACTGGGTGCAGTTTTCTTACTTTTGGTTCGAGCGAGAAATACGTTAAGAACGACCCTTGAGAACGATCGATCCTTTAATTCCTTAGTGGTCACCTAGTCATAACCAAATACAATCTCCAATTAATGAAATCAATAATAAAAGGGTCTTGACCTAAACCTCACTTCCAGGACCCCGAATTGTACCCAAACAGTGAGTAGATTCGATCCCGACCATTAGGAATTGAAACCTTGAGACAAGAGCCCTTAAAAACACCCAATACAGAAATCTAAAGAAGTAGGGTAGCACTGTAGCGCTACCCCCTACCGCCGCAATGCCCAAGACAGACAATAAACCACCCTGAGTAGTACTGTAGCGCTACACCCTACCAAACTTACCCTGATACTTTTCCCCTTCGTCTTCATGATTTCCAAATTGAACCAAAACCTTTGAAACTCATTTTAAGTCCCAATTGAACCAAAAAACCATCTACATTTTTCCTAGGCATCACAACCCAAGTAACCCTAGCCAAAACTCCCATCAAATTCTTAACTTTTCAACTCAAAAACCAAACTGAAAACCAAACGAAAACAGAGCAAGAACTAAGGTTTTAATGGTCAAAAACTCACCTCAATCTCAGCTTAGCTCCCTTTTCAATGGTGGAACACAACCCTAGATCAGGAAAGCTTAGTTCCCTGGCTTAGTTCCTCAAAAGAAGCTTCAAAATCCAAAGAGAAATGGAGTGGAAATGATGATCGGGAAAAGATGAATAAGGATACTCTGTTTTCTACAGCCTTCTAAGCTTTAATGGTTGGAATATATCCTTTAGGGTCAAAAGACTAAAATGCCACTAGGTCATTTAAAATCCTTTAAAGGCTTCCAAGGGAAAAACCGTCCTTCCCCACCTATCTCGTTAATCATAATTAACACCATCAAATTCCCGCTATTCTAAATATTCTCAAATGACAATAAATCATATCCCATTACCCTTTAATTCCAAGTAATGATCTAATCTTCAAACAACCCCGAGCCCCGAAAGTACCCTGTTTTGACCAGACTAAAACTTGCATTCCATGATCGTCTCATGTCGAATGGCTCGAAAATATCCACATATAATGTGGTATTATTTATAATTCACCCACATGCATGAAAATACACAACTACGCCCTCAACGGGCCAAATTACCAAAATGCCCTTGTAATGAAATGGACCCATATTCATGCATTTATCATCATATTATAATATAATTCACATAAACATGCATATAATTATTTAATAACATAATAAATCAATTATGGCCCTCCCGGCCTCCTAATCACGGTCCTAAACCTTATTAGGAAATTTGGGGCATTACAACTATCCCCTCCTTACAGAAATTGCGTCCTCGAAATTTACCTGAACTGCCCGGAATATAAATTTTGCACAACTTATTCAAGTTTGCCAGGTCATTCCCTTGACCTCACTGTCTCTATAACCTTACCTTAACCCAAGGTATAACTTTGTTCCTTAGAACCTTATTCTTTTAGTCTCATATCTGAACTGGCTACTCCTCAAAGGATAACTTAGCCTCAATATCCAGATTCTCACAGCTCAACTCAAGAGTTTCCTTTTAACCCATGTCTTCAACATGAAAATATAACATACACTGTATACAGCTTATAGTGTCAAAGACAAGGCCAATAAAAAGGCAATCTAACTAATCCTATCCAGGATTCAAACGATCTTTTCTAATCTAGAGTTCAGCTTACTCTTATCTCCTCACCCCTTTCCATGGTGATACTTTAAGGAAGATACAATCTTCTACTTTGAACTCCACGTTCCTGCATCTTAAATCAACATAACTTTTCCATTTACTCTGAGAAGTAAGCATCCAAGTTTCAACCTTTTCAATAACCTCAATGATCCCATTACTACCTCAGGATCCAGATATAATATCTCATTCATCATATAAGATGTTCTTCCAATAATAATTGGATAACTCTCTCTCTCTCTCTGATTTACCATTAGTCTGAGAGTAATAAAACGTGTATTCATCACCTTCTGCAACCCTTCCAAAACTTGTAAGTAATAGTAGAGTCTTCATCTAATAAGATGGACCTTGAATTTCCATGAAGGCATACCACCTCTCTCACACAAAGATTTGAATATTGATCATAATTATTACTCATCCTTACTAATAGAAGTGGCTCATTTTAAATGTTGGTCACTATCCTGGGAAGCCCCACCGCGAAACCCATCGCGATGTATCCTTATTTCCACTATGGAATACTCAAAGGCTATAATGACCTTACTAGTTTTTGATACTCTATCTTGACATGCTAAAAGGTTAAGAACTTCACCACGTATTATGTTATGTCCCTCTCCATCCCAGGCTATTAATATAAAACTTTCATATCTTATTACATTTCCATGATGTCTGGATGAAGAGAATAAGAGGACAATATGAGATTCATCCAAAATCTCCCATTTATTCCCAATGTCCATCAGATTCCAAATCCGATCCTTTTATCACAATAAATTCATATCTGACACTGATAATCCTTAGCTAATCCAACTATGAATTTCCACTCAATCTTCCGATCTGTGATTCACTTAATCGTTTTTCCTTTGATCATTTCTGAAATAACAATCTCAAGTATAAAGCTGGCCACCTGGCCCACCAGAAACTCTACCCTAGTCCTAGTCAAACCCTTTAACCAACATGATGCATAGGCAATCATTTTCCCTGTCACTGAGGTGTCATAACAACCTACAAACTGATTCTGATCTGTAAGAAGACTCAGAATTCTTTCCCAAAACACATGTAATATCTTGTCCGTTCAATGGAACTCCTTCCCTTAAGGCGTTCCTTGACCTTGGTAAATCTCCAACTGAGAGTATACCATAATACTATCAATCAAGAAGATCACAAATCCAATTCAAATAATCCTTGAATTATTTTTTTCGTCTAATTCATAAAAACAACTTACCGTTAATCAAATCCTCAAAACATAGCTCAGCACTCCCAGTGCCCTTATCTGATTTAAAAAGCAGTCATCTACATATCCTTCTCCTTGATCTTCAGCTGGTACTAACCAGATCAAAGATCCACCTTGGAGAATATCATCTTACCCAATAACTGAGTCTTTTAATTCTTACAAGTCTGCTAAGCCGTTTAAAACAATGCCCTAAATTTGATTCCATTCCTGACACCAATCCAATCACCATTCTATCTCTTCGTGTAAAGGTAACCCTGGAAAATCCCCTGGAAGCACATCCAAAAACTCACAAACTAATCCAGTTTGTCCTTATACCACTGGCACAACCTAATTGGTATCCACCACACTAGCTAGGAGTTCCATGGATACTCCTGCAATAGGTCTCTAGCTCTAAGTACTTATGTCATCAACAAACAAAATCCATGCATAGTGCCAATTACCACAAGGCTTCCCACTCTCAAGCTCATGAGTTACTATCATTTCCTCACAATTTAGCATTGCCACACACTTGATTAACCAATCCAAACCCAGGATCATCTTGAAATCACTCATAACCAACATTATCATATCAACTGTTGAGTCCCTTTTCATCATAACCTAGCTCATCTTTTAAATCACCAATACAGTATCGCATTCCAATCATAACATAACCATGTGATCTGCATATCATCTTTATGGTTCTATATATGCAACAAACAAAGAAACAACATGGCACCAAAACAAGTCAGCAATCCTTCTTGAAATGCCCAACCATATCACATAAGAAACATGCCTTTGCTTGGCATTCTCCCAGATGACGCCTCGTGCATCGAGCACATACTAGACAGGTCCTCCACTTTGTCTTCTTACTTGGTCCAGTAAATGGAGGTATCATTACTTGAGCTCCATACACTCTAGCACTCTCCTGCCCAATCTGATTTTCTGCGCTCTCAACAGCAAGAGCCTTCCCTACCACCTGAGCATAGGTAGAGATTTCATGCATTGGGGCAACTCTAATGCCCTGAACTACTTTGGGATCCAATCCCTGAATATACTTTTTCTTTGGAGCTGCATCTGTTGGTACCATGTCAATCGAACTTGGCCCACCCATCAAATCTCTTAATATATTCGATTACTGTTGCATTGCCCTGAACTAGGTTCATAAAATCATTCATATTAGTAGTCTGGGTTGCATCACAGTAATACCTTTCATTGAATAGCTGCCTAAATTCTTTCCAATTCATCACAGTTGCATCTCTCGTCTGGGATACTACTTCCCACCACGTCTGGGCATCATCCCACAATACATTTGTAGCACAGATCACTCTATCGTGACCCACCAGCCCTATCCATCGAGAATGGAACTGATCATGCCCATCAACTATTCAGCTCTGAATGGATCAAGGCCTCCCTCGAAGACTGGAGGGTAATACTCTTGGAAACTTCCACAGAGAAATTCCCATCTGTTCTCAACCCTAGGCTGAGCCAAAACTGGTGCCACCCTTGGCATATCAAAGGAAGAGGTGCTCCCCGACACGTTCCGCTGTTGCTTCAAACACCTGATCTCTTCCACCTGCCTTTGCAATCTTAATTGCACATTTGTAAGCACTTGCTGGAAATTCTGAGGGCAGATAAAGAACTCAACCCCTAGCTGAAACTCCCACATTCAGTATAACCACCAGCACGCCTCATTATCTGCCTTGGATACATAACCTCTGATTGAATCTGCAGTCAATAACTTGACCCATTAATCGTGATGAACATAATAAGAGCTTTCCCCATGGGATCAATCTTACCACACTACATTCACAAACCACTGTAGTGCTAAAAATATGCCCATGGAATTCATACATCAATCATAATCCCTGCTCTTCTAACATACATACCATGCCTTCAACTTTAGCATGAAAATAACCCATTTATATATATTCACGGAGAAGGTAATCATATACAAGAAATACAAGAACCCAAAACTTCCAACATACACTGGGAAGGAGGATTCAGTATGACACATTGGAAAGTCTAAGGATCAGATGGAGTTACTTAGTGTGGAGCTTGATTATAGGTGCAAGGTATTCCCTACCCCTCTCTATGACTCAGCTACTGGATGGTATTAAAAATTCAAACCTGGATCGATCACTTCCTCGGAGTAGTTCAAGAAGGAATTTTGCAAGGTCTTCAGTGCTGGACGAATTCAACTAGTTTATGCCAAATCGACTAGCTGACATCAAGCAAGGGAAGGATGACTCCTTGAAGGACTACATCCAAAGATTCATGAGGGAGGCAAACCGAGCATCCACATTAGGAGATGAAGGGAATTTCGTTGCCATCTTGGCAGGAATAATTTATTGTAGTCCCCTATGGGATAGCATACACAGGAACCCCATCAACACCTTGCAAGAGTACCTAGACAGAGTAGACAAATACATGAAGCTATAATGCTATAATGCGTCAGTGGTCAAGTCAAAGAAAGGACCATGCATAAACGACATGGTAATAACCTGCTGCGAAGGGAATGAAGGAACCGATGAAGTTGTCAAAATGAAAGTTGTTGTCGAAAGAAACACTCTACCTGAGCCGGGGGATCCTTTTAATGAAGATTTGTTATTATAGTAAGTTTCCCAAGACGAGGGATATGACATCGATCCTCGCTTTGGGGATGACGCCATGGGGGTAGGACCAGTCGATGATCTTGATGAAGTCCTACTAGATAAGGAGGACCTAGTTAGAGTAATCAAAGTTGGGAAGGAGCTAAAGGTGGAAATTAAGGCACGGTTGGTAGAATTTTTGAAGAAGAACCCGAACATCTTTGCCAGGTCACATAAGGACATGGTTGGAATTTCTCTGTATGTAGTAAGCCATGTCTTCAATGTGGACAAAAACTACCCACCGGTGCAATAAAAAAGGAGACTGCTTGACAAAGACAGAATCAAGCCTTGAAGGAGGGGGTCGAACGACTAAAGGAAAATGGTTTTATAAGGGCGGCCTACTTCCCAGATTGGGTATTAAACCCCGTGCTGGTCCCAAAACCAAATGGGAAGTGGAGAACAGATTTGAACAAGACCTGCCCCGAAGACTGTTTCCTACTACCCATAATATACCATCTGGTCTATGCAACTCTTTGACATGAAATACTCTCATTGATGAATGAATATTCTGGGTATAATAAAATAAATATGCACCCTCTCGACAAGGAACATACCAGCTTCCGGACAGACAATGTATTGTACTATTATAAGGTAATGCCATTCGGCTTGATGAACACAAGAGCCACCTACCAGCGTTTAGTGAATGGCATGTTCCAAGACTTAATCAGAAAAAATATGGAGGTATATGTCGATGACATATTGGTTAAGTCCAAAGAAGTTGGAGGGCATGTTCAAGACTTGGAGGAATGCTTTGCAATACTTAGAAAGTATTGCATGAAGTTAAATCCTCTCAAGTGCTCATTTGGAGTTGGTTCTTGTTAGTTGCTCAGATACATAGTCAATTCACATGGAATCGAGGCTAACCTCGAGAAGATCAAAACATTGATCTACATGAAGTCACCTACCACAATCAAAGAAGTGCAAAGCTTAACAGGGATAGTAGCTACCCTCAGTAGGTTCATATCAAAGTCTACAAATAAGTGTCTCCTCTTCTTTAACATACTGAGGGGCAGCAAGAAGATCCAATGGACCGAGGATTGTGAGAAGGCCTGCCAAGATTTGAAGGAGCATCTCGCTCAACCTCTCGTCCTAGTGAAGCCAATAGATGGTGAAATACTATTCATCTATTTTGCAATGATCGAGCATGCAATCAGTGCTGCTTTGGTGAAAGAAGAGAATAGGGTACAACACCCTATGTACAATATCAGTAAAAGGCTAGTAGGTGCGGAGTCTAGGTATCCCCCTATTGAAAAGCTAGCGTACTATTTAGTAATCGCCTCTCAAAAGATGCGTCCATACTACTAAGTTCACTCGAACTGAGTCCTGACCAATCAACTACTACAACAAGTTCTTCAAAAATAGTATGCCTCAGTACGATTACTCAAATGAGCAGTGGAGCTAGGACATTTTGATGTCACTTATCATTCAAGGATGGCGATAAAAGGACAAGAAATGGAAAAATTCATAGTCGAAGGCACCAATCTTGAAGACCCTTCCTACAAATCAGAGAATGGAGATACCGAGAAGGAAGGACTTGTTGAAACAGTTCAAGAGATACTCGATTACACAAGTCTCGGGGTAGTAGAATGCCAATGTTTATGCCTTTTCGAAGCTTGCCAGTGCCAAAGATGCGGAGACCATAAATGTCATTCCCGTCGAAGAACTGAGCATGTGGCACTACCTGTTGAGTTATGAGATACATGGACGACCTATATTATTAACTATGTCAACCAAGGAGTAGTACCTAGGGATCAGAACAAAGCAAGGATTTTGGTGAGACAATCTGCACAATATATGATAGTCGAAGGAGTCCTGTACCGATGAGGGTACTCCCTACCACTGCTAAGGTGCGTTACACCGGACTAGTCAAAACTGTTAATGATCGAGGTACACGAGGGGTTTTGTCGAGATCATGTTGGGGGGCAAAGCCTATCAAAGAAAATCCGAAGACAAGGATACTTTTGGCCAACGATGAAGGAAGATTTGATGGAGTATGTCAGAAGATGTCAGAAGTGTCAGATGTTCTCCGAAATACCACAGGCGACACCTAATGAATTAACTCAAATGCAAATCCCTTGGCCCTTCATTGTATGGGGAATCGACCTGATCGGAAAGCTACCCATGGGAAGGGGAGGAGTCCAATTTGTTGTTGTATCCATAGACTACTTCACCAAATGGACTGAAGTAGAACTGCTCGCCACCATCACCTCGAAGAAAGTCTTAGACTTTGTGGTGAAGAACATCATATCTCGATTCTGTCTACTGAAGAAGATAGTCTCGGACAATGGGAATCAATTCAACAGTGATATGTTCACCGACTTTTGTATGAGGCATGGAATCACAAAGAGCTTATGCTCGTTAGCACACCCCAACTAATGATCAAGTAGAAGTAGTGAACAAGACTATCAAAGACACTCTGAAGAAACACCTTGAACAATCCAAAGAAGCCTGGCCAGATTTACTTCTGGAGGTCATATGGTCACATCGAATGATGACTTGAACGACGACAGGCCAAACACCATTCTCTTTGGCATTTGGGTATGAAGCCATATTGCTAGTTGAACTCACTCTCCCATCGCGTAGATGAGAGACGTACGATCAAGGGAAGAACCATCAACTAATAGAAGAGTCGCTTCATTTAATCGGTGAAAGAAGAGAAATGGCAAGTCTCAAAGTAGCATCACATCAACAAAAGGTGGCCAAATACTTCAACTCTAGAGTGAAAGATCGCAAATTCCAAGTCAGAGACTTAGTTTTCAGGAGGGAAGGGCCATACCTTGTGGAGGAGGTGATCCCACCAGGGACGTACAAGATAGCTCGACTGAATGGAGAACTAATGAAAACTTACTGGAATAGCGAACACCTCCACCGTTACTATCAGTAAAGCTGTTCAACAGTGACACAAGTTTTAGTTTTCAGATGTAGTATTTTCAAATTATCTATGTAACAACCACTGTGCTTTAATGAATGAATGAATTTAATTTCTTAAGTTTCTCTTAATTCTGTAAATTACGTTCAACAAGAGACAGGTCCTAGGACCTTGTCGCCAAACTATTTAATCATTCTTTATCTTGGTTCTCTCGGAACCTATTGACCCACATGATCAACAAGAGAGACAGGTCCTTGGACCTTGTCATCATATTATGGATAGTGTTCGATCTTGGTTCTTGAGTAGACTATCGACCCATACGATCCAAACAGGAGACTGGTCCGAGGACCTTGTTGACATTTTGTTTGATCATGTTCGATCTTGGTTCTTGAGAAACCTATCGACCTATACGATCAACAAAAAAGACTGGTCTTAGTACCTGTCACCATTATTTTATCACGTTCGATAATGGTTCTTGAGGAACCTATCGACTCATACGTTCAAAAAAGAGAATGGTCTTAAGACCAGTCACCATACTCAAATCATAATCGAATCTAGTCCTTGAGGGACCAATTGATAATTTGATCTAAGACTCGTTACAAGCTCGATTATCCCATCTAGACCTGGTTGTTCCAACTTAGACACTTTTGTCTACAATCATTATAACGAGTACACGAGCATTACGTAGATCGTGATCGTCACTTGCTACACAATCTGCATCTGTGTATTGGTACCATTACTACTGAGTATGAAACCATCACCCGACTACCATTGAGGGATAAGCATTTGATGTTTGTATCATTGGGAGAAAAGGATAGTACTATGTGTCTAAACGCTCGAAGCAAGGCATGGTCAAGTAGCAAGTCCCCAAGGCTTTTAAACCCATGATCACTTAGGGGGCATATAGTACATACCAATCGGGATATACACAAGCAATGAGGATGCAACGTTAAGTACTAAGCAAGCTCAAGTTTTTCTAGGACATTTGTTCAACATATGTTCCGAAAGTGCAAAAAACAAAAACAAAAAAGGCATTGGTGGGAGACTCCTCTCCAAGTCCCTTATAGGGTGGTCGGCCAGATCATCAACCCTATAGGGTGGTCGACCTATCACCCATGGGGATGTTGACCTAATTTTTTTGTTCATGGTACTTGGTGAAGTATCCTACTACTGACATTACCATGGTTGCTAGCATGAAAAATGTAAAGGAGTAAGGTTAGTATGACACGTGAAATACATATGTTCAGAGTATACTGATACCTGAACCAATGAAGATTGTGAGTTGATATACTTAGTAAGCATTGGAAATAACAATTTTCAATCAATACACTGAATGGTCATAACAAAAAAGCATAAAGTCATAAAATGTCATATGTAAAAATTGTCAAGTACAAGGCACCCTACCAATGGCACGAAAGGAAAGACAGTGTAAGAGACCAAAAGAAGACTAACTAGGGAGATGAGTATCATTTGAAAGACTACCCTTAGCCTCGGTAGCCTCACAAGCCAGACACTTCTTAAGCTCCTTTGCTCGAGTCAACTCGGGAAGGAAATCCAAGTTCAAATCTTTGTTGGACTTCTAGATCATGTAGAGGTAAGAGAAAGATGTCTCTAAATACTCCTCTCGAGCCTTGTCTCAAGCAACCTTGACCTCTTGCTCCTTCTCTACAAGAGCATCCTTCTGTAGTTGGTCCAAGTCGACAATCAGCTTCTCTTTCGCAGCTTCATACTATTTGAGGTGATCGACAAGTTTCCCCTCCATCTGGGTTACCATGAGAGTCAACTCGGTCATTTCCTACTTTTTGAGCTCCATTGTAATATGCAGAGTGCTTATCTCTTCATCTTTCAAAGCAATATCCGTATCCCTAGATCCAAGAATGCGCCTAAGGTCCAGTACCTCATGGCAGACAGCTTCCAGCTCAGAACGAAGATTGGAAAGCATAGAGGTATACTCTACAGACCTATCACAAACATGGGAGATGAACATCAACGCTTGCAAGAAACATACAAGTGTTAGATAACGCCAGCACACAATCTAACTAGAGAAAAAGAAAATAGTAGAGGACTTACACTCTGAAGGTCAAGGAGTGACTTTGTGAGGATGGTTCTCAAGTCCTCATTCTTAATCCCTTAAAAGTCGTTGTCATCTGCTCCAGATGGGATGCTTGGTCGATGATGGCACCTAAATTCCTTATGGCAGACTGTTGTGGCTCAGATAAGGGAGCAGGCGCAGAAGATGAGGTACCTACATCGACGATACTGAGAGGAACCGACTTAGGCAAGGATGGCTCTACCTCTGCGACAGCACTAGCCAACAAAGGAGTTGGAGGAGACACCTCAAGAGGAACCTCTGTGGTCGACTCAAACTTCTCCCTGGCCCTTTTGGTCGCTCGGACGAAAGGGCTAGTCTCGGTTGAGGTTGACCTTTGTTGGGTGTGAACAAAGCCGATCATATCAAAACATGCAAAAGAAGATCAAATATTAGCGGGATATCAAATACAAAAAAATGTAAGGTAAAGATTATAAAAGTGTTAAACCTTCAGAATGAGATTTGGGTTTGAACGTGGCCTCATAAAAATCATCTGAAGCAAGCAGTGAGGGCACAGATGCACCCACCTCATCACTCTCCTGTCTAGTTAGCACAGGCGAAGAGGGTACCTCCTTGATATGAATACAACCTCAAGAGTCTATGGTGTTCATGGGGTCAGGACCATCTTCATCCAGAACATCGACGATAGTAGAAGGAAATAGTCGACCTTCCTAAGGTTCTCTTAAGTAATGAGGGTCTTGACATCCTTCTCCTCAGGGGTCATGGCAATCAAAGCCTTATCCCTAACATTCATGGCTAGGGTCAGGAGCGGTCTATAAAAAGACCCGACGTGTTTAAACTTGGAGGGACTAATACAGAAATAATCCACCACGCTCTAGAAGTATGGATGAAGAGGAAGTAGGGCACCAGACTTGATGGCAGACATTTCCAGGCGCACATACCCATAGGGGGTTCCTCAGCACTATCATCTGGACTAGGGATAATAAACGCAAGAGAGATCAAAGGTTTCCTTAACTTCATTACCTTCTCTTTAGTCATGTCAGGGTGAGGATTCTCAACCAATTTCCATATGATCTCACTGGCAAAGGTGGCCTCAAACTCTGATGAATGAAGCTCTTTTTGTCATCTCTTCTTCTGCTGCGCAGCTAGCGAGACTGTCTTGATCTTGGGAGAAAGGCAAAACACCTTAGGCCGAAACCTTTGAATAGAACACTCCTAAGGATGAGTAGCTTGGCGATGAGAGCCCTCATTATGCTCTCGCTTAGAAGAAGAGATGGGGAACCCGACTGGTATCTCGATGCAAAGGGCATTGCAAGGAGTCTCACTGACCAGACAAACTTTGCTGAGAAGAATGACTTCGCTGAGATGTGCCTTGAGAGCCACGGGGAGTACTATGCTGAGAAGAGATCTGAGAAGAGCCAGACGAAGATCCCTGAGTGATGTGCATGGCAATATGAGGATTATCTTTGGAGGGTTGCTGAGTTGTTTGTTTTACTCTTTCCATTAGGCTATACATTTTTATGAAATCTTCCTCACTGAATAAATATAAAGCGGAGCGAGGGAAAATCCTTTTCAACCTTTCCAAGAACTCCTGTTGAGTACGCTCGCTTACGTAGCCCAGCGCACCTAGCGCTTTAGTTTTCAAATCATATTGACTAGTGCTCAACGCACTATGGTCACCCTTTACTCATAAGTGAATGCTTTTCGACCAGTGCCCAGCGCTATTGCCATCCTTGACTAATAAGTCAACTTCTTTTTCCAATTATACAATGCTAACAGGCATTCATCACATAACAAACATCCATATATAGAGCACTCAACATGCTTCATCAATAATCACATGCATAATCATAATCATGTGCATTTATAAGGCCCAATTCCCAATCAAGACTATAATCTGCATTTGGGCCAAGTGCTAATCATGTACATCACATAATGGGTGTATTTTTCTTACCTCAGGTCCAACTGTAATGTAAAATAAAAAAGGCCCTCAAACACGATCCTGATCCTGAGCCCCTAACAATAACCTAGTCACAACTAAGAATAGAATCCCATCAATAATGAGTAAATAATGGCATCTGAACCGAGTCCTAGCCTCCGGGACGTCCAATTCAACTAAATTGTGTAGTATGATCAATCCTGCCCCCTTAGGTTTGAGTTCCCATCACTAAAAACCCATTTTGCCTTGGCCCTAAGCAGGGGATAAAACTCCTCAAGTCAGGGGCTAAAACCCCTTCTCTTCTTGTGCCTCACGCCGCGGCACGCCTACCAGTAGCTGCAACCCTAATTGCCTAACAACATAGTTCATATTCTTCATAAAGCTTGGGCCAAGATGCCCAAGAACAGGGTCGCAGCACGATCTGAAACCTAGCCAATAAACTCCATTTTCTCATTTCAAAACCTTTTATAACCCTATCCAAACATATCGAAATCCCAAAAAAAAAAGTTCCCAATCATCTCAATGGTCTAAAACCATCAAAACCCAAGTTTCAAACAACTGAAAAACTCATCAAAACATAGATTCAAAATTCAAAACTTAAGAAACTTTCGGAAATGGAAACTCATAAATTTAAAGCTTAAATTACCTTTGATTATGCCGTTTGTCACTAAATCCTTCGACTAACAAGCTTCTAATCTTTCCTAGAATCGATACGACTCTAAGCTTGCTTGAATCCGAGTCCTAAAACTTGAGTTTCCTTCAAAAATGCAATGAACGGTAAAATGGGATAACGGGAGAGAGAGAAAAAGTATTTTGAACATATATCTGTTTCTGTTAGGTTACTTTGATCTTAAGTAACATTAAGTAAAACCGAAGGCTTTGGGTTCCAAAATCTCCCCCGCAGGTAAAATAGTCAAAATTCCTAGAATTTCCTCCTGATCTCACTAACTCCCAATATATCATCAAATAACCATTCCCATTACCCAATATATTGACAATGTACTAAATACCCAAAATACCCCTTGACACAACTCGAGTCAAGTATTGGTCCCGTTGTGAATTTCGCGCTAACTTGCTCCCTAAGATCGCCTGGTGTTGAGTAACCCAGATATATCCACATAATAATGTGGTCTCACACATATATCATATATATTCCAAATATACACATAACAGGCCAAATTACGAAAATTGCCCTTCTGATAAGAAACGGGTCCACATGCATATTTAATACACCTAAACATGCATATCATGTCATATAATAATGTAACTCACATAATCATTCAATGATACTCATAAATATCAAATAAACACATAATTTTCCATAGTTTTCCATCCTGGATCCCTAATCAAGGCCCAAAGCCTTATTTGGGAATTTGGGACGTTACATTATCGCTCAGGATTTGAGGTAAGAAAACTTGCACATACGTGTTGTGAATCTGGTTTGACGTGTTGTGAATCTGTTTAAAGTAAATGTTTGCTCTATATCAACATTTGTTGATATAAATGTTTCTAATGATTTGTTGCTCCTTGTGATTGATCGGTCGAGAGGTCGTTATGGGCCTTAAGATCGTTATCGGCACTACATGCGTACTGTAGGCTGTAATGGCAGGGCAATTCTTTAGTGATGGGACAATTACAGGGATTAAATGTGCATCTATTTGCTATGAGTCGTTATACTTTTTGAATTATCCACGTAAATATAATTGTAATTATATGTTTAAAAGAATTAGTCCCAAGATTAAATCAGTGCGTAGGATTTTCACTGATTAAGTAATCTACGATATGATCTGTTACACCCAAATTTTGAGAATAAAAATGTAGCCTCGAAATGTAGGCTTGTACAGTATACTTGTACAAATTGTCAGGAAGTTCCAGAACTACGTCATTAGCGCACGAGCATGAGCTCGAAGTTATTAGTTTACTCCAAGAGATGAGTTCAACGAACTAATCAAGCAAGGAGGTGGCGACAATTTGAGTAGTGAGCTTGAAGCTACGGCTGATCTCGAAAGAGCGTTGAAGTAGTGTTCAAGTTCGAAAAGGCATTACATATATACACAAAGAAGTTGTTAGGGAAATCCCTATTTATTAGGGAGTAGTTAAAAATGTGTATTAAATCCCTATTTTTATGGGATCTCTATTTAAATAATTCTTTTAAATTGTATAATTATTAAATTATTCATTTGAATTTAAATTCGAATATATGTTGTAACTTCCCTAAACTTGTGGAAATATATTCTTTTAATAAGGCCTATAAATACCTTGGATCTGGTTATTTGTACTCGTACACAATTTTGTACTAACAAACACTTTTAATGCAAACTTTCATAAAAGTGACTCATGGACGTAGGTAGATTATAACTGCTGAACCACGTAAAAAATCTCTTTCTTTTGTTTTCTTATTGTTTAATTATTTAATCCCTCAATATAATTAAGTTGACGAAAAATTACATCAACAATTTGGTGCTTTCATTGAGAGCATTAAGCAATTGTTCTTATTGTTTAGCATAAAACTTCTAGAACCGTTGGGCGACCACTTCCACGTACTGAGGAGCATCCACGAAATCCTAGCAAGCAGCCAGTCATGGACCAGAGTCTCGATGAGGAGAGTGCCTCGTTGTCTCCAAGAGAATGAAATCCCCCATGGGATCACTGCCAAGGTTCCAGACTAGGCCAATGAGTAGGCCGTGTGAACAGTTAGCCGAGGCTATGCATCTAAATAAAGAGATGACAAGATGGGCAGCTAAAGCCAAGGCACCCCCATGGAGGACTAGGGGCGACCTCGAGGAAGTATGACTTCCAAGTTGGCCGAACAAAGGGCCCAACAGGCTCAACCAAGGCCTAGGGAAAATACAGGAGAAAACCTGCCTAGGGTGTCATCTCAAAAACCTCCCAGAAACAACCCAACCACGGACATTCCTACATACCATGGGAATTACCAAGCTCCCATGGCATCTCAGAATGATAACCCAGAACATGTCAGGAATAATAATAGCCCTGACCCTGCAAGGAAAAACCATTAGAGGCCGCCACCATCTCCAATCAAACATCCTCCATCACCTATTAGGCATCCCTCTCCAGCTTGGGATGTACCCCAGCAAGATCCCATCGGAAATCAAGCCGGAGAGAGGGCACCTCAGGGGCTTTGATAGAGCACTAGAAGTGAAAGCTGGGATAGGAGCCCTCGAGCTTGACTCGAGCATAGGGGTGAACACGAGGTCTCAATGGTGGCCCATCATGAACATAGACATGCTAGACAACCCCAGCCATCTAGGAGTTATATGTCGAGGACACGTGCAACCGGAATTAGAGTGCACGAGAACAATTCACCACGTAATCAAGCCCTACAATAGTAAAAGCAGCCAGAAAGAACTGTCAACTTCCTTGACGAATGTTACTATTACAGTAGGTCAATGCGTGTCTATAACACTATGCCAAGATATTACGAGAACTATTCAAATCATTATTTTGATCTTCAAGACCACCTGAACCAGAACTGGGGGCAGTTTAGTCAGCCAATCCCGGACCTTAGGGCCCACTTAAATGCCTGAATGGAGCCTCTACAATCATTATATGGAAATCAATATAACCCTATACTGCGACAATGACCTGGAGTTCCTGAGAACAACAACCTGCTTCTAGTAACGCAAGCTCCCCCTTAACTAGATTTAGTTCAGCAGAGAATCAACCAACTCAAAGTGGCATTGAGGCTCCTTCAAGAAGGGAAAGACAAAGAAAATACTTATGAATCTAATGAGACGCTTGATCATTTTGCTCTACATATCTCAAGCACACCATTCCCCAACAAGTTCAAGATACCCCAAGTGGCGCCATATGATGGGACTACCAACCCAGGAAGTCACCTAAGTACACTCTATATTGTGATGCGAGCTAGCAATGTTGTATATGAGATTAGATGCATGATCTTCCCCACCACACTCACTAGACCAACAAAGAGTGGGTTTGACAAGTTTTGAAGGAATTTTATCTCGTCTTTGGATCAGTTGTCTATGGAGTTCAAGAAGCATTTCCAAGATGCAAAGAGTATCAAAATCTAGGCTTCCACTTTAACAAATGTTAGACAACAGCCAGGTGAATCACTGAAGAGCTACCTGCTGAGGTTTAATATAGAGGCGACTCGAGCTCGCAATGTTGATGACAATGGTCATCTTATGGAAGTACGACTTATAGTGCTTCCAGGAAGTCCCCTTTTGGATGACATGCAAAGGAAGCCTTTGAAAACCATACCCGAGTTCACCACGCAGCCTCAGAGGTTTGTCAATGTAGAGGAGGCGGGGTCAACACTTAAATTGGCTCCTTCGCCCTCAATTACTACAACGACAAACATTAACATAACCACGACCTCGGCTACGCCTTCCACAACACAACCTTCAGGAGACAATTCTTATAATAGAAAGAAGAATGAAGGGAACAACAACGAGACTGACGGGGGTAAGAAGAATAAAGGAGATAAACACTTCTCCATTTTAACAACGTATACAGAGCTCATAGATACTCATGAGAATATATTTGTCGTGAATGAGAATTAGGACCCCTTCAGGCGACCTGACAAAATGCAACATCAGTGAACCAAGAGGGATTGAAAAAAGTTCTGCAGATTCCACGGGGACATAGGTAATAAAATTAATGAATGAAAAAAACTAAAAGATGAGATCGAAGGGTTGATCTCGAGAGGCTACCTCGGACAATATGCCCGAAATTGAAACCAAGCCCAGGCCCCGACTAATCAATGGGCAGCTTTGGCTCAACCCACTTAACAAGCCGCGACCCCACCTATGTGGGAGGATAATCGATCTCCCCTAATCTAAAAAGAAGAAATAATAACCATGCTCATAAGAGATATGTCTAAGAGCTCAAAATGAGAGATGGATCCTCCTATGTGCATGAACCATGAGCTCTGAAACAACAAAGAGTTGAATCCCAACCTATCACTTTCGTTGAAGAAAACACTTTGCACGACCAATTTCCTCACAATGACCCCCTGGTCATAACCTTCCAACTCCCCAACAAGAGAGTGCACTGAGTCTTGATTGTTAGCGGGAGCACGGTCAACGTCCTTTATAAGTCTACCTTGGAAAAAATGGGTCTGTCTATTCAAGACCTTAAATTATGTGCTACATTATTATAAGGATTCTCAGGAGAGGGAATTGCCACCACGAGATCTATCAAGCTCCCAGTAACCTTTAGAAACCGTCCAGTTTCGATAACCAAAATGATGGAGTTCATCGCAATGGACACCCCATCACCCTACAATGACCTGCTGGAAAGACCACCCTTGATCGTACTGGGTGTAGTTACATCTGTAAGGCATTTGGCCATTAAGTTCCCTACCCCTAGTGGTATCAGGACACCAAAAGAAGATCAATTAGAAGCTCGAGAATGCTATAGCATCTCATGAGGGGGAAAGGCCAAGCTAGTGCACATGCACTAGTCATCACAGAGGAGAAAGATGATGTGATATACGACGTCGAAGAAGAAATTGACCCAAGAGTAGAAGCAGACATGGCTGATGTCGATCCGATTGAAGAGCTTGAAGATATTCAGCTAGATGAAAAGGACACCACCAAGGTGGTGAAGATTGTGAAGAACCTCACATGGGACTGCAGTCTAGAGTTGGATTTTGTATTCCTAGAAATCACCCAAGGGTCTATAAGCCTGGAAATCGCTCAAGTTAGGGAAGCCCTAGGGCTGGTCGGCCCATGAAGGAAACCTAATGGTAGTCAACCTATGGTGGAAGCCCTTGGGGTGGGTAGCTCATGATGAACTTCACAAGCCTAGAATTTACCCAGGCTAAAGGAGACCTAAGGGTGCTCTGCCCATGATGGGATGTGTAGGCCTGAAAATCGAACAAGGCAAGGGAAACCCTGGGGGTGGTTGGCCCATGATGAAATTTACAAACCTGGAAATCACCAATGCCTAGATAAGAAATCCTGGAAGTCACCTATGCCCAGCTGTGAAGCCCTGAAAATTGCCCAACCCTAATTTTCATAAGCCTGGAAGTCGTCCAGGGCAAGGAAACCTATGGGTAGCCGTCCTAGGCTTTTATAAGCCTGGAAATTGCCCAGGCTAGTGAATCTGAAGGTGGTCAACCTGTTGACCTCTAAATGCTAAAGCATGACGTAGAAAGAGGCAAGTATCAAGCCAACTTTTGATTAAAAATTAGTTTTAAGTTCAAACAAGTCAGTTGTTTTGAACCAAAGTAGAGCAAAGAAAGGAAATTTAGACATATTCATGAAAGACATAACGATTGGGAGAGAATACTTACCCAAGAGAAGATGCACAGAGTTGATGAAGAATTAGAGAATTCCACAACTCAAAAGTTCCTGAAGGAGGCGCATGGGTCAGAGATCTGATACCCATATTTTTAGAAATTCAAATTCCTTGAAAAATGTCTGGTATTGTTAAAAATTAAAATTCCTTGAAAAATATTTGATATTTTTAGGAATTCAAGTTCCTTGAAAAATATTTTATATTTTTAGGAATTCAAATTCCTTGAAAAATATGTTGTATTTTTAGGAATTAATATCCTTGAATAATATATTATATTTTGAGGACTTCAAAACTCCTTGAAGAATATATTATATTTTATGGAATTCAAATTCCTTGAAAAATATTTTGTATTTTAGGAATTAATATCCTTGAAAAATATATTATATTTTTGGGGCTTCAAAATTCCTTGAAAATATACTAGATTTTTATTAAATTAATTTTCCTTGATAAATATAATTATTTTTAGGAATTACAATTATCCATGAAAAATATGTGCTGAGCAAATTATCGATAGTTGATGAAAGTACTACATAATGTCCCGAGGGACTTTGCTTTTAAAGTACTACCACAATATGTTTCTCGGGCCAGATTAAGTTTACTGTAATGTTGAACATAGTAGAATAAACTTAGGGGCAAATGTTATCCCCCAAAATTCAAGAGAAAACATGGTGAATGAGAAAGTGGCATGTGGCATCACAAGTCATGGAAAAAAATACTGATGAAAAAAATTGTATAGGTCCAGAACCTATAGGGAACTTGACCAAGCCTAAACCTCCTAGGGGTGGTCGGCCTGGCTTTAGCCCCTAGGGGTAGTCGGCTTGACCCCAACCCCTAAGGGTGGTCGGCCTGGCATGCTCAAGGACTGCATGATGTGGTTGGCCCACCCTATTCTTCATAGGGTGGTCGGTCTAATATCACAAATACACTTCACTGGATAAAGTTCATGCTTGTTCAAGCTCAAATCAACAGGCCTAGCACCCAAAAGATCAACAGGCCTAGAACCCAGAGGATCAACAGGTCTAACACCCAGAGGGTCATTGAGCATAGCACCTAAGTCTCATACACCAACTGAGACTTAGCATTTTCCTAAAGGTTTCAATTGCATCATCAACCACGATCCAAAGAAACAATGAAAAGACCCACGATCTCATAATCATGGGGAATGGACATGAATCTCCACTACCCAATAATCATGTACCAAAGAACGATCTCCAGTATTACTGATCATGTAACAACCCCTGGGTACTATAAATAAATGACCCAAGGCTTCATAAAAAGGGATCTTTTTTTGGGGAACAATTTTGAGAGATATATTTTATGAGGAGAAACTCTGGGAAATTAGTAATGAGTGAAAACTTCAGTTCATCCATGTAATTGTCGATCGAGTAATTCAATACTAAAGACCAAGTGGGTTAGGTTATTACTGTTCATCAGAATTGGGCTGAACCACTATAAACTTTCTGTGTGTTTGTTTAAGATGTTTGTACTCTGTTGTATATTATATTCATTTCATTCAAATGGTGTCATATATTGTGCATACGACTGTTGGCCAATTTCACAGGTCAACAACATGTATCTCGGAAACTTCAACCATAATTTCAAGCACACTATACATGTGTTGATTGATCAACCGTTGAGACAAATATTATCTAAACCTAAAGCATCCATAGGAGTATTGAAATGGGCAGTTGAACTTGGATAGTTCGAGATCACATATCACCCAAGAATGACATTAAAGGGTTATGCCTCGGCTGACTTTATAGTCAAATGTAATGGAATAACCAGAGAAATTATCATGACCCCAGCTCGCGAGCTGTGGAGGCTATATACTGGTGGATGCTCTAACAAGAATAGATCGAGGCAGAAATCATCCTAATAAAAACATCAAGAAAAAAGATTCACTTAGCCTTAAGGTTTGGCTTTGAGGCCTCCAATAACAAGGTTGAATACGAGGCACTATCAGCAGGGCTCCGAATAGCTGCCAAGCTAAAAGCTAAGGCCATTCTCTGTCATATTGACTCTCAATTGGTCGTCAATCATGTCCTAGGAGAATACCAGGCTCGGGGCACTAAAATGTTAGCGTACATTGAAAAATTGAAAGCGGCATTCGGACAATTCAAGTTCTAAGCAATCGAACAAGTTTCGTGAGAATAGAACTTGAATGCAGACAATCTAGCTTGACTTGCAAGAACCAGGGAAGCTCATACACTTAATGCAGTACAAGTGGCATTTTTACCAGAACCGAGTATAACCGAGCCTGATAATGTCGAGGTTGATATGATAGAATCACAACCTACTTGGATGACACTTATAATCGACTACCTTGAAACCGGGAACTTCCCAGCAGACCAGAATGAGGCACAAAAACTAATGTACAAAATAAAATACCATGATATACTATCTTGGAAGGGAGATTGTACAGAAGAGGATATTCCATGCTATTACTAAGATGTGTAACTCTACCTGAGGCTAAAAAGATCCTAAAATAAATTCATGAAGGATTTTGTGAAGATCACACTGGGGGCACTGTCTCTCGAAAAAAGTAATTAGGCAGGGATATTTCTGCCCTACTGTAAATGTAGACTCGTTCGAATACGTCAAACATTGCAATAAATGTCAATGACTTACTTCAATAGCTTGTTCTCCACCAACCGAGCTCACCATGATGAGTTCCCCTTGGCCATTTACAGTATGGAGAATCGACCTCATAGGATTTTTACCAACGAGAAAAGGTGGAGTCAAATATGTTGTAGATGTAGTAAACTACTTCACCAAATGGACCGAGGCTGAACCTCTAACTCCAATCACCTTGAGAAAAGTCTTGGATTTTGCGGTAAAAAACATAATTTACATATATGGGATATTGAGGAAGATTGTCTCCAACAATGGGACCCAGTTCGATAGTGAGTTGTTCCCACAGTTCTAAGAGAAAAATGGGATAAATAAATGGGTCTCCTCAGTAGTCCATCCACAAGAAAATAGCCAGGTCGAAGCCGTAAACAAGACTCTAAAGAGCTCCATTAAGAAAAGGCTCGAAGAGGCTAAAGGAATATGGCTAGAATAATTACCACAATTCCTATAGGCTTACAGATAAACTGCACAAACCTTAACTGGACATACGCCCTTCTCCCTAGCCTACGACTGCGAGCGATGTTACCAATTGAGGTCGAAGTTCCTACTATCAGGCGCAAAGTTTATAACTAGAACTCGAACTAATCCCAACTCGAAGAATCCCTAGATCTAATTGAAGAAAAGTGAGATGAAGCCCAACTTAAAAACACCGCATATCAGCAAAGGGCAACAAGATACTTCAATAAAATGGTTCTAGTTAGACACTTTGGATTGGGAGATTTGGTGCTTAGGCACATATTTTTGGACAAATGAGACCCCTCTGCAGGCATGCTGAAGCCTAATTGGAAAGGACCTTACCGAATCGAATCCATCATTCGAGCTGGAGTATACCAACTAGCGAGTTTGAATTGAGAGTTGGTTCCACGAGCTTGGAACGATGAACATCTACGACCTTATTTTCACTAATTTAGGAATTATGATTATTTAGTTTTAACCAAGCTTGTATTTATTTTTTGTTTAAAATATTATTAACAAAGAATTTTTTCTTGTTCATTACTTATTTTTATTGTTATATATTTTGGAAGCTCTCAAAATTCAATAACCTAAGATTTCATAATCGTAGGAACTTAAAGGGGCATAAGTGGTATACAATCATACCATAGGGTCAAAAATATATAGCATAAGTATAAATAAAAATAAAATAATTTAAGTTCACGGATCACTAATAACCAAGCATTAATTTAAAAAAAGTGTATGGGTCGAAACTAGGCACGAGCCTAAATTAACTACGAGTCTAGAATAACCAGCACAGACAAATCGATATAAGAATAAAGTTGGAATTATAGATTAACCAACAGTATCCATAATTTGAGACAAAGCTATAATTTTTTGCATAATAGTTTCAATCTCGCAACCTTGAGACCATACTTGAGGATGATGAAAAATTACTTTCTCTAAGCAGGAAATTACTAGACTAGTGAAACTACACACCAACAAGTGTTTTTAAACGCAAAAATGAACAATATAAGTAGTAATCGACATTGAATATAATGATTATATAGAAATTCAAACTCAAACTTGAAACGTGTACTTTTGCAAATAAACAAGTATAAATGTGAGTCCTTAGTAGCATGCTCGAAATTTTTTGATCCTAAAATATGGTGCATGATATTATGGAAAAAGCTATAAGTAGATACTGTGCTTAAAGATTTCCAGATAGAAATTTGAGCTTAAAAATATTGTTTAAAATAGATGAATATTCACAAGAGATAATAGAGTAGCTCGAACCCCAGCTATAATATAGATTGTCTTGGCCCCAGTGGCCTTTATAGAATATAATACAAAAAATAAAAGAGACGTGACCATATTAAGAAATGAAGAGAAAACTATTCCTTAGCAGCCAGAGTAGACTCTACCTCTTCTCCTTTCTCCTCCTCACCGCCAGCCTTGACAATGGTTCCAACGATTGCCTCCTCTTTAGCCAACCGAGCCTTGCACTTGTTCAGAAAATCCTCTTCCTTGTTTATCACGGAGGAGGTGTTATCATCAGGGTTCAGTTACTACATTTGGTATATGGCTCTATTGCTAGCCCACTCTTTTTTGGCAATGAACTCCTCAAGCATGCTCTTCTTCTCGTGGGTCGTTCTCTTCTCCTCCGTAAGGTGCTCGTTCTCTGAAGCATTGTTAGCAAGCTTAGCTTTTGTAGCATCGAAGTATGTCATCTCCGTATCGAGCTCTGCCCTTAGATGGCTGACCTCGACCTCAGAGAAGGCAAGCTTATATTGGATGACTTTAAGGGAATCCTCAACATTGGTTTGAGCTCACTATGAATCTTTCAAGTCATCCTCAGCTCAAATTTTGTCATGATGATCATCATTGGACAACATCTCAATGGTCACGATCTTCGAGGATAGGTGGGAGCATTGGCCCAAAAACCAGATGAGAGTCTAAATGACAAATAGTGACAGTTAGAGAATAAGTAATCGAGAAAATAAAGAGCTAAATAGGTAGAGAAACCCTGAGCTCCAGGGTCTAGTCGAAGAGGCCAATGATGTTGTCTCCCTTAAGAAACCTCCACAAGTTAGTGTTGAGGTTGCTGCATGATTGGCAAGTTCTAGACTTCAAATTGGAGCACAAATCAACTCATATGGCACCAGCCTCGTTTGCCAAGGTATACTCTAGCATATGCTGCATGACAAAAAATTTGAAGACCACGGTTGGAATTGGAGCACCTACTAGAATCGAAACTTCGAGGTCACCGATCTTTTGACCTTTGTCCTCAGCAGGTACTTTGGTGGGGGGAGGAGGAGGAGGCGGAGTCTTTCACTTTTGGGGAGGAGGAGTTTTGATTTTTGGCTCACCAGGGGCAGTTTCGAGGTTTCCAGAGAAGGGTCCTCAACAATCTTCGTAGCCTTAGAAGGAGGTGCATCCTTCTTCGAGGATATGCAACCCCGCTTGCTAGCTCGGGCCTTAGGCAGCATCCATATCATCTCAAAAACAAAAGAGAAAGCATATTAGCAACTTGTTATCATCGAAAGATGAGAAACATTTAGTAAGGAAACCTAACAGGAAGATTACCACGAGCTTGAGCTTGGACACAATGAAATCCCTCTATCTTCTTAGGATTCTATGGGACGACCTTCTCTATAGGTGGGGGATAACAAAGATAAGTTTCTATAGCTACCCAAACCTAAAGGCTCCACAAGATCTATGCTTGAGTCCTTCCTTTTATTTTACTTTGAAGGATTTGAAGGGAGTGGAAGAGAGAGATCTTCCCATTGAGCATACTTGCGAGTCGAAGAGACGTCTATGGACTCGCCTTCATTAAGGAGCTTCCCGAAACGTAGTTTATCCTTGTGCATGAGGTAATGGAGGGATTGCTACCCATTGTTGAACTTCAACATTTCTTCCCTATGTTCCTCCATGTATTGAGTTAGTTTTGGGTGGTCATAGTTTGTTGTAAAGGAACAAAAAGGCATGATTATTCGAGCTCCAAAAAATATTGTAAGAAAAAGCATAAGAAAAATTACAAGGGCGTTGGAATGAAAGGAATTTTGATGATTCTAGTTTGTTCTTCCAGAAGAATTGTGTCTTGAAGTTGGGTGGATGGTTGGAATATCCTCGAACAACCTCTTCTCTCGAGGCTAACTAGAGATATAATAGAACCTGTCTCCACCTTTAGCTCTTTTGGGGTTGCTCTTCAAGCAAAAAAGGTACATGATCTCGTAAGGAGTCGGACATTCCTACATCTTTTCACGATAAATTGATTACAGTGCCGCCAAAACTCTATAAGAGTTGTTCTAGAGTTGGAAAGGGGCTATACTGACATAGTCGGTAAACTTCCTAAAGTAATCATTTAGCGACAAAAGTGTCCCAACTCGCATGTGCTCATGACTCCAGGCCGCGAACTTAACCTTTCTCTTAGAGTTTTCCTCACTCGAAGCATAGTAGCTACTCTCTTAAAATTTAGGAGCTCGATAGATAAGATCCCCGTTTAGCTTAAGACTATGACATGATAGGATGTTTGAAATCTGATCTTGTTCCTGATAGTACTCTTGTACATATCACCCTCAAAAAATTCACCCTGAAAGGTAGGAATAGTGGATATAGGAGGGACATACGAGGGGTTCTGGCTCGACAAGCTCTCCATAAGTTCAAAGGAGAGGTGGCATGGCGGATAAGCTATTGTAACTTTATACTACGCGTCTAGGCGTTCCTTGTGCTTAAATCTCTTCATGATTAAGGCGTTCCTCGTGCTTCCGAATCAATTCCTGATTTCGAGTGAATGAAGATTCAACTCAAGGTGGTGGTGGGTTGTAAGGGATTGCAAGGTCGAGACCGTACCGACTCTCTAAAGACTGTGACATCTAACAAGTAAGAAAAAGGCGAGGGCCCATCACTTAGAAATAATGGATATAAAAATTATTTAGGACATAAGCTAGAAAGCTCGAGACATAATGTTTGAATCAGGTGAATAAAAATTAGAAAACTCAAGAATTTGAGACTGAAGGCTCGAAATAAGCAAGGAAACTTGGATGACCTAACCATGCTAATACAAGTTTGGGACATCGAGAGTATCCCCACGTGCGAGGTGGGAAGTTAATTCTAATAAGGGTTATCTTGACTTTCAAGGGAAAGTTGGCAGTTACCCTAATAGGGATTGTCATTGAAAAGTCTGCTTATAAAACCTATTCATCACCCTACATGACATCCCTATGTAACCTTTTCAAATCTCAGAAAAAAAAATCATTGATCCTACAAATTTTCCGAAAAATCTCATTTTTATCATTTTTATGTTAACATATTGGATAAATGACCTTTTTTTCTGGAAACATTTCAAGAACTAAATCAAGAAGCAGAAAAAAATCCTCCTACATGAGGAGCAAAAAGGCGTTATTAAGAGAAAAGGCAAGGTTCGAGAACTTATAAAATGTTGATATTAGGAAGGAAGAGATTGTCATTTGGAAGATTGGAAGCATGAATGATCTGACTGGACTAAACGAACTAAGATTGCTTTGTTTCTTTGGCTTGGAGAACATGCGAAGGTTTGAGAACTTTAGTTCGTGTTTTTTCTTCGGAAGGTTGAGACAGTGAAGGTGAACTTGTAGAAGATGAATGTGAGTTTAAATAGGCAAAAATTTGGCATGAGGTGGTTAATATGAGCCTAAGCATGGATTAAAACATGATCTAATGGACCACGTTTAATCTAAAACATTTGGAAAAAATTAGAATGGGAAAAGACGTGTGCAAAGGAAGAGAACTCAAGTACTCTCGATATCTAATTCCATATTGATACATGTCCATACTCAAGTATGGTAGGTGGGCACAGTTCCCGAAAGTGAATGTCAAAAAGTTCCTTCTCATAAGATTCGAACGAACACTTTTGAGGGGGAAATATGTTACACCCTAATTTTGAGAATAAATAAGTGGCCTTGAAATTTACACTCGTAAAGTAAGCTAAAGATTAACAAGTGTTACCATTATATTTGTACAAATTATCACGAGTTCTACAAATACATCATTAGTGCTCAAGCATGAGCTTTAGGCAAGGAGGCATTAGTCTCCTCCAAGAGATGAGTTCGACGGACTGATCAAGCAAGGAGGTGGCAATAACTGGAATGGTGATCTCGAAGCTACAAGTGATCTCCAAAGTGCATTGAAGCAGTGTTCAAGCTCGAAATCGCATTAAATATATATACGAAGAAGCTGTTAGGAAAACCCTATTTCATTGTGATTAGTTAAAACCTTGTATTGAATCCCTATTTTTATGGGATCTCTATTTAAATAATGCATTTAAATTGTATTATTATTCAAATATTCATTTGAAATAAATTTGAATATATGTTGTAACTTCCTTAAACTTGTGGAAATATATTCTTCTAACCAGGCCTATAAATTGCTTGGATTGGGCCATTTGTACTCACACACAATTTCATTCTAAAAAAAACTATGTGAAATTCATCTTTCTTGAAGCTTTAACGCAGACTTTAATAAAAGTGACTCGTGGACGTAGGTAAATTTCAACTAGTGAACCACGTAAAAAATCTTTCTTATAGTTTCTTCTTGTTTAATTGCTCTACATAATTAAGTTGACGAAAAATAACGTAAACATGATCTACTTACACAATGGTGTGGTGTCTTGTCCAAGACATTGACCAAACAGATAAGCATAGATGTATCTAGTTTCATCGAACTAGTATCAATTTTTATTATTGATAGATAAATAAGTATTGTAATAATCAAATCTAAAAAGTGTCACAACGCTGACAATAGGTCATTTCGATCTCAATTCTGAGTTATAATTGTTGTCCGTGTTTTCACAAAGTGATATATGACACACATTAAAGAGTAATTAAGACATCACAGAAGTTGATTATGTCCCTTGGAGCATGATTAAGTCCCTTGCATAGATCATGGTGTCGATCCTGTACAAGCCACAAGTAGGATGTCATACGATGCCGCCTAACACAGGAAAACATGATGCTACCCTTCGTACATGGTCTGGAGCATGTTGCCCAATAAAGTAGTGGGCTGGTACCACTGAGATATGTAAGGGCCAACTAGCATTATAATTGGAGGAATTTATCATTTGTTGTACATTTAAGTGCCCATTAAGGAAAAACAATTGTAATTAACCCTTATTAGGGAATTAATTTCCCTAAGCCATCTGTAAATATGTCTAGGAAACATTTTGTAAAGGGTCCTTGATTTCATTTCTTATTTTCAGAGCATGCCAAAATGCTGCCTGAAAACCTCCATAGAAGCTTGACACTTGCAAGCTTTTAGCATCCTAAATACAAGTGAACCACATAAAATCTGGTGTCTCAACTTATATTTCTTTAAGATTTATTTTAATTAGTTATTAGCGAAATTCCTAGACAACATTTTTGTCCTTTTAATGAGAGGTTGATGAAAGCTTTAGTTGCAACAATGGTAAACACAAGAAGGAATCTCCCTGACGATGCTCCCCCCACCGCCTCTGTGGGAGGATAACCAGGCCGACCACCTCCACTAGCTAATCAAGAGGTGGCTAATAATGATGGATATGATGGTGAAGACGGAGACGACTACGAGAGTAAGTATTCACAATCGTACCTAGCGGAGGAGCCACAAGAAGTGGTGACCCTTAGGAGAAAAATAGCTTCCCAGCAACAAGAGATGGAGGTGCAAAACGGTAACATCGTCACCATACAGGAGGTGGTTAACACCATGAAGGAAACTTTGGCGACTCAAGAGCTACATGTGGACCCCAAGGGCGAAGTACCACCTAGGTAGCCAGCTGGCGTACCACCTACGCACCCAGTTGGGGAGCCACCTCTACAATTAGCGGGCATGCCACCAGCTATCGTGCCACCTATTGTTGGTGTACCACTCATGCCACCAGCCCATAGGGGAGATAAGGCCAAGGCTCCTCATAAACGAAAGTGGAGTCTTCGGGCTTCTGGGCCCCTATATGCCCCAATAAAGGTATATGAATTCGAAGAAGTTGACGGGGTCCGAGGAAACCGCCAGGCCCACAATGCTGGCTGAGCCAAGGTCCTTCGCCCAGACACATTGCGACTGATAGTGTCAGGCCTGGAAGAGAAGAGCCTTTTATGCCTTAATATTTCCACAAGGAAACCCCAGGCATGTAGACAATAGAGGAGAAGTCTCCGTGAACCAAGGATAGTGAATCTGTGTCTCAATTAACTATGATTACATAGAGTCTAATGGTGAAACAGAAGTAGGATTCCCTAGGATGGATACCATAGGAGTGTGCAGCTTGACTTGCTAGAGAATCTAAATGCCCGACCAGGGGGCAGATTCGGCACAAAGTGTCAACCATGACCCTCTCTGTATAGAGTTGGAGAGTCTAAAAAAGATAATGTTGAAGATGGCCAATACTCAGATTTGGAGGATGAAGATTGGGAAGTTTGTGCTCCACCTATTTTTAAAGCCCCATGGCCTTGAGGATTCAAAATTCCAAACATCTATCCATGTTCCACCACCTGATGTTTGTGCACCGCATCTTCGAGGACGCCAAATGCCTTTGCCTCCCATTAACCTTGATGGGACTAGCTGATGAGTGGTTCAAAATGCATAGACCAATTCCATCCACTCTCGACCACAATTGTCCTCCACCTTTCGAAGACAATTTATAGCATCTTGGAAGATATGCTTTGAGGTCAATGCCTCGGCTAACATTAAGCAAGGGTCGTTCGAAAACTTCAAGGTGTATATTAATCACTTTAAGGAGGAGCTGCGAGGACCAAGAGGGTTGATGATAGCAAAATACTGGTGGTCTTATAAGATAGTTCTGACCATGTTCTCCACTATGGGATGTCTTCCAAAAACCCGTATGCCACAGGCTCGATGATTTCATTCGTCTTGCATAAGATTATATAGATTGGGAAGATGCCGAAATTGGGAGAAAATTTTCACAGCCACGGAGCAACAAGTTCACTACCGGAAGCCACAACACATCCGACGCGAAATGCCAATATAAGATACAACCAAGTTCTTGAAGTTTCACAATGATGTTGGTCAACATACCAAAGAATGCAGACCACTTCGTTATGAGATAGAAAATCTTGTCAAATTGGGACATCTTGATCAATACGCCATGCTTGGAGCACGCCCAACTCAAGGTCTTGCCAGAGCCCAACCACCACACCCACATGCCACGTAGCCACAAGTTCAAGGCCAACTGTCGGCTGCATAGGCACTTTATAATGATAACAAAGTGCTTGCACTAGCCAAACTTCTAGAACATATGGTAAAGATGACAGACCAGATCATAACCTTCACTGTAGATGATGCCCAAAGAATGCACTCCCTCACCACAATCCATTGGTAATTGAGAGTCAGTTCTCTAACAAAATGGTAGCATGGATTCTGGTGGACAACGAGAGTTCAGTTAACCTCTTGTTCAAAGCAGCCTTTAAGCATATTGGGCTGACGACAAACGATTTGTTCCCATGCACCTAAACACTATATGGTCTCGGATGAAGGATTGTTTCTCGTGGGATAGATCAAGTTTCTAGTGAAAATTGGAGAAGTGCCTTGATAGACCTTCAAATGTTGCACCTACATGGTGGTGGACTGTTCCTCTGCTTATAATGCCATCTTGGGCTGTCCGACCCTAGTGGAGTTCAGAGCGGCCACTTCTATTCCCCACTTGTGCATGAAGTTCCCCACGGACTTAGGGATTGGCACAATTCATGGGGACAAGAAAGAGGTCATCGAATGATCCAATGTGCCACTCAAGGACCCAGTGATGGTGATTGAGGAAGCAGCTCCCGAGTAGCCCCCTCCAAAAAAGATGGGGGTCCGGGCCGTTCTAGAAGAGCAAGAGTCGAATGAGTTGGAAGACAGGGTTGGAGATGATCGAGCCCTCAGAGGAGATTGAAGAATTCATGCTCTAAGACACTAACCCAAAAAAGAAGACAAAGGTTGGGAGGAACCTCAAGGTGGAGGTCCGAGAAGCTCATGTAAGCTCTTTCCACGAGAACTAGGATGTCTTTTCGTGGTCTCATGCCGACATGACAGGAATTGATTCCAACATCAATTTCCATGCCTTGAAATAGACACCAACATTTCCCTGGTGCAAAAAATTAGGAGGATAAGGGACCCAACATGGACGGAAGCCTTGAAGGTAGAGGTTGGTAAGCTCCTCGAGAATGAGTTTAATCCGGAGCCCAATACCACAAGTGGTTCGCAAACCTAGTGTGGGTCCTAAAGACTAACGAGACATGAAGAACTGGTATTGATTTCTCTGACCTAAATAAGGCCTATCCAAATGATTGCTTCCCACTACCAAAGATCGACCAAATGTCGATGCCACCTCCAGGTATAAGCTCCTCATGTTCATGGACGCATATATGGGATACAACCAAATCTCCATGCATGTTGCACACCAGTAGCACACCAGCTTCCAAACAGACAAAGGCATCTACTCATATAAAGTGATGCCGTATAGTTTAAATAATTCAGGGGCAACTTACCAAAGATTATGGAACAAAATGTTCAAGAACTAGTTCGGTAGGAATATTAAGATGTACGTGGATGACATGTTAGTGAATTCAAGAATAGCCCCAAACCACTCGAAAGATTTATCAGAACAATTCTTAGTCCTCCGCAAGTTTGGGATGATGTTGAATCCGTTGAAGTGCACATTTGGGGTAACCTCGGGGATATTCCTCAAATTTATTGTTAGCACCTAAGGAGATGAAGCAAATCCCAAGTAGATGAAAGCCTTGATCGAGATGGCGTCCCTAGAAGGTCCAGGCTATTCTTGAAGAGCTCGAGTCCAATGAGTTGGACCCTATAGTTGGAGATTATAGGGCAATCAAATTGATGGAGGAAATTGAAGAAGTCATCCGTAACGAAGCCATCCCAAAAAAGAAGAGAAAGGTTGGGAGGAACCTCAAGGTGGAGGTACGAGAAGCTCATGTAAGTTGTCTCCATGAGAACCAGGATGTCTTTCCTTGGTCTCATGCCGAGATGACAGGAATTGATTACAACATCATCTATCCTGCCTTGAAGATAGACACTAGCGTTTCCTAGGTGCGACAAAAAAGGAGGACAATGTACCCAACATGGGGCCTTGAAGGTTGAGGTTGATAAGCTCCTCGGGAAAGAGTTCATTTCGGAGGCCCAATACCCCAAGTGGTTCGCAAACTTGGTGCGGGTCCTAAAGCCTAACGGGACATGGAGAATTGAATATTGATTTCTCTTACCTAAATAATGCTTGTCCAAAAGATTGCTCCCCCCTCCCAAAGATCGATCAAATGTTGATGCCACCTCTGGGTCAAAGTTCCTCACGTTTATGGACACACATTTGGGATACAATCAAATCTCCATTCATGTCCCACACCAGGAGCACACCGGGTTCTGAGCAGACAATGTCATCTACTCATATAAAGTGATGCCCTATGGTTTAAAGAATTCAGGGGCAACTTACCAGCGATTATGGAACAAAATGTTCAAGAACTAGTTCGATAGGAATAATAAGATGTACGTGGATGATATGTTAGTGAATTCTAGAATAGCCCCAGATCACAAGAAAGATTTATCAGAACCATTCTTTGTCCTCCGCAAGTTTGGGATGATTTTGAATCAGTTGAAGTGAACATTTGGGGTAGCCTCGGGGATGTTCTTCAAATTTATGGTGAGTGCCTGAGGAATTGAAGCAAATCTCTATTGAAGATTAAAGCCTTGATCGAGATGGCATCCCTAGGAGGTATTCACTGTTCCTGAAGAGCACGAGTCCAATGAGTTCCCTAGGGTTGGAGATTATAGGGCTATCGAACTGATAGAGGAGATTGAAGAAGTCATCCTTGACGAAGCCAACCCAAAAAAGTATACAAAGGTTGGGAGGAACCTCAAGGCAGAGGTCCAAGGAGCTATAACAAGTTTTCTTTGCGAGAACCTGGATGTCTTCGCCTAGTCTCATGCATACATGACAGGAATTGATTCCAAAATCATCTACCACACTTTGAACATAGACCCCAACATTGCCCCGGTGCAACAAAAAAGGTGGATAATGGACCCAACAAGGGCAGAGGCCTTGAAGGTAGAGGTTGATAAGCTCCTCGGGAACGGGTTCATTCCAGAGGCCCAATACCCCAAGTGGTTCGCAAACCTTCTGTTGTTCCGAAAGCCTAACGATACATTGAAGACTTACCAGCTTGGGAGAACATAGAGGTTTACGTGGATGACATGCCAGTCATGTCCAGAATAGCCCTGGACCACGCGAAAGATTTAGTGGAAGCATTCTCATTCTTCCGCATGTTTGGCATGATGTTGAATCCCAAGAAGTGCACATTTGGGTTAGCCTCTTGGAAGTTCCTTGGATTTATTATGAGTGCTTGAGGAATTGAAACAAATCTCGAGAAGATGAAAGGCTTGATCGAGATGTCATCCCTATGGAAGCACAGGGATGTGCAAATCCTGACTGGTTGGATAATAACTCTTAGTCACTTTGTTTCCAAGGCCACTGAGAAGTGCATCCCATTCTTTAACATCCTCTGAGGTGGTGAAATATTTGAATGGATAGATGAATGTGAACAGTCTTTCTAGCAGCTTCAGGAGAACATGACGAATCCTCCTATTTTTTCACAGCCTGTGGACAGAGAACCCCTTCTCCTCTATATAGCTGTCATGGAGAATGCCATCACTACAGCCCTAGTGCGCGAGGAAGGCCGTACCAATCACCCTGCCTATTATGTGAGAGTGAGACTCCTTGGAACAGAGTCTACATATACATTCATGGAGAAGCTAAATTTTTGCTTGATAGTAGCTTCTACGAAACACGGGCCATATTTTTAGGAACATCTCATCAGAGTGTTAACCAACCAGCCTATTAGACAGGTATCCCAAAAGCCAGAGTCCTTCGGGAGACTCCATATATGGGCTGTCGAACGTAGTCAATTCGATATCACTTACCACCCGAGGACTGTCATAAAGGGACATGGTCTTGTAGAATTCATCGCAAAGTCCAATGGAATGCATGAAAGACCCGAGAAAGCCCAACCTATTTTGCTCGTGTGGAATCTGTATGTGTATGGGTCCTCTAATGAGAACAGAGCTAGAGCAGGATTAATCTTTGTGTCCCTCGAGGGACATAGTGCCCTGAGATTTGGGTTTGATGCCTTGAACAACAAAGCGGAGTATGAGACCCTGATAGCCGAATTGCGAGTTACCTTGGAGCTTAAAGTGAAGGACTCGAGATATAGATCGATTCTCAGCTGGTTGTGATCCAAGTCCTTGAAGAGTAACATGCTTGAGGAGCAAAGATGGCTGCTTACTTGGCCAAAGCGCAAGAGATTCTAGACAGCTTCAAAAGATTTACCATCTGAAAACTTACTCTAGAACCAAACTCCAATGCTAATGCTCTATCCAAACTAGCTACCACTAAGGACGTGGAGATGTTCAATGTGGTCCGAATAAAATACTTGGCTTCTGCAATCATTACAACGCCAAAGGAAGTTGAAATGGTCCAACACCGTAGGACAAAAAAATAGACCGGAGGCTACTTTATCAGGTTCCTCGATACATGATGGATAGTAAGTTATATAGGTGAGGATATTCACTTCCTCTACTTACGTGTGTGTGCAAGAAAAAAACCAACTTCATCCTCCGAGAAGTGCATGAGAGCTTCTATTGTGACCATGCTGGGGAGCAAGGCCTAGCCAAAAGATTTTACGACAAGGGTACTTCTGGCCCACAATGAACAACGATTCAATGGATTATGTCAAGAAATCTAACAAATGTCAGTGATCCACTAACATTCCCTGAGCTCTTCCAAATGAGCTCAATCAGATGACAATTCCCTGGCCCTTTGTAGTATGGGGAATTGACCGAATAGGTTCCTTTCTTATGGGAAAAGGAGGAGTAAAGTACGCGATTGTGGCAGTCGACTGCTTTACAAAGTGGGTTGATCCCGAACCTCTCGTTATGATAACCTCCAAGAAGTCGCTGGACTTTGTTATCAACAACAATGTTTGTTGTTGGGAATTTATCACTTTACATTTTTTAAATCAACAATGAATAATAAGAATAGTTCAATATTACAAACACTAGATGCTAATGAAGAACCTTATTCAAAGTATGAATGCAAATATTTATAATCAAGAACTAAGTGATTAAATGATAACAAGATGAACTTAGAAAAATTTAATCATCAATACTAAAAATGTAAACACACTATAATAACACAATTACAAAGTTAGTGTTAAGAGAGATACAACCTTCTCTTTGAGAGACAGAAAAAGCGAAAGGTTAGGGAGAGAGTTGAAAAGTGTGATCAAGGCTTTAAAACTCTAATAATCCTTATATATAGTATAGGCATCGTCATTAAGTCTAACCAATAGGATAACAGACCTCCCAAGCAATGTGTCACCTGCTAGGTGGCAATGCATTGCTTGCACACAGGCGATGCACTGCCCCCCAGCAGGCGATGCATCGCTTGCTTGGGGTTTTGTCTCCCAGGTGCTTCTAGGCGTTGTGTTGCCTTCCATAAGCAACGCAGTGTAGATACCTCTGCAAAACCACCTCGACAGTGACCCCAAAATGTCTCCAAATACCTTAAAACTTTTAAATATCTCATTGTATCACTTTAGACCCATAAAAGTCAATTATAGATGCCTACTACGCATTCACATGTTTTCACTTAAACTTAAGTGAAAACCGTTAAGTGTTTTGCACCTCATTGTGTAAAAAACTTAACCATTATATTTAATGAATCTCAATATTCCCCCACTCAGTTAAATATAATCCTTTCCTTTTAACTTATGTGTTCGAACATGTATGCTCCGCTCCAAAGCCCTCCAACTCATGGTTGGTCAACTTTCCCTTTGCCCTTTTCTTCACCATAGAGCACCCGTGATCCAAGGCCCTGCAAGATAACCCCACAAGGCATAATAATATAGATCATAAACACATTTCACAGCTTATAAACATGTTCATTTCAAACACATATACCAATTAAATGGTTGTACCAAGAAGCTTTGGTGAGCGGCCAAACCAGGCGAGGCGCGTCTCCCGGCACCAAACTTACTATCCCCGTCATAATGGCCTATGTTCCGCACGATTTCCAAGTATAGACCATGCCGATCATCCATAGACAATTCAACACAAATAAGCATAGAAAACAACATTATGCATGAAGGGGAACTAAGTCCTAACAAATTCAGACATACGGTTATAAGCGCATCCCAACATAACTAGGCAAACACCCTGCTGTATGAGCATATGTTCGTTTTCTTACCTCAGGACCTATGCGAGAATCAAGATGACCTCGAGTGTGATTTTTTCCAGAGCCTCTGAGAAACCCTAGTCACCACAATATAATGTAGGTTTAGTTTCCCTTAAACCACAACCTACCATAACTTTTTTATAAACCTCACTAGGTACCCAATACACTTAAAACATGTCCCAATATGTCTTAGAATCCTTAGCTCATGATTTCTTAGGGTTCCAATCGAAACCCATTGAAAACGGACCTAAAATCACCCTAATAGCATGAACCTATCAACTGCGTGCCTCATATCGATCGACCGCTTGCCTCATACCGGTCGACTCATTGGCTAGAATTTCATGCTTGCCAAAACTCTGGTCGGTCGACCGGTTCAAGTCAGAGGCAGTTTTGTGTGTTTTTCTATATTTTTCATCTTACCTAATTTCAACCCAAACTTGTTTCCAGATAATTTAAAACCAATCTTGACTCTAATACAACTTATATAGATAATATACAACCTTAGAACATCCCTTAAACATTTAATTACACCTTAAAACCACAAATTGAAAATGTAGGTTTTAAACCCAATTCATACCCTAATCTGAAAATCAGACCCAATCCCCATTTCAATTAAAATTTAAGCTATAAACACAGTTTCCCTTCACAATTCAATCATCACTACACCCATCTAAACACTCTAACACCCTCAAATTTTAAAACATAACTAAAAGCCCTAATTTCCTCAAGAATAAATGAAAACATCAAAGAGGGACAACAAGAGCTTACCTCTTAAATGAAATTCGAGATTCCTTGTGAATAGTGGTGACCCTTAGTAGCTACCATATTCAATTAAGCCCAAACTTTCCCCAAAAATCCTTGAAAATTTGAAAGATTGGCCTCTTCGCTTTGGCTGAGCTATGTGAAGAAGAAAAGAGAGAAAACTAGAAGAAGAGGTGAGTGTTTCAAGCACTTAGCCAAATTTTATCTAATTCCATTGTCAAAACACCATTTTGCCCTCACATTATGTTAACCTCAAAACAAACCCCAAGGAATTATGATCTTTTGCCTAAAAGATCTAATTACACCGCTAATCTCCAAATTTATCAACTAAACATCAAACATAATTATTCCACTAATTAATTCCATTTTACCAATGCAATCAAAATACTAGAAATGCCCAAAATACCCATTGGCTCGACTCGAGCCGAGAATTTATCCCCGTTGTGATTGTTTTTGCTAAAAATTCTTGAAAGGATCCACTCATGCCAAAAATCACATATATCTGCATAATGATTTGGTCTCAATGCACATAACACATAATAATTATAAATATACCCCCAACGGGTTAAAATTTTAAAAATTAACATTTTTAACGAAAGTGAGTCTTTAAACACATTTAACACACATAATCATGCATACTCAATCATATAATAATATAATTCACATAATTACCCCACATACCCTCCCAACACACTAAACAAAGTACTTAATCTTATTATGAGTTTTGGGACGCTACAGCTTGACTATCACAATATATCGAGATCATCGATACCTCATCTGCGGTAATTGAGATATCCAACATGAGATCTCTAAGCCACTTGACCTCTTTGTTGGATGCCGCTAGAACTATAAACACGACCTCCATGGTTGAGTGTGAACTACATGTTTGTTTCTTGGAAACCCAAGAAATCACTCCTCCTCCGAGCCTAAACACCGAACGATAAGCAGGATGTCTCACAATGTCATATGATACTATCAGGAGCGTGTTTCCCAATAAAGTAGTGGACTGATACCTCATATTTGGTCCACTGAGATACTTAGTGGCCCACCAACACCTTAATTTGAGGAATTTATAATATATTGTACATTTAAGTCCTCATTAAGGGAGAAAAATTATAATTAGCCCTCATTAGGGAATAAATTGCCCTCACCCATCTATAAATAGGGCTAGGGTACATTTTGTAAGGGATCCCTGATTTCATTTCTTCTTTTTTAGAGCACACCAAAACGATGCATGAAAATCTCCATAGAAGCTTGATATTTGCAAGCTTTTAGCATCTTAAATATAATTGACTCGTGGACTATGGTTAATTCACAACCTAAACCATATAAAATCGGGTGTCTCAACTTATATTTCTTTACGATTTGTTTTAATTAGTTGTTAGCAAAATTGCTACTCAACAATAATATTTCCATTGACTATATTATCTTAATCTTTTGACTTGTTTGTTAAAAGCTTACCCTACACCATAGGATATAATTACATTTTTGATACATAATGGTGTAATTGAATGAGAGTATTTATCATAGATATAAAATCTATAACTTCTGTAATAGAAGTGAAAAGATGATTTTCTTAATAGCTTAGTTCAAATGGTTAAATGATTGAGTACTCATTTATGTAATTATGTTTATGGAATGATTACTTACAAGGAACTTAGTGGGAGTTATGGAAAAAATACAAATGAAGGGTAAAACGGTAAAATTCACCTAACTCATTAGTAGGTCATCGATAGAGGAATGAGTGTCGGCAATGGTTATAACAATGTATTTACATTAGTGAAATACATTCTATGAATTCAAGAGTTTTGTTTGAGTCTATAAAGGAGTCACGAGGAATTAATAAGTTTTGATATATAATTTATTTTATAAATAAACTAATGAGACCATATTGTAGCTTGTATTCTTGGTTCCATGGTCCAATGTCATCTTTGATTAAATAAAGTGTCAATGTCTTAAAAAAATTGATTTAATTATCAATTTAGTATATCAAATTGACTATGACAATTTTGTGATATTTATATGAATTATGAATTAGAGAAAATAAGAGAGTTATTATAAACTATTAGACATATTTATTAATAATGACAAATTGGTGTTAATGTTAATAAATAATATTAAATCAAGTTTCAAATTATAAATAGTTATTTTCAATAAGGATTTAATTATTTAGTTAATTAATTATAAAATGGATAGATAAAAGGGTGTTGAATTTGAGTCAATCAGACCTTAAATTTAAGACACATCATGAGCCCAATCCACATAGTGCGGCCGAACATGATGGTGGTTATTTAATTTTTATTTTTATTTTACAATTAATTTCATTAATAAAATAAGCCCAAGGTTGTGTCTATAAATAGAATATTATAGCTAGGGTTTTTAGAGACAGTTTTGGGTAAGTGCTCAATCATAGAAAACGCAAGAGATTACACTCTTCTAGCCATTCTTTCTTCATCTCTTCTAGATTTATATCTCATATGTTAAGAAAATTTCCCACACAAGTTAGTGTTTAACAAAAAATTGGACATGGTTATGGGGCGTTTGAAGAGTATATGTGGCAGCGAAGCATTGAGATTTCCAAGAGCATGTCGAGACAAAGGGCTACTCAAACAGGCTTCATTTGCATGAAGGAAGCAATCTACCTTGTAGAGGTCGAAGGCCACAAAGTTTGTTGTTCGAATGGAAGGAAGCTGGTCGAAGGGACAACCACCTTATGGAGTTGCTCGAAGGGAGACTTGCTTGATGGATAAGTCTTTCAACTATAATGAACCAGATTTGATGAGATATTTATTTAATTGATATTTTAATGTATTTTTTGTAATATTTTGAATATGTAATTAGTTGTAACAATCCCACATTACATGTGTATGACCTAGATCATTTTGTAGGGCCCATAGCCTATTAATGAAGCGACTCTATCCGGAAGAGGCTTCCTTGATGAAAGAATAGATGAAGAGGCTCAATCCGGAAAAAGGAGTTGATGATTGTTATTCCAATGAGGAGCTCGTGCCTTTTGCTCCAAACATCGCGACATCTCCATTTCCTGTTGGACTCAATATGCCAACCATGCCCGCATATGACGTAAGCATTGACCCATCCAATAACCTTGGGACATTCAATATTCTAAAGATGGCCCACAATGTTGGGTTCGACCTAAGATGTATCATGTTCTATGCAACTCTGACCGGACCTGCAATATTATTGTTGAACAAATACAAAATACATTCAATCTCCCCATGGAAGAAATTGTCTTATGAATTTAAGAGACAATTCCGAGCTTCGAAGGAAACTCACGTTCAGGTTGATTCATTGGCTAACATAAAACAACAACCTGGTGAGTCCTTGAAAGCATATATGAGCAAGTTCACCAATGCAGCAACACGAGCTAGGGATGTTGATGATAACTCCAACCTCATGGAAATGAGGACAGGAATCACGGAAGGAGGTTATTTATGGCAAGAACTCTAGCGAAAGGGAGTAAAAAGTGTAGATGAATTTTTGGCCCGTGCTGTCGCAGCTAGACCCTTGTTCAACCTGCTGGAGCGGTGGTAGACATTGCAGCTACGGCTCAACCTATTACCCAAAATAACAAGGTGAGGAACAATAAGAGGAAGGGGGCTGGTGAGGGCGACTAGAATGGAACCAAAAAGAACAAGCTTGTGGAAAAGTTAAAGCCCATTTACCCCAACTATATCAACTTTACTAAGAGCATATTTTCCTTACAAACTCTATTCACCTTCCATGGAAGAAGCAAGAGCCATTGAGACACTAGAGGGCGAAGAGAGATCCCGCTAAGTTCGGCCAATATCATAACGACATTGGCCATAACACTGATGATTGCCGACAACAATAGGACGAGATTGAAACTCTCATTCGAGCTGGATTGTTAGGCCAGTATACCAGAAATCGTGCAGTTCCTAATCAACCAACCTGGCGAAAGACTCATCCAGTTCTGGAAAATTCGATCGCCCAACCCCGGGCTCATACAGACTAGGGGAACCAAGTTGATTCCCCACCAATAGTAGGATGGGATACAACCTCTATCGCCGAAGGACCCCATTTGGCGGGCATAAGCAATGGGCCCCAAAAAAGGTACATACAAGAGCTGAAAACCCATAACGGTGCTGAATTTATCTCAGAGCAAAGGTTATCAAAGCAACAATGGTTGGAGAAACAACCAATCATTTTAATGAAAGATGACACTAGCCATGTTCAGCTCCTACTGTAAAGAACGCCCTAAACTAATACTTATAAAACATTCACATAACATAGTTTATAAAAGAATACCACTCATTATCAAAGTCTCAGTGGGGACTTGCTTAAAACCATGCAAGTTGGAGCCATTAGTTTTAAAAGAAAACATAAATTTTTATGCAAAGTTCAAAAGAAACAAAAAATTAAATAACTGAGTCCCACTGATAATTAGGAAAGTCTCTTAAAACAAAACATTATTTAAATGGCGTTCTAAGATGATCGTTTTTCCGTCCATAGGATTACCCCACGACGATAGAACTCCTCACGTCACCACACGTGCCATAAAGAAATCCTATTTGCTACCTGGAAGGAAAGTAAGGGGTTGAGCTAAAAAGCCCAGTAAGGAAGTACAAACAATAAGCAAGTAAGGATACAACAAATACAAACACTAACGTTCATCTAAAACATCATGGCATATCATAACATTATCATATCATATCATCATATCACATTCATACAGCATACATGATGAGCATGGCCCGCTAGTTTTCCATGTCACCCTAATCATATTCATACAGCATACATGATGAGCATGGCTCGCTAGTTGTCCATGTCACCTTATGAGGTAAACAAGAGTCTCTGGTCCTTGAATAACCTCGGCGCGTCCGCCCTAGGAGTTACATCTCTATGTCTTTAGTAACTCGTTTGATGTGTCGCGTTCATCACGCTAACATCCATAAACATATCATATTCATACAAGCCAACATATCATCACATTATGGCATTCATAATTCATAACAATTCATTCATACAACACTCTTACCATTCATAGCATACAATCATAGAATCTATCTAACTTCCTTACCTCAGGTCCGAGCTAAGAAATTTTCACAAACTCTCAACGAGCCTATACCATAACCAAAACAACATTTCTTAGGTTCATAAAATTACTATTTTGCCCATCCATACAACTCATGTGTGCATGAGCCATGCACACATAATAACAGTTACACATAACATGCAATTTATTCTTAACTACACATAAAACCATAAAAGAATAAAGCCCATTTTACCTATTTTACATGCATGATCTTTCTATTAAAACCACATAGTTGAATAATAAACATAATTTTGGATGTAAACGTGGATTTGCATGTAACATGCATACGTGGGAACATTACGTAATTGCGACGTTTTAAAAACGATAATTCTACATTTCTTACTTTTATTGTTTTAAAATTAATAGACATATAACATGCTTTATTTTTCTTAAAATTTCTAGGTTGATTAAATTTCTCAAAACATCATTTTATTTTATAAAATAATTTGATTTAGCTAAAAATAAAATATTTGACAATTTCATTTATTAATCTCAAATTACAAAGAATTAACAAAAAACTTGGAATTAATTAAAATACCTATGTTTAATATGTTTCCTTAGAAAAATAAATTTTAACATTAGTTAATTGTGTTACATAAATGATGTGAGAAAAAATATATTTTATTTAAATTATTTAAGACTTAGTTTTAAGTAACATAAATCCATATGTGACAATTAAATAATCATTTTTAAACTTTTTAAACCAAACTTTCAGCCATTATTTAATTTCTTTAAAAATCACAAATAAATAGAATCTAAATATTTTTCTCAATCAAAATAAAGAAAATCATAACTTATCAAAATATGCATTCATACCATATTAAAATACTTATTTTTTAATATTACCATAACTTAGGATAATAATTTTGTTCCAAAACTCATCAAATTTATTTTAGTGAAACACACTTCACATTTTCTTACAAAAATTCCAGCAACCATTTTATCTTTAAAAATCACCATATTCAATTTAAAACCTCATATTTTTCTAAAAATTCAATAAAAATTCTGTAGGTAATTATTTACACACAATATAATTTCAAAGCATAATTAAACTTCACATTAAATTTCTTAAAACATCAAAACATTTGCAAACTTTATTTGAGCACTCAAAACATTAATCTAATCATGAACAACATCATTTTTGTACAAAAATCAGCAAGCACATTAAATCATAAAATTCATTCTTTTTATAATATTCACAAAATTCATGCTCATTTACGCACAATATTTCAACGCAAACCCTAGCATGCTTCTAACCTCTTGATCCATTTGAATCACATCATGAGTAAACAATAATTCATCATTCATCTTAGAACTTATTCACAAGTCATGAACAACAACCACCATTGATCTTTTGTTACATATATTCTCAATACATTATTATTATGCAATTATTCCAAAAATCACAATCATCATAACTTCATACAAGATCTTGCCACAACCTATCATGTTTCTAAAATTTTCATTAACATAAAACATAATAAAAATAACAATCATGCTTTTGAATACCCCATTTAGGCCGAAACACATTCAATAAAAAAAAACCTATTCTTTTCATGTATTTAAAATATTCATCATCACTACACATATTCTTATTACACAACCATAAAAATCAAACCGAACAACATAAACCCATGCATAAAATTATAAGAAAACACTCCATCAATCCATGAACATCAAATCATTAGGGTTATAGATTTGATACCTCTCTTGATTGTAAAATCAAGAATACAAAATGATCAACACCCAAACTTCACCACCCCTTGTTCAAGCCTAGGGTTTGTTTTTTTTTTTGAAATCCACCATGAGGAGGAGAAAGAATCCAACCACACACAACAATAAAACAAAGTCAATATCATAAAATTAAGAAAAAGAGATTAGACAAACAAAAATACAAGAAAAAAACATACTCTAGACTTGGTTCCTCTTCTCCTTCTTCTTCTTTCTTCCTTTCTTTCTTCCTCTCCTTCTCTCTCTACACGCCACACTCTCTCTCTCTATCTCTCTTTCTAGGTCACGGCAGCCACACAAGAAATGCTCTCCTCTTCCTTTCCTTTCCCCTTTATTTCAACTCTCTCAATAAAGCCTCACCAACATAAAATGGTAAGTTTCCTATTTCCATTATTCCCATTTAATTTTCTCTTAATTTTCTTATTATTTTCTTTTATGATAATAGATATAAAAGAATAAAGGGTGATCACATCCCTATCATAATATAGCTAGTTTCTTCAAATATTTGATTTTATTGCCTTAGAAAAATAAATGGAAAATCAATCCCTTTCCCACTACACTACACGCACTACACGCCCAAGCACTTGCCCCTTTTGAATTTTATTTATTTATTTTCCTATCTATTAAAATAAAACTACCCAAAAAAAAAAATCAAATAAAAGGCAATTATAAAATGTGTAGAAAATCCACACATGTGCACCCTATTACCATATACTTGCACACACTAAAACACTAGGGTGCATCACTATCTACCATGCCCCTTAGTACATTCAACCAAAACTCACATAATCACCTCAATTATCACACGTATTTAAAATGTAACACTAATAGTAAAATAAACATGTTACACAATTATTCACATATTAAAATAATTAACCAAACAATCAATTAACAAATTTAAATTCAAAAGATTATACCAAACAATTCTAACAATTAAATAAAATAACAAACAATCAAATAAAACAAACAACAACTAAATAAAATAAACAACATTTAAATAAAACAATTCATCACACTTAACATTTAAATAAAATAAAACAAAAAATTTAAATGATCTAAAAAAAAAAAATTGTGCACTACACCTACATAATGATTCACTAGTGATAGCCGTCATCTCGCCAATTGAATGGTACAGAGGATATTGGTTAATAATGGGAGCTTAGTAAATGTGCTATTCAGGTCCACCCTAGAAATGATTGGATTATCCTTAACCGATCTTAAGGCGACCTCAATGACCCTATACGGATCCTTAGGAGAAGGAACATCGGCCATAGGGATGATCGAACTGGTAGTCACGCTAGGGGATGATATGCAAACTAATTCTAAAATACTCGAGTACATCATAATCGATTGTCCAGCCGCCTACAACGCGATTTTGGGAGGACCCGCGCTGAGAACTATTTAGGCTATCACCTCCATTCGTTATTGAAGGAGGAGAGGAGCCCAGGTAATGGAAATTTCCCATGAGGTGGAAGAACATCGGGATGAAGTATTGAGGTCGCCTAGGAAGATGACATTGAGGAAATCAGCATTGATCAAGAAGTACATTCAAGGGCAGAAAATTTTGGAAAAAAAATTGAAACTGAGAGAAAGAATGAGATGGTCGTATTTTTGAAATATAACCTGGACGTCTTCACCTAGTCGCATGAAGACAGGGTGGGAATTAGGCCTAATGTAATAAAGCATACTCTAAATTTGGACAGGAACGTGCATGCAAAAATGCAAAAATGAAAAGGTTTGGAAGAAGAAGTAGCTCACGTACTTAAGTGTGGGTTTATCAAGGAAGAAAAATATTGGACCTGGGTTGCTAACCCTGTTTTCGTCCCAAAACCCAATGGGAAGTGGAGAACTTACATTGACTTCTCCGATCTCAATAACGCCTATTGTTGTACCCTAAAAATTAGCACGAGTTCAATTACTCAGCTCGAGTACAGCTGGCAGATGAATGTGGTGAAAAATAGCTTAGTAGGATATCTGGTTAATAATGATGTGAGAAGCTCGAGTCTCAATCCAGTGAGAACGAGCTCAGGTGAGATATTCAGCTCGTCAAAACCTGGACAGAATGCATACTGAAGGATCCAAAGAAATTTGGAGGCCCCTTATTTACTCATTAATGCCCAGGTTTTATTGCCTATCTACCATTTATTATCCGAGATGGCAGGAGTATATTCTATTCTATTATCAAATCATATCCCAATGTAAATGGGAATAATCTGTATCAAATGTATACCTTATTTATTCATGTTGTTACCCAAACCTGTCCAGGAAATTCCACTATAAATATCAGGGATAATGGATTGGGAGGCGGACGACCTGTTTGTATTACTGAAACTCTACAGAAATTGAGTGTGAAAAGCAATAATATTGTCTCGTGGACTAGGTGGATTTTAACCACTGAACTACATAAAAGTTGTGTGTGTATGAGTGAGTTCTTCTTATTTCGTTACGGTTTATAATTTAGCACTAATCTCCTTATTTGGTTTCTTAATCTACTGTTGGAAAAAAACCGCGTCAACAATTTGGTGCTTTCATTGAGAGGAAATCAGTGCCTCACAAGTTTCAGTCGACATTCATCATGGTGCTCAGTCTATCGAAGCATGACAATGAGATGAAACAGCCTGGTGGGCAGGAGGCCCATCATACTGTAAAATGCCCTAATCTAATATTTTCTAAAACTTTGACATGCTCATAAACTTATAGAAGGAAAGCCACTTATTATATGAAAAATCCCAGTAGGGCCTTGCTAAAACATGCAATTTGGGCCCAATAGTTTAAAATAAGAATAATAGTTTTCAAGCAACGTTTTAAAAATAAATAAAGTTCAAGTCCCACTGATAAGTTCTGAAAAGTTAAAAAAAGCATAACATTGTTCTTTAGAAATTGACGTTAACCTGGTCGTTTGTTAGCCCATAGGATACCCCCACGCCATACACGTTGGAACTCCCCACATCACCATGCGTGCCAAAGAAAAATATTATTTGTTACCTAGAAGGGAAAGTAGGGGGTTAAGCTAAAAGCCTAATAAGGAAGTACAAACAACACACAAGTAAACACAACAAAACATGTTCACATTCATCGTTATACATCATACTTAACTTCATTATCATACATCATCATCATAAACATCATTATCATAAACATTCTCATCGTGAACATTATCATCATAATCATCATCATCATATCTTTGTGAACATGGCCCCCTATTTTGTCCATGTCACATCTTGAGGTAAACAGAAACTTTGGTCCTTGAATAACCTCGGCGAGCCCTCCCTATGAGTTACGTCTTCATATCCTTAGTAACTCGGGTTACGTCTTCATATCCTTAGTAACCCATTTTGTTGTGTCGCGTTCAACATGCTAACAACCATTACATATCATACAACATACAGAAATACATGCAATCCAGTCATATCAATGCCAAGGAAAACTACATGAATTTCTTATAATCATCATATCATATAAAAATAGTATTTCATACATGGCACGTCATCATATATATCATTTAAATTCATACAAGTCAATCTTACCGTTCATAGCATAACAAATAGAATTCTATCTAACTTCCTTATCTCATGTCCGAGCAAAGCAAAAATGGAACAAACTTCACAACGAGCCTATAATCATAATCAAATAATATTCTTTAGCATCACATGAGATTTCTTCTGCCCAACACATATACCCCATGTGTGCATGGGTCATGCACACAGGGTGAAATTTACACATAATTTCCAAACATACCCATTTTTCACATAGAATCACAAAAGAATAATGCAAATTCTACCTATTATCCATGCATAGTTTTCAAGTAATTATTATATGGTTGAATAATAGGCATATTTTTTAACGTAAAAGTGCATTTGCATGCAACATGCATACGTGGGAGCGATGATAAAAAGTGACATTAAAAACAATAATTCCTACACACTTATTTCTAACTTTTTTCAAATAAAGATTTAGCAACATAATTTCCTCACCATTATTTATTTATTTTAAATTCCTAAGTTGATTAAACCTCTGAAGGCATTATTTTTATTTCATAAAAATAATTTATTTAGCTACTTTCTAAAAAAAAATATTCATTTTAAATTGTATAGAGAAATAACAAGACTTTAAATTATCTAAAGGTACTTGTAAATATCATGTTACTTTTAGAAAATAACATTTTATTTTAAGTTAACAAAAATACAAGATTTGGTGTGAGAAAATATAATTTTAAATTTGGGAAAAATATATTTTTGCTTATATTAATTAAAACATAAATTATGTAGTGTAAACCCACTTAAGTTAAACAAAATAATTATTTTTAATTTGTTAATCTAAACTTTCACCAACTATTTATTTATTTAAAAGGCACAAGTGAATTCAACCCAACATTTTCTTAATTAAAAAAAAAAGAAAACCATACTTATTCAAAATGTAAAAATTCATGGTTACAATTAAAAAATTATCATTTTTAATGTATACATAGTTTAGGGTATTAATTCATTTAATCAAATACACAAATTTCCTTTCATTTAAAAGATATTTTTTCATTTTTACCAAAAACATCCAGCAACATATTAAACACTCAAAAATCATAAATTTTGAATTAAAACTTATATTTTCTACATAAAATATAAAAAACTGTAGGTATTATAATTTGAGTAAAAATATTATTTTTAATGTGAATTAAAATACCCTTTTAATTTCATAAGATCATTGTAGCACTTGGAACATCACTTATGCATGCAAATCATTATTTCACCAAATTTCTCACCAACTATACACAAAATCAGCAAGCAATATTCATCATAAAATTCATTCCAAACTCATGCTTTCAAAACTCAAATATGAATATTCATGTACCACCAATACATCAATTTATAAAGATTTAAGACAAATCCTTTCGTTTATCCAATTAACCTAGCATGTTCTTAATATGCATGGGTGACACAAAAGTAACACAATCTCATCATGCATCACACCTATGGCTGAAACCTCTTTATCCATATTTCATGTTTTTCTTTTACATGTTTACAAAATATTGGGGAGAATTACATTAGCATGAAATAGACCAAGATAACACTTAAGCCCTAGCATGCATCTATTAACATTTTTAAAGAACCCATTTAAAATATGACAAACCTATCATGTTTCTAAGAGTACATTGGCATTAAAAATAAATTGTGAAACTAAACATGTTTGGGCATCACCCCTAGGCCAAAATAACCAAATCCCTTCATGCTTTTCCATAGAATTTTTAAACCAACAAAACATTGCATCAAGTCTTATCTCATACAAATAACACAAAACCCTTCAATAGTTCAATCATAACAAGGTTTCTCTCCATGGCCAACAATAGAATATTGCCATACACCAAAATACAATGAATACCCAAGCCACATGCCTAGGTCAAATCATTCATGAATCAAAATAAAAAAATAATCCATCAATCCATATAATCCAAGAAAACATATTAACATTAGGGCTAAAGACTCATTACCTCTCTTGATTGTAGAATCAAGAACGCAAAAGTGACCAACACCCAAAACTATAACAACCCCTTGTTCAAGGCTAGGGTTTCAAAACCCACATGAATAAAAGAGAAGAAGAAAAAAAATATACTCTTAGAATCAATGGAAGAAGAATACTAATGAAATCAACTCTAAAAACCAATACTTACCCCTAGGGATTTCGAAATCCCTAACTACCTCTTCCCCATGGTTTCTTTCTTTCTCTCCTTCTTTCTTCCTTCCATCTTCCACGAGCTCTCTCTCCCCTCTCTCTTTCTCTCTCTAGGTTGATTGCTTTGGTATAGAGAAGAGATGAGAAAAAATGCTCTCTAGGGTTCTAAGGTTCTAAGTTAATTTCTTATAAATTTACTTAGTTCCAAATATTATTAATTAAATAAATACATTTTTATTTACCCAAAAAGGCAGCTACAATTGTCCACTCCCCCTTTCCTTCCTTGGATTTCTACACTAAGAAGGAAAATGTGATTTTTGTAGCTCTAAGGTCCTACGACATGGGGCTGGGTTTTGACCTATTTTAGTTGCGTTTTAGGAAAAATGTTATTTCATAGAAAAGGAAGATGATTTCATTAGCTTTCTATCATACCCATTGTGTCTAAATCGGATATCCACAACCCAAGTTATGCCCGTTTTACAAGAAATCAGAAAAAGACAACTCCTTTTCTACACTTGTTTCTAAATTCTTATTTGTGTGAACACAAAAGCTTAACCTATTTACTTTTCCCAATAATCCTATTTTTAATTTAATAAAAAAATAATAAAATAATACTAATTAATTAATAAGGGAATAATCTAGAATAATGCATGGGAAAATCCTTGTATGCTCAACGTTAAATCATGCACCTTGATGCACACAAGCAAAGCTCATTTACTTACAATTTAAAATAAACAATTAACAAAGATAATCTCACATAATTTATACCCAACAATTAAAAACAATTTCCTAACACTTAATAATTAATAAAAAAATTTAAAGCTCAAAATTAATTAAAAAAAATTGGTGCACTACACATACCGTTGTTCCCACTGAAAGGGGCCCAGCTATTCAACAACATCTTGGGAAAGACCCAGTGGGTCAGGACAACGCTGGGAGTTTAGCGTCACTCCCACCATATCCTAATCCAGTATATTTGACTACCGTCGAGATGGAAAATGCCCAATTAAGGAGCCATCTTGCTAGGGTAAACAAGCAGATCGAGAAGGTCTTCGTTTGGTTACCCCCTCTTGCAACCGACGTTAATGTCGGAAAAAGGCAAAGTGGGTCTCATAAGTCCACAAAGAATAACCGATCTAAACCTAGTCTGAGCGAAACCACCGGAGAGCTCAGCCCACTGGTCATCACAGGGGTCATCATTAGCATGTCATTCGGTCAGTCACGACTACGACTCCATGCTTTGTACCTTCTTCACAAGTTCCTAGGAATGCCCACAACAACCCACGAGGGGGGGAGGGGGGCTGAGACAAGTTTGAGGAGGCAAAACGTTCCAGCGAGTCCTCCTGTTCCACGATCAGAAAACCAAGCACAGAGAACTCGAGACATTGGGTAGAGCTAAGGCAGGCTAATTTAGTCCATCCCGATGGGACAATGATAGCCTTGCCAATAAGGTATCTGCAATCACCGGTTAGATATCCTACACCACCTCACCCACAACGACATGCTCCAACTCTTGGGAATAGTAGGACAAATCCTCCCGAGTTTGTAGATACATATGCTCCACGAACACAAGCTGGGAATCCAGGTCCTCGATCTCAACTGCAAGCAGTAAGTTTTGCAAATGGAAGTTCCTGGACGGGGAGCCAGCATGGAGGCAGGTTTGAGAGCGACTTGAGAAATCTCCAGAGTTTAGCACAAAGTCCTCGATATGATCCACAGCTTGACCTACACGATCATTTCAACTCACAAAGAAGTTATCCAGCTCGGAATGAGGATGCTAGTTATATTCGACATGAGGGAGGTCCGTCCATCGTACGCGACAATGGGAATGTCCCGCCTAACCACGCTTGAACTTTGAGAGACAATAACCCATCAAACGTATACAATAAGATGGGAGCTATTGAACAGACCCCATATAACCTAGGGACCAAGGACCTAACCCTTGAGAGACTGGCTTTGATGGAGGAACAAATGAAGGGACTCTTATCTTGAAAAGGAATGGATGATTATGACACAGATGAGGAGCTCGAACATGTCGACATTTGATTAAAACCCAGATCCATCTTATCACCTTGGGATGTTCAACACAATGATGATGGCCCACAATTTCAGGCTCGATCTAAGATATATCCTGTTCCCCGCAACTCTGGTTGGACCTGCAAGACAGTGGTTTAAACAATATAAGAAGCATTCGATAAGCTTGTGGAAGAAATTGTCTTCTGAGTTTATGAGAGCATTCCGAGCTTCACAGGCAGATCGTGTAGAGGTCGATTCATTGGCTAGTGTAAAACAACAACCTGGTGAATCACTGAAAGCATATCTGAGCAGATTCGCCAATGTTGCAACACAAGCTAGGGATGCTGATGATTGTGCCAAGCTCATGGCAATGAGAACAGGATTCCTGGTGGGAGTCGACCTGTGGCAAGAACTCGGACGAAAAGGACTTAAAAGTGTAGATGAATTCTTTGCACGAGCCCAGGAGTGGATAAACCTGGAAGAGGTGCGATCTACTGTCGCAGGAATTAGTTAGGCCCCTATCCAACCCGCTGGAGTGGTGACGAATGTTGCAGCAACGGGTCAACCCGTTACCTAAAATTAACAAGCGGTAAATAACAAGAGAAAGGGAAATGGTGAGGGCGACCATAACAGCATGAAGAAGAACAAGTCTATGGAGAAATTCAAGCTCATTTATGCCAACTACACCGACCTAATTGACTTTCGGGAAAGTATCTTATTGGAAAATTCTAATCGCCTCCCGTGGAAGAAGCCAGAACCTTTAAGGCATCAGAGGGCGAAGAGAGACCCCTCAATGTTCTGTCGATTTCACAATGACATCGGTCATAACACCGATGGTTGCTGACAACTGAAGGATGATATTGAGACTCTCATTCGAGCAGGACCATCAGCCCAATACACCCAAAATCGGGTATTTCCCAATCAACCTACTGGGTCGAATCCTCATCTAGCTCCGAATGCCATGACGGGTAAACTTGGAGCTCAGAAGAATCAAGTTGACCATCCCCCAATAGTAGGAGGAGATATAACAACTTTTGCAGGAGGACCTCATTTGGTGGGCACGAGCAGCTAGGACTAGAAGAGGTATATTAATGAGTTGAAAACTCATAATGGTGTGGAGTTTTTCCTGGAGCAGCGGTCATAAAAAAAATAGCGGTTGGAAAAACAACTAACATTTTCATGGAAGAGGATGCTAGCCACGTTCAGTTCCTACATAATGACCCGCTGGTGGTAACTATGCAGCTCGCGAAGGGTACGAAGGATACGGGTGTATAATGGAAGTTTCGTAAATGTTCTTTTTAGGTTGACCCCAGAAAAGATGGGATTGTTCGTAACCAATTTTAAGGTGACCTCAATGACTCTATACATATTTTCAGGTGAAGGAACAATGGACATAAGGATGATCGGACTAGTCGTTACACTGGGAGAAGAGGCACGGACTGTCTCTAAAATGCTTGAGTTCGTGGTAATCGATTATCCAGCCGCGTATAACGCGATTTTGGGACATCCTGCACTGATGGTTTTTGAAGCCATCACCTTGATTCGACACTTGGCAATGAAATTCCCCTCAACCTTGGGGATATGCACAGTAATAGGAGACCAACTCGCTTCCAGGGAATGCTACAACATTGCTATGAAGGGAATATCACAACCTGGGTAGCAAGCGATAGTCATAAGTTAAGGAGGTGAGGAGTCTCGGATAATGGAAGTCACCCGTGGGACGGAAGAACCTCAAGAAGAAGATGACGTGGTCGCCCAATGAGATGACATTGATCCACGGGTATGTGAAGACAAGATTGAGCTTAAAGCAATAGAAGAACTTGAGCAAATAAACATCGACCTACAAGAACGTTCAAGAGTTGTCAAAGTTTGAAAAAATCTTTAAGTCGAAAGGAAGAAGGAGTTGGTCGAGTTCCTAAGGAAGAACCTAGATGTTTTATCCTAGTCGCATAAGGATATGGTGGGAATCAACTCGAGTATAATAATGCATACTTTAAACTTATATTAATGTGCGTGCAAATTCCCAAACAAGGAGCTTTTGGGGACATTATGATATGAAGCGTTAGAAGAAGTAACTCGCCTACTTAAATGCGAATTTATCAGGGAAACAAAATACCCCATCTAGGTTGCTAATCTCGTACTGGTCCCGAGGCCAAATGGTAAATGGAGAACTTGTATTGATTTTTCCGAACTCAATAAGGCGTATCCCAAGGATTGTTTCCCACTACCAAGAATTGATCTGTTGGTAGTCGCAATGGCTAGTCACAAGTTCGTGCCTTTCATGGATACTTATTCTGGATATAACCAGATTGCGATGAACCTTGAAAACCAAGAGCATACCAGTTTCATGACCGAGCATAACATATATTGCTACAAAGTTATGCCATTAAGGCTGAAAAATTCCGAAGATACATACCAACGGTTGGTCAACAAAATGTTCACTAACCAAATTGCGAGAAACATGGATGTGTATGTCAATGATATGCTCGTCGAGTCCAAGAGTGCCAGTAACCATGTGTCTGATCTAGAAGAATGTTTTGGCTTATCGAGGAAGTATGACATGAAGTTGAATCCCCAGAAGTGCACTTTGAGATTTGCATTTTGCGATCAGAAAACGCACCCAACTAAACCCCCCGTACTATCAAAACCGACATCCGGAGAATGTCTGTTTCTTTATCTGGCCTTGATAGAAAATGCAATCAATGTTGTGTTAGTTCGAGAAGAAAATTGAGCACAGAATCCCGTATATTATGTAAGTAAGAGGCTTCTCAGAGCTGAATCACGGTACCCATTGATAGAAAAGCTTGTGTTCTGTCTTATTTTTGCTTCAAGGAAGCTCAAGCCATACTTCCATTCCCATTCTATTCAAGTCTTAACTGACCAACCTTTAAGGACGGTTTTTCAAATCGGACATCAAATTAGTGAGTTTGAGATACTATACATGCCACTAATGGCAATCAAAAGCCAAGCCCTTGCTGATTTTGTGGTTGAGTGCATAGGCTTTCAGGACGAGATGATAAAGAAGTCAATGCATGAATTATTCAAAATCTTCGTTGATGGATCGTCAAATGAAAATGGATCGGGAGATAGGATAATCTTAATCTCACATGAACGACATTGGTTCCAAACTGCTCTCAGGTTCGGATTTGAAGCATCTAATAACGAGGCAGAATATGAGGCCTTATTGGCGGGGCTAAGGGTGGCAAAAGAGCTCAAGGAAAAAGCCATCCAATGTTATAGTGACTTCTAGATCATGGTACATCAATATTGTAGGAATACCAAGCTCAAGGCATCAAGATGGCGACCTATTTTGTTAAGGTAAAGGGCAATTTTTCTGAGTTCAAGTTTAGCTCCGTTGAGCAAGTACCCCGTGAGCAGAATTCCAACGATGATGCTCTGTCTAGACTTGCTACAATTAAAGAGGCTGATACATTGAATGTAGTTCCCATGGAGTTCTTTGAAAGTCGGGGTATAAAAAACAAAAAAGGTTGATGTCGGAATGATTGACAAAAAACCGATATGGATGACTCCCATAGTGGAGTACCTCACAATCGGAAGGCTACCTGATGATAGGAAGGATGCGAGAAAGCTGCTGTATCAAGCTCTGTGGTATGTTATGATTGAGGGGATCCTATATCGATGAGGGCATTCATTGCCCCTCTATCGATGTGTTCTGCCTGAGGAAGCACATACTACTTTGCAAGAAATACAAGGCTTCTGTGGAGACCTTGCTGGGGGGCAAAACCTAGCTCTAAAGGTGCTGAGATAGGGCTATTTTTGGCCCACTTTGACAATGGACTCGATCTCGTATGTGAAAAATGTGAATGCCAACGCTTCGCCATAGTTTCCTGATTTGTTCTAGTTGAGCTAACCATGATCTCATCCCCTTGGCCATTTACATCATAGGGAATTGACTTAATTGTTTCCCTGCAACCAGGAAAAGGAGGAGATCGTTATGTAGTAATCACAATCGATTATTTCACGAAGTGGGCAGAGGTTGAACCATTGGCAACCATCACCTTGAAGAGAGAGTCCTGGATTTTTTGGTGAATAATATCATATATTGATTTGGACTCCCTAAAAATTCATGTCAGACAACGGGACTCAGTTTGATAGCGATCTCTTCATAGAATTTTGTGAAAAATATGGCATAACCAAGAGTTTATCGTCGGTAGCGTAACCACAAGCCAATGGGCAAGTCGAGGTTGTAGACAAACCCTGAAGGAAATCTTGAAGAAATGACTATATGAGGCCAAGGGATTATGGTCCAAGCAACACGAACGAGTACTCTTGGCTTACAAGACCTTACATAGAACCTCCACGGGACATACCCCCTTTTCCCTAACCTTTAGAAGTGAGGCTATTCTCCCAATTGAGGCAATGGTAACGACTCACAAACAACAAACCTTTGATCAAGATCATAATGACAAGCTACTTAGTGCATCTCTCGATCTAATCGAAGAAAAATTAGAGGTGTCGCAATTACAACTCGCCCATTATCAACATAATATCACTCGTTATTTCAATTCAAAGGCTAAGGGACGCAGACTCAGATTAGGAGATCTGGTTCTCAGAAGGGTCTTTTTGGCAAATAAAAATCCCAAGGATGGTGTCTTAGGGTCGAGCTGGGAAGGACCGTATCAGATCGTAGAGGTCCTACACGAAGGAACTTTGAAGTTAACCCGGCTAAGTGGGGAAATAGTTCCACGGACCTGGAACACTCTACACTTGAAAAAGTATTATCAATAGTTTCATTGTCTTTAATATTTTTAGAATTACCATTTATGTAAGGCTTATTTATTAAAGCCATTTCAGTTCAATAAATAACCATTTTTATCGTTTTTATTATCACGAGCTCACTTTGTAAAGCAACCAAGAACGTTATACGTTCTGGTTGCTTGGGGGGCACATAACCAAAGAGAGTTTAACTTATTCGAATAAAGATTAAAACTTAGAGTTTGGAAAAATTGATTATTCAATAGCTTATTATAGCTCAAATTTTAAAAAAATCCTAACACGAACTAATTTTAAGAAACCTCTAAGAATAAAATCATGGATATAACCAGGTCCGAGGCCTGATTCCTAACAGGTATAAAGCTACTAAGCCTATTAAAAACCCTTGGTATAACTAGGTCCGAGGCCTAATTTCTAACAGGTATAAAGCTACTAAGCCTATTTAAAACCCTGGATATAACCAAGTCCAAGGCCTGATTCTTAATAGGTATGACACAAATAAGCAACCAAAATCTTGGAAACAACTAAGATATCGATAAAATCAATCTCGATCCAAATTCAACCCCTAAGATTTTTAATTTTGAAAGAATCTAAGGATTCATAAACATGAGAAAACAATAAAACTAGGGGGAATACAAATAGATCATAAGTTAGATGAATATTCAAAAATATATTATCATCTCATGGAGAAAAAATGTCGACCTAAGTTCGAAGGCAATTGTTTTGCTCCCAAGGGACTGGATTACAAAAGCTTGAAAATAAAAATGAAAGTAATAAGTCACTCAGGTCCATCAGCTCACTTCAAAGAAGTCACCTCCTTTCCATCTCCCTTAACAGCTTTAGAGGCTTCGATGGTGTCTGCTGGTTCTTGTGAGAACCGGATCTTGAACCTGGTGATATATGGTTCCCGTAACTCTGGCTGCATAAAGGTGATGTTCCCGTCCTAGTTGAAAGCCCAGCAATGGTAAATCATCTCCTCCATTTACATCGATGACTCTGAAAATTCCTCCTTCGCCTTAGCATCGACCTTGTTCAACTTTTTCTTGAGTTCTTCATTTTCAGCTGGAAGATTGTCCATGCAACAACTCACCTCCATGTCCTAATTCTGGAAGGCAGACAGGGCAACTTTGGCAGTTTGTTCGCTCTCTTGAGCTGCGCTCAGGGCAGCTCGGAGCTCCTCGTCCCTGGCCTTAAGATGATCAATTCCTCGAAATTGAGCCAAGACAGACTGCAGAAGAATAAGGCAAGTCAAGAATAGTTTTTAAAAAAAAAAACAAAGGAAAAAAGAAAAAGGAAAGGTGTGAAAAGTACTCAAGGACGTCCTCAGGAGTACACTCTTGTATAGCCCTTCAGTCTCTAGCGTGTGCTCCAACCATATGGCTTGCCACCTCGAACACAGTACCCCAAAAATCCTTAGGGATCTTGTCCAGGTTGAGTGGCTTGACTAGAATATAGTTGTTGGGAGCCTCGCCTTGGATTACTTGGGGATTTTAGGGAGGTACGTGTCGAGGAAGGGGAGCAAGAGCTTGTTGAACCGTGACTGTTGTTACCGGAGCTGAGGGGAGTTTCTTCTGTGGCTGCTCTTGACCGGAGCTGGTGCCTATATCTTTAGCCAGAGAGTCGACACTACCCCGAGTCTTCAGATCTATTTTCTTTGTTACTCTGGCCCTCTTCACCACGGGACCAGCTCCATCCCCCACAGCCTTAATAGCACCCCTCAAACTCGGGGCTTCTGGCAACTCCATCTCTTCACCTGAAAAACAATGAACAGAGGATTCAGATTAAAGAAGTAACTATTCAAAGTATTATAAACATAAGAGAAAGAGAAAGAACCCTACCCTCCAGACTAGGGGAGGAATCTGTTACAATCAGCTCGGGGTTATTGACCTTGCTCGGCACAATCTCTAACTCTTGGAATAACGGAGGTGGGGGAGAATCTAAAATTATGACCTCATGGGTCTTAGGGGGTTCAAGTCCTTCCTCGGGGCTGGACTCATCTATGTACTACCTAAAACCAGGGGCATATACACCCTGACACAGGGAAGGCCAAGTCCTACGGTTAGTACCATACTCTTCAAAGATAGAGGACCTAAAATTGATGGTGTTGTCAACCACGATGGTACCTTTGGGGTAGTTGTGGTCATAGTGTACCACCATATGGTCCACACGTGAGAGGAGGGTCGTGTTTAGGTCTGGATCAGTAGGATGCGACTAATGAGCTGCTTAGGATTGAATTGAATTAGCCTATAACTGGCAACAACCCGATCTAACACTCTGTATGGGTATGGGTTACCTTGGCTAGAGGGGTTGGTTGCTGCCTCGGACGTAGCTCGTTCTAGGTCAGGCTCCTAATTATTCTCAGGAGTTAGCCTTTTTCGCACTAATGGTGCCACGTCTTCCTCCTCTTCGTTGTCTTTATCGGCTGGCAAGGTTTCTTGAGGAGGGGGGATCTAAGGGATGACAGGAAGAGGAACTCGGGTCCTGAGAGTCAGCGTTTAGACCTTCGTGATCAGGTTTCAAGCCACCATTGTGGTGTCATTCACAACCATATGATAGTTGTAACGCTCTGTATAACCAAGAATGTTACACTTTCTGTATATAAAAGTGCAAGACTTGTTAATCAAGTCATTTAGTTAAAATTGTGACGCTAAAACTTCAAAGGGTATGTACAACCACAAGCCACTCTAATGGCAAAAAAAACACTTTAGGTCCTCCTGTCCCTGTACCAACCCTCAGCCATGTCGGCCGAGCAGCCGACCATGTACATTCTGCCCCTAGAGCTCTCCAATTTAAGGTTGGTCCAGCTTACCCTTGCCTTTACCTTCACCACGTAGCACCCGTGAGGCAAAGCCCAGCAAGAAAACCATATAGTAGAGCATAATCAATAACAATAATCAAATAACTCACAAAACGTTAGGCAAATATTCAGTCGACCATAGAATTTTCATATACAGTGATATCAATTAGGGAATAAATAATATATTATCCAAGTAATCAACATGCCAAAATCATTAGATTAACAACAGTAAACATGTAACGCCCTACTTCCTTAGAGCCGCTACTAAGTGAGTTTTAAATTTGCAATTAACTCGCTAATCGAGGTTTTAGGTTAAAAGTGTAGCTAAACTGTAATAAAAGCCATATAATTTGAAAACGTACTCATTCATTGAAATTATAAAGCGTTATACATTCAGGATCCCAAGATTACTATTTAGAAATATTTACAACTAAAAATATGATTTAAGTCAACTAAACGACAAAACTCTGACTAATACATAAGTCTCTCAAAAATACCCCTGGCCATGGCAGCCAGGCAGGCCAAACAAGTACACGTCGCTTTAGGCTCTCCGTACTCATGGTTGGTCGACCTTTCCCTTGCCCTTACCTGCACCATAGAGCACCTGTGAGCCAAAGCCCAGCAAGAAAACTCAACACAAACAATCAACATATCACATATCCATCAATCAACATATAACAAAGCTGCCAATAGGCTAAACATATAGCGGCCATGCCGTCCCAGGCACATTACCAGGTCCTGAGTTTTCTGTCTATACCGTGAGGATGACTCATAGATCTGAGAAGGGTCTCACCCTTGCGACTTGTAGTCTGCGTGCTTAACGCTGCTCCCGGCCCTTGTCGTACTCGGCCTTGAACTCCACATGCTTAACGTAGTTCCCATCCCCTTGCCGTACTCGACTTCCTGTCGTTTCCGAACTTCATCGTTCATTCACAAATAAGCAAACATAGCATAATATCAATAATTACTTAAACATATACCAGACATAAACAATACGGCTATGCCTGCAATTCAATCACATAGGGTCGTGCCCTGCAATACAAACTATAGGGCCACGCCCTGCTCTACAGGTACAATAGTTTTCTTACCTGTGTCTCGAGTTTCTTGAGCACCAAAATCCCGAGCATAGTCCACTAACCGAAGCCTTGCTGAAAATCTATTCACAACACACAGGTAACACTCCTGTTACTAACCAATTGATAATTGTACCCTGGAACCAATCCCGTGCTTTCGGGACCTCCCGTTTCCCCAGACAAGATGGCAAAAGCATCCCTCGAGCCCCCTGAGCCAATACCCTAAAAACACAAAATCACACATCCTGAAAATGGCCTAGCGCCGCGGCACAACCCTATAGGGGAAATGGCGCCCAGCAGGGCTCCCCTGTCCTGACTCAACCCAGCACCGCGACACGGAAGAACAAGGTCGCGGCGCTCAGACGCTAACCCAGAAAACTGGGTTTTTCCCAACATTTTTCCCGAGCCAAAACTCATCCAAATCACTACCAGAGTACACCGAAGTCCCAATTCGACCTAAAACTTCAAATAAATAGTATATCAACTTAATAATACCAGCAACAAACTCAAACACTCAACCAAACTCAAAAATCACCTAGTGGTTTAAAACTCCACAAAACTTAAACCACACTCCACAAAATTTAAACCATACTCAACAAAACTTAAACCATACCAGAATGTTTACTTTAGAAATCAATGGAATTTTTACCTCAAGTAGGAATTTGACCTGAGATGCTTTCAAATCCAGTTCCCAGCTCAAATCCACAAATTCTTAAGCTTAGGCTTCACAAAAACATCATCCCAAAGTCCACCGAGAAAACATGAATTCAGCTCACCAAAAAAACTCTTCCAACATAAATCAACAAAGAATTGACTAGAAAACTTACCCTTCATCTTAACTAAGCTTCTGAATACTTGAATCTTTGATGTAGGATCCTTCAAAATCAAGCCCTATGGTGAGAGAGAGAGAGAACCGAATAGGAGATAGCTGAAAGGGAAATTTATGTTTCTTTTTTTTTTTCCTTTCTCTGATTTTGTCTAAAATGTTCTAGAGTCTCTAGCTCCCAATTAAATATAACCTCTTGCCAAAAGTCAAAATTACCCCTTAAGTTAACCTAAGTCCTCAAATATCACCAAGGGTATTGTAGTCATTTGACACATCCCACTAAATCCTCGAGTACTCCTAAAGTCCCCGTTAACCCGACATACTCAAACCATTAATAAATTACTACCCGATACTTAATAAATCCCAAATTCATATTATATACCCAAAAATACCCCTAGGCTCCTCTCGAGCTGGGTATTTGACCACGTTGTGACTTTCCAGCTAAACTACTCCCTAGGACTGTCTCGGTTCGTGCATCACAAATATATCACCACTCACACGTGGTGTCAGTCACAATATACACAACTATTGCATTTATGTCCTCAGCCAGCTAAAATTACAAATATGCCCATAGCAACCAAATGGTTCCCACATGCATATTTAATTCACATAAACATGCACTTCTAATCACATACATATCAAATTCACATATTAACACAATAAATCAAATATTTCCCTCAAGGCACGCTAATCAAGGCACTAAGCCTTATCAGAAAATTTGGGACTGTACAAAACATATCATCCAATATCCAGGGTCGGCGCCCTTAGGCTGCACCCTCTGATTATCCTACCAACTCCCGCTCACTTAGGTTGAGCTCAGTAATTATATAGTTAACCTCAGTTACCAATGGCTGAGCCGCGTCCTGTGCGCAAATATCAATTTCAGCACTCTTAGGTCGTTTATTTCATGCTCACATGGCATAATGCAAACATACCGCATGGTATACAAGTATAGGGAACTCTTAGTCCAAACATAGAAACACAACCAGGTGAATTATTCCTACCTTCAATTTTGAGTGAAGAAGGTGAACTGTTTCGAGCATGCTCCTTAGCCTCGAGCCCCAGCGATAACCCTAGTCACAAAGGATATTGATATTTATCAACTTCCATTTAGAAATAAAATATCTAGGGAATAAAACTAGCCACAAGGAACTCAATTCCTACTAAATCGGGTAGTAGAAAGCCCGTAAGTTCGAACCTCCGAGCCCTAATAATACTTAGAACACTTCTAGGCTCAAAACTCCCAGGCGGGTCGTGACTTGGCTCAGCAAGTAGCGACTTGCCCAAAGTGAGAGAGGTACCTCAGCCAGAAGGGCCACACACGCCGTGGCGCCCCCAGGCTGGGTCACGGTGCGCCTTGTGAACCCAAAGAAAACCTAGGTTTTCTCCTCCTTCTCCTAGCTAACAACATTTAAACATACCCAAAATTTTCCCCTCAATTCATCACTAAACCAACCACGAATTTGGACCCATAATCACATATTTTCATCCTATAATTCCCAGCAATATAAACAGAAACCAACACCTCCATTTAGCTACAAGAATCATAGTAATAATCACTGAAATTTCCTACCCAAACCATCAGCCAAAATCATCACTCAATCTATACTCAAGAACTCAAAAATCAACCTAACCCACTCAGCAACAAAACACAGAAATTAAAGCCAAATTTTTACCTTAATTTACAGCTCAATCTCCAAGTTGAATTTCCTCTAAGTCCCAGCTGAATTCTCCTTCAATTTTCTCAAAGTTTCCCCAACTCAAGCTTAGAATATGCTCCCACCTTAAAGTTAAGCTTCAACATCAAAATGAAAGCAAGAGAGAGAGAGAGATGCGTGGGAGAGAGAGAGAAGTGTGCTTTCTATTTTTCCTTCTTTCTTTCCTTAGATTACTCTATAAGCTTCTGCTTTGTTTCTAACAAAAAGTCTGAGTATACCTTTAGTCTTAGGAAATGACCTTTTCACCCTCCAAAAATATAACTAACATATAACTTAATCTAGGGGTATAATAGTCATTTTCTCCCAATTCCCACTAATTCCTGGAGTGTTCCTAATATTTACCACTTAAATCCCATCATCCAATTAATTCCCAACTATTTACCTGATATCTAATAATCTCCAATATTTTTCCTAAACTCCCAAAAAAATACCCCCAGGCTCCCCCCTTGTCGGGTACAAATATCTGCCGTGACTATTTTTCCAAACCGCTCACTAGGACCATCTTGAGCCATATGCTGCAAAGATATCTACATAATAATGTGGTCTCAACAATTTATCACATATAATCACATATATGCCATCAACGGGCCAAAATTACAAATATGCCCCTATAAGCTAAACAGGGCCCACATGGATATTAATACTCATAAACATGCATTTCACATATCCATATAATCTTATAAGCATGCTTATCACATAATCATGCATTTAATCATTTAAATAACACATAAACCAATTATGCCATCCCAGCACGCTAATCAAAGCCCTTAAGCCTTATTAGTGATTTTGGGTCATTACAGTAGTCTTTCTCCTTCGGTGGAAGACTAGATAAAGTCTCATATTGAACCCCAAGTGTTACAGACCGTTCTGTCCTCGCAAATACAATTGGAAAAGGAAAGAACTCAATCAGAATAAAAGATGTGTGTGAAAGTGATAAGAAGTTCACGTGTTAAATTCATAAAGATAGAAGACTTACGAGAACAATTGAAGTATTGATGTTCGCAATTATTGAACCCATTTGACATAAAGAACAAGTCTTTAAAGTTATTTGGTTTGCTAGGGAGGTTAATGATGAATGCTGAGTTGAAATAAATGGTGAGGTAGTAAAAATCGTCACCTCTCCTTTTCTGGTATGTACTGGCCTTGAGGAAAAAGAAATAAAAAATATTTGCCGAAGTGGGGACCTCCCACTCGTGCCTCAGAAAAAAATACTTTAACCCCGCCAAAGGTTTTTATGAGTTTGGTCAGAGCTGGAATGGATCTAGTTTGACGTAGTTTAAGAAGTCTACAAAATACAGGTCCAAGGGGAGGAAGGCACTTGGCTTCAGGTGCTCATCACTCCAAGCTTCATAGTCATCTTGAAAAGAGGCACAGCTCTGCTCTCCTTCCAGTGCAGGTCAGGCATGGAGGTCATCAGGTCACATCTCAATCCCATGACTCCATATGATCTTGTTAACCTTCCCCTAAGTCGTGATCCGGCACTCTATGTGCTTAGCCTAGTAGAATGCGTTTGGGGTCGACATAGATTTCCCTCTCCACCACAGGGTCAAAATGAGGGATGGGAGAGTAAGAGGTGACCTGCTTGCCTTCGTCGAAATTCTGAGAAGAGGAGCACATGATGTTTTTCTTTGTGGGGGGCATAATTTAGATCGATTGACGACAAAGCAGCCTATTATAAGCGACCTGAGATGATTACTAGCTATGATTGTGGAGGTACAGAAGTCCGAGGGATTAAGTGGTTTATTTTTTGGATTTGAAAATTGATACGAGCTAAGCTGTGTCCTAGCCTCAACGTGTGGTTCCACGCCTTGTCCTAGGCAACGCCCTTAGATTTCTTAAAATTCCCTGACACTTCGGGATTCGTGTGTCAAATCCGTCAGACCCACTACTTTTCTTTTGAAATAGTTTAATGCAAAACCGCTTAACAAATCATAACCTTTAAGCTACCCAGGACCACACCTAAAATCCCTTCAGCTTCTACACCCCAAACAGGAATTTAAATTGATTTCCTAGTAGAATTTTCTTTGAAAATCCCATAAAATTTGTCTAGTTTTATGAAATCCTTATTTCTAAATAAGCCTAGTATCATTCATTTAGCCTAAACTAAACCTTATTTCCTATATACAAACAGACATAACTTAAATGACATTGAACAAATGATGTTTATCATAGTAAAAAAAGCTCAATGGGAAGCTAAGATTTGAAAAATTCAAACCAGCTGAGGAAATACTTGTAGTTGATATGATTAGTTCAAAGAATGTATCTTTACACCCATAGGAAACTCCCAAGATTTTGAGAATCCAAAAGGTGGTGAAAGGTTTTTGAGAGAAGTTGGAGAAGAAAAAGGGAAATTTTGTTTTTGAAAAAGGATTCTTTTTTAATGCAAAGGTGGCGAGGGTTCAGGTCTGATCACCCTATTTATACGTAAACTACAGGAACTAATTCAGGCCATTAGATTAGGTTACCTCGAGATCCATAGGTCAAGATTAAATGAACCAGATAGCGACAAAAAGGTGACAAGACAGTTGTCATAGTCCTTGAAACCCCAATGGACACCAACTACAGGTAGCAACGTGTCCAGTACTCGAGTAGTGGGCAGGAAAGATTTTGCATGGCATAAGCTTAAAACCCCATACTTTTCATGTCAGAAAGTGACGACATCAAGCACAAGAAGGAGCTTGGGCGACAAATGTTGTACTTTGAAAATTAGCACGAGTTCAATTACTCAGCTCGGGTACAGCTGGCAGATGAATGTGGGGAAAAATAGCCAAGTAGGATATCTTGTTAACAATGATGTGAGAAGTTCGAGACTCACCACAGTCCGTACACGATCTAGAGGTTATTATTAGACCGCCTCTCAGGATAACAATCGAGTTCGAGACCAATAATGTCTAGATCCAAATTTGGGTGCTCTGAGCTTAATACGAGCCAAGGTTCAGATAGTCTTTAAGCATGAGCACGGATGAGATATTAAGCTTGTCGAAACCTGAATAGAACACACACAGAAGGATACCAAGAAATTCGAAGGTTCCTGATACAGTCATTAATGCCCAGGCTGTATTGCATATGTACCATTTATTATCCGAGATGGCAGGAGTATATTTTATTCTGTTATCAAATCATAAGCTAATGTAAATGGGAATAATCTTTATTAAATGGATACCTTATTTATTCATGCAGTTACCCAAACCTGTCCAACAAAATACCCTAAAAATATCAGGGGTAATGGACAGGGAGGGGGACGTCTCTTTTGTATTACTAAAACTCTAAAAATATTGAGAGAGAAAAGCAATAATATTGTCTCGTGGACTAGGTGGATTTTAACGACTGAACCACGTAAAATTTGTGTGTGCATGAGTGGGCTCTTCTTATTTCTTTACAGTTTATAATTTAGAACTAATGTCCCTATTTGGTTTCTTAATCTACTGTTGGCAAAAAACTGCATCAACACCCATCCTAAGGATAATTTTCCACTACCCCGAATCGATCAGTTGGTAGACGCAACAGCCAGTCAGGAGCTCATGTCATTCATGGACGCATATTCTGGAGACAACAACGTCGCAATGAACCCTGTAGACCAAGAGCACACCAAATTCATCTCTGAGCATAATGCATACTGCTACAAAGTTATGCCATTCGTGCTAATGAATGTCGATGCAACGTACCAACGGCTGGTCAACAAAATTTTTGTTAACCAAATCGGGAAAAACATGGAAGTGTATATCGATTATATTCTCGTTAAATCAAAGACTGCCAGTAACCATGTATCTGACCTGGAAAAATGTTTTGGCGTACTAAGGAAATATGACATGAAGCTAAACCTCCAGAATTGTACCTTTGCGGCTTCATGGGGAAATTTTATGGGCTTCATAATCAACACAAGGGGGATAGAGGCGAACCCAGAGAAGATCAGATCGTTACTAGAAATGCCATCATCTAGGTCACATAAAGAAGTACAGAGCCTAACAGAAAAATTGGTGGCCTTAACCCGCTTCGTTCCAAAATGCACTGAAAAATGTCTCTCATTTTATAACATGCTCAGATGAAACAAAAAGTTTGAGTGGACCGAAGAATGTGAACAGGTATTTTGGGATCAGAAAACTCACCTGGTTGAATCCCTCGTACTATAAAAACCAGCAGTTGGAGAACGTTTGCTCTTACACCTAGCTGTCACAGAAAATGCGGTCAATGTCGTATTAGTTCGAGAGGTAAATCTGGCGTAGAAACCAATCTAATACATGAGTAAAAGACTTCTCGAAGCTAAGTCCTAATATCCATTAATAGATAAAATCGCATTCTACTTGAAATTGGTCTCAAGAAAACTCAGGTGGTACTTCCAGTCCTACACAATCCATATCTTAACCAATCAACCTTTAAGGCAGGTCTTGGAAAATCCTGAAACATCAAGACGTCTAATTAAGTGGGTCATTGAACTAAGCTGGTTTGAGATATTTTATATGCCATGCACAACTTTATAGAGTCAAGCGCTTGCTGACTTTATAGCTGAAGGTACAAGTTTTCAAAATGAGCTAATAAGAGAAACATGGCAAGATTTGTGGAAAATCTTCATTGATGGATCATCTAATGAGAACAGATCTGGAGCTGGGATAATTCTGATCTCACATGAGGGACATCAAGTCAATACAACTCTGGTTCAAACCATCCAACAACGATGTCGAGTACGAATATCTATTGGCAGGAATAAGGGTGGTGAAAGAATTGAAAGCAAAGGAGATCCAATTTACAGTGAATCCCAACTCATGGTTAATCAAATATTAGGGGAGTATCAAGATTGTGGTATCAAAATGGCGGCTGACCTAGCTAAGGTTAAAGGTGAGTTGTCTAAGTTTGAGTTATGCTCCATTGAGGAGGTACCCCGCAAACAGAATTCCAACTCTGATGCTTTAGCCCGACTTTCCACCACCAAAGAGATGGATACACTCTGATGCTTTAGCCCGACTTTCCAACCAACCTCCCACTCGTGTTTCAAATATAAATATTCTAGCCCCGCCAAAAGCTGATATGAATTGGGAGGAAACTGCAATGGCGACAGTTCTATGTAGTTAAGACAAATCCATGAAATACTGGTTTAAAGAGAGAAAGGCACCTGCCTTCAGATGCTCATCACTCCAGGCCCTAAAGTCATCATGAAGTAAAGTGTAGCCTCAAAAAAGGTGTTGGGGTCAACTACGATCTGCCTATCAACTATAGGACGAACTAGGAATAGAGGTCTCAGATGCGATCTGCTTGTTCTTACTCTTGCTTTGAGAAGAGGAGCTCGTAGTTGACTTCTTTTGATGGGCAATGATCTAGTCCACTTGACAACAAAGCAGCTTCTTAGAGACAACCTAAGACAAAATCTTGCTACAGATATACAGGTATGTCAACTCAAGGGTTTGAATTTTATTTATTCAATCTAAAAAATATACACGAGCTAAGAGATCTCATAGCAACGATGTGTGTGTCCAGCGTGTTCAGTAGCCACGAGCTATAAACTCAGGAAATCCCCTGATACTTTGGGATTCTCATGTCAGACCCAATACCTTTTTGAAGTTAGTTTAATACAAAACCACTGGGGGAATCGTAACCCTTAAGCTATCCAGAACTAAACCTAAAAACCCTCAAATTTCTACGCATACACAGGCAACCATCTTTCAAAACCCAGAAAATTACACATTTTTTATGCACATTATTTCTAATCAAACCTTGTATTGTTATTTTGGCCTATCGAAAACCCCTATTAAACTTGAACATACCCGAAGTAAGAAACTAAACTGTGTATAGAAATACTTAGAGTTTAGATGGTTGATCAAGGGAAATAATGATAGCTCTAATGAAAGTAGCCTGAGAACTTTTGAAGAATGGGAGAATGCCAAAGGTTTCTGAAAGTGCTTTGAGAAAATAAAAAGCTAATTTTTTGACTGCAAATGTGGTCAGGTTCAGGTCTGGTCCTTCTATATATATGTAATCTTTGGGAACCATTCTAGGCCACTTGATTAGGTCAGTTTGGGATCTAAAGGCCAAGATTAAATAACCCCTGCAGTGACAAAAAAGTTCACAAGACAGTTGTCACAATGCATGAAACACGGACATGTACCTATTACGGAGGGACACGTGTTTAACACTGGTGTAGTTGGAGTGCACGATTTCACATAATAGCAGCCTAAAAACCCCTCTAACATGCATAGTAGGGCTTTTAGGCTACTATTATGTGAAATCGTGCCCACCCACTACTCGAGTGTTAAACACGTGTCCCTCTATAATAGGTACATGCCCGGGTTTCGTGTATTGTAACAACTATCCTGTCAATTTTTTTGTCACCGCACGGATTATTTAATCTTGCCCTTTGGATCCCGAACGGAACTAATCAAGTGGACCAGACTGGTTCACGAAGATTACGTATAAATATAAGGCACAAACCTGAACCTCGCCACCTTTGCATTCAAAAAAATAGCATTTTATTTTCTCAGAGAACTTTCAGAAACCTTCGGCATTCTCCCATTACAGAGAGAAAATGTTGTACCCTAAAATAAACACGAACAAAATCACTCAGTTCGGGTTATATGTAGCAGATAAACGGATGGAGAAAAAAAATAGGTAGAACAGCTAGGTAACTCTTGTGTGAGTACTACGAGGGAAACCTGGCAACAAGCAGATAATCTCTAGGTTTAATCTTGAGTCAACAACCTAGTTCGAGAAGAGTGGTGGCTAGATCGCCTTCTAGATGCTCGGAACTTGGCCCGTGCAAAGTTCCGTTAGCTCTTCGACATCCAGCTCAAGGGAAGTGTTCAGCTCGCAGAAGTCTGATCATGATGCCCAATGAAGAAACCCAAAAGACTCGGAGATCCCATATACTCTCATTAATGCCCAGATTGTATTACACATTTATTGTGCAAGATAACGGATGTAAATTCTACAGGAAATCACATCCCTATGTAAATGAGATATTGTTCTGATTGATTATTCACCATATTTATGCACGTGGTTACCAAAAGTTATCCAGGAAAACCCACTATAAATATCAAGGGAATGGACAGGAAAAGGGGCTGCTTTGTGATATACATAAACTCTGCTGAAATCGTAAGAAGCAATTTCATTTAGGGCCTTAAAGAGATTAATAATATTTTCTTGTGGACTAAGTGGATTTCAACCACTGAACCATGTTAAAGTGTGAGTGTTTGAAATATTGTTCATTTGATTAATTATGGTTTAGAAAGTTAGCACTAATATCTCTTGGCAAAAACCGAGTCAACAACGACTGGTATCCATCTCAAAGGTCCACTTTGGATCGACCTTAGAAGAAAACCCATTTACTTTATCAGACAGTTCCTTGATCCAGCATACGAGTTTATAAAATTGGAAGAAGCTATAAAGAAAGCTGACCAAGCTAACAAAGCTGGAACTAGTACTGCACCAGCAAAAACCTCTGGTACAACCAACCAGATCCAGATAAAAAATGGTAATGGTAAAAAAAATAACCAAAACAGTTGTAAAAGAAACAATTCCAGTAGTGGCAACAACAACAACAGTAAGCGAGCAAAGATCGATGATAAGCCACAAAAATATGTGCCTCGTTTCACCACCTACTCTATGCTCTTAGGGTCACGACCAAAAGTCTTTTAAGCTACATAGGCTGAAGTTCCATATAGGAAACCAAATCCTATTAGGAATGATATAAGTATAGAGACACCAATAGATTCTATCATTTTCATAACGACTATGGGCATGAGACTAATGAATGTAACAAAATCTAAGACGATATTTAGTTCTTCATTTGTCAAAATCATCAGGCCATGAGAAGATACATTCCACAACCTGTCAAAAAAACTTTGGCTGCTAGAGGAACTAACGATGCACTAGCCCAAGCACTACAACCAGCCCCCATGGCAGGTCGACTGGACATGATTTGTGGATGATCGCACCTGGCTGGCGAAAGTAGAAAGGCCCTAGAATGATATGCCCAAATATTACGCCATGAACTAGGAGAAGAGATGTTGGCCATCGAGGAGCATACTCCCAAAACACCTTGGTACAAATGTAAGCCGATTGCATTCACCTAAGACGATGGAAAACATGTCAGTTTCCCGCACAATGATCCTTTCGTAATACAAGCCCATATTGCCAATATGATCCTTGCACAGACAATGAAGGATCATGGTTCTTTAGTTAACATCCTTTTTAAGACCACTCTTGAAAGGATGAAACTATCTATTCGAGACCTTGAGCCATGCACATGGGCCTTATATTGTTTTAGTGGAGATGGAATGATTCTAATAGGGACAATCAGACTAACAGTAATTGTTGGAGCTGCACCAACACCCAACACATTTATGGCCACTTTTGTTGTAGTCGATCTTCCCTAAGCTTTCAAAGCCTTGTTTGGGACAATACTTATTGATCTAAAAGCTATAACATCCATATTCCATTTAACAATGAAATTCCCAACCAATGCTGAAATTCCCATTGACCAACAAGAAGATAGAGAATGCTACAACTCTTCCATTACAACTGCTAAAAGAGGCTTAGTAACGATTAGAATGATTTTCACTTGACTCGCAGAAAATAAGCCAACAATAGTAATGGAAATAAGCATGTTAGAAGCACAAGAGCAAGCTTCCCTAGACGAGTAGAACTCCTCCAAATAGGGTGTTGCCCAAAAAGAGGAAGTGGAATTTTACCCTCAATATGGGGACTTTGATATTTGAGTGGGACCAATTGAGGACCTTGAAGAGGTTCCACTTGACCAGGAAGAGTCTACCAGAAATGTAAAAATTGGAAAAAACTTAACTAAGGAGGTCAAACTTGAACTCATAGTTTTTTTAAGAAACAACCATGATGTGTTCGCCTTGTCCCACAAGGACATCGAGGGTATCCACCCTACTGTAATTAGCCATGGCTTTAATATTGACAGGGAGAATTTCAGGCCCGTTCAGCAGAAAATGAGGTTGCTCGATATAGAAAGCTCCAAGGCCTTAAAGGAGGATATTTGAAGGCTTAAGGAAAATTGGTTTTTCAGAGAAGATTTTTACCTTAATGGGTTTCAAACACAGTTCTAGTACCATACCCAAATGGCAAGTGGAGGACCTGTGTTGATTTCAAAGACTTAAACAAAGCATGCCCAAAAGATTGCTTCCCTTTGCTAAGGATAGAGTAGTTAGTTGATGCTATTGTAGGGCTAGAGGTCCTTAATTTTATAAATGCCTACTCAGGGTACAATGTGATTAGCATGCACCCTCCCGACGAGGAGCATACCATCTTCAAGACCTAAATAGGCGATGTATCAGTGCTTAGTCAACAACATTTTCAGGCATCAGATATGCAATAACATGGAAGTCAAAGTCAATGATATGCTGGTTAAGTCAAAAGAGGTTGGAGGGCACGTTCTAGATCTAGCAGAATTCTTCACTATTTAGAAGCATTACAATATGAAGCTTTACCCCTTAAAGTTCTCATTTTTGGTAGGTTCGGGAAAATTTCTTGTTTTCATCGCCAATTAAAGAAGCATAGAGGCTAATCATGAGAAAATGAAGGCTTTGATTGACATGAAGTCCCGAACCAAGATAGAGGATGTGCAGAGCCTCACTAGACAAATCGCAGCTCTTAGCATATTCGTTTCAAAGTCATCAGATAAATGTGTCCCATTCTTCAACCTGTTAAAATGAAATAGCAAGTTTAAATGGATGAAATAATGTGAAAAAGCATTCCAATCACTTAAGGAGCACCTGGCGCAACCTCTACTCTTGTCAAAACTTGTTGATGGTGAAACCCTTCTTTTATACCTTGATGTCACTAAGCATGCTATTAGTGCAACACTTCTAAGGGAAGCACACAAAGTCCAACATTCAATGTATTACATCAGCAAGAGGCTGGTAAGAGTTGAAACAAGATACCCCCTGATCGAAAAATTTTCTTACAGCCTACTACTTGTGACAAGAAAACTGAGGTCATACTTCCAAGCTCATCCGATTACAATCCTAACTGACCAACCCCTAGGGCAGGTCTTACAAAAAATTGTGCCATCAGGTCGATTGCTTAAATGGGCAATAGAGCTTAGGCAATACTAAATTACCTACCAGCACAGGCTGTTGTAAAAGGGAAAGCATTTGAAGATTTTATTGGTAAATGCAAAGGAGCATCAGATGAAAATGAGCAAGGGGTAGCACTAGAGGTAAATGAGGAGACCTGGAAACATGGAAATTGTACATAGATGGTTCCTCAAGTAAGCACAACTCTGGCGCTAATATAATTTTAACTGCACCTGACAGGCATCGCATTCATTGTGCATTAAGGTTAGGATTCAATGCCTCAAACAATGAAGCAGAATATGAGGTCTTGCTCGCCAAACTTTGACTTGCTAGAGACATTAAAGCTCTATTAGTAAGCATTTATAGTTAATGAAAGTTAGTTGTTAACTGAATCCTGAGGGAATACTAAGCTCGAGGAATAAAAATGGCTTCCTGTCTAAGCAAAGCTAAAGATCTTCTAGCACAGTTAAAAAAAATACCACACAACAGGTACCACGCGACCAAAATTCAAATGTTGATGCCTTAGCTAAGCTAGTAAGTGCCAAAGATGCAAACACTCTGAATATAATACCAGCTGAGCACCTTTCCCGACCAAGTATCAATGAAACACAGATGACAATGCTGCTAGACAATTCTCCATCCTAGATGACATCGATTGCTACTTACCTAGACCACGGGATATTTCCCCCAGACAAAAACGAAGCACGAAAGATATCAAGGCAAGTTGTTTGATATGTAAACATTGATGGAGTGATGTACAGACAGGGGTACTGAATGCCTCTACTATGGTGTGTCACCATAGCAGAAGCTAAACTATTGATGATAGAAGTACATGGAGGATTTTGTGGGAAACACGCAAGGGGAAAATCCTAGGGAAGAAGGTAATGAGACAAGGGTATTTTTGGCCAACAATGAATGAGGATGCAATGAAATATGTGCAAAAATGTGACAAGTGCTAATGATTCTTTAAGATACCTTGAGCAGGTCCAAATGAGCTCAAACAAATGCAGAGTCCATGTCCCTTTATTGTATGGGGGATGGATGTAATTGGGAAACTACCTACAAGAAAATGAGGAGTAAAATTTGTAGTCATTCTAGTGGATTACTTTACTAAGTGGACTGAGCCAGAGCCACTGACAATAATTACTTTGAAGAAATTACTTGAGTTCGTGCTCAAAAATATCATATGCAGATATGGACTACCAAAAAAGATCATTTCAAAAAATGGTACTCAATTTGATAGTTATTTATTTACAGACTTATGTGCAAGACATGGTATCACAAAAGGATTTTTGTTGTTGCTTATCCTCAAGAAAATGGGCAAGTAGAGGATGTCAATAATCTTTAAAAGATATAATGAAGAAGCAACTCGAGAAAGCTAAACACAACTGGTCGAATATATTACCAGAAGTACTATGGTCATATTTCACTGCTGCTCCCATATCAACTGATCATACACCATTTTCCTTGGGTTACGATACGAGTTGAATTGACCCCGCCATCGCATCGACGAAGTACATAGGAACAAGGTCAGAATAATCAATTATTAGCTGAAACCCTTAATTTAATCGAATAACAATGGTATCAATCATAATTGCGGGTAGCTGCATACCAACAAAAATTTTCTCGATATTTCATCTATCGAGTTATGGATAAAATTTTTGCCACAGGAGATCTAGTCTTGGGACAAGTGTTCGAAAATTCTAAGGATCCTACATCAGGAGTTTTGGGACCAAGTTGGGAAGGACTGTACAAGTTCGTAGATGTTTTACAGCCAGATACGTATAAACTTGCTTCATTAAATAGTGAACTGGTCACAAGATATTGGAACGGCGAACATCTTAGAAAATATTATCAATAACAATGGTCACAAGACACGTATTTTCCCATTTTTCAAGACTAATGTATTTCTTGTTTTGTTATTTTTTATTGTAAAGGCATGTTTTGCCCATTCTTTGTAATGACCAATCATTTCCTAGACTATTTGGTGTTACCTGTAACGTCCTGCATTTTCGGGTACCTTTAAACGACTCGGGTCGGTATTTTTCCCCCGGGTTAAGAATATTATTTTAAATAATATTATATTTTGTTTGTAAGTATTCCATGAGTTATTGCTAGCCAAAATATGAATTTTGTGATTTTAAAAGTCAAGATAAGACTTTCGGTCCTGGACCGACACAAAAACCCTGATCGGGTAAAAATCTCGGAAAATAAAATGAAAAATCATGGCAATTATATTTTGGGCATAAAATACATTCATAAAAGTTAAAGTTTGGTCAAAAATAATAAACCTAAAAGAAAATGGAAATTTTAGGGCATTTTGTGTTAAATGCCTAATTTTACCGAAATGGGGAATTTTATTCCATGAATGGACCTTAGGTTAAATTTTACTATGTGATTAATTAAATTAAATGTGAGAGACATTTAATTTAATTAATTAATGTTAAGTTTGGTGATTAAAACTTAATAAGAGTGAAAAAAAAAAGGTGTCAAAAGCCAATTTGGACTTTTCTTCTTATGAAACCTTTATTAACCTTTAATAAAAAAAAAATTAATTTAAAAATAATGAAATGATCATATATGGCAAAGGGTGGCCAGCCATGTGGTGTTTTAGAGTGGTGTGAACCCAATTCTATAAAGTTTAACTCCCATTTTAATTAAGAAGTCAAGTGGGCAAGTGGGTAGAAAAGCACTCAAGTGTTTTGTGATATTTTGAAGAGTTGTGTGAGCCATTCTAACCCCCAAATCCGACCACTCTCCCTCTCTCATTCACTCTCATCTGATTTTTTTATGACCATTCAAAGTGTTCTCTCAATATTCAACCTCAAGAACACCAAGGAAAACTTGGAGGCTAAGTCTTGGTCTAGGAAGTATTTTCCCTAAGGTAAACCTTCACTAATCTAGGCTTTTGTAAAGTTTTAAGCTTAGAGTTTCAAATAGCTAATTAACTATGTTGTTGGGGGAAGTTGGTTAGGGTTTTTGAAAGGTTTTGGAGGAGCCAAAGCTAATAGGAAGGTCCAAACCTTAAGCAAGAACACCAAAGAGGTAAAAAGTTTACTTTTGATGATTTTGGTTGTAGGGTTTTTAGTTTTAAGCATTATTTTGTATATCTAATGCTTAAAGTTTCTTGTTGGTGATGTAATAAGGTTATGGTAGTTGTTTAATAATTTTTATGATGCATGTGTATTGATTTTTGAAAATGGGAACCAAAACCCCCAAGGGTTTTGTAGGATACCCTAAAACAAAACATGTTTTGAGCTGTGACTTCCAAGGGGTCAAGCAGCCACTGTATATTGGTTTTGTAAAATTTAATTGTACTGTGATGTTGTTGAGATTGAGTACATAAAATTGAGCTTTTGAAACACAAAAAAATGTTTAGAAATGAGTAAGTTATGCTATTTCAAAGTTGAGGTAAAAAACTGTTTTTTCGTATTCTTATTTTCGGAACCAAGTTTGGACAGCCACTGTATAGGGCAAATGAACCCATTTTTTTCTAAAATTTTGTGGAAATATTACTGGCATAACCTATTATTCCACTGTAAAATTTGGTAAGAAAATATTGAACGGTTTGAAAGTTATTAACTGTCAAAGTTTGGAAAAAATAAGGACTTGAAAATAAGGTCATTTTTACCTCATTGTTGGAAAATGATTTCACCAATAAAAAATGCTCATTTTGACCTAAGATTTTACAAAGGCCTAAATGGCATAACAAAAATGGAATTGGGAAATTTTGGTAACAATTGGGTAAGTAAATTTCATGTTATGAACTAACGAAGTATGTAGTTAATAATGTGAAAAATAGGTTTTTCACACTTAGTGTAAAAATGAGATTTTGGAACATAAGGTAAAAAGTAAAATTTTGTTTATTTCAAGATATAAATTGGTAAGTCTTGAAATCATATTTTCACTAAAATTACCCCTTTGAGTTTAAATGAATTATTTTTCTAGTAAGTAAAATTGATTAATTGCTTTTGGAAAATTAATTAGTCAAGATGAGAAATTTATAACGGTTTTCCTAATTAAGACAAATTAGGCAGTTTTCTTAAATCGGTTTTTAGATATTAAAACCTTAAGAAAACTAAAAGGAAAATTTAAAGATTTTATTTTCTTTAAAAATAATTAAGGAATTTATTTGTATTTTCTGGATATAATACCGGCTAAAATCTTACATATTTTAACCGACTAGTCGAAAGTGCGGGTTAATAGCGATACCTTGAAAGAATAAGATTTTTAGCGGGTTGTGGGGAAATACCATTGTGATACCCGAGCCTAGGTATCGAGACCTCAGGATAGGTCTCCCCGAGACTTAGGGTTTAGTCTCGAATATTTTGTATAACTTTCCTTAATAGGTTTAAAACCAAATAAGGATTGTAAATCCTTACAAATGACTTTTATTAAAATGACCAAACTGCCCAAAATAATAATAATGAATTATGAGTGCCATAATTAATCCGAGTATACTGTATGGATAACTACAGTATTGGCTAAGCGTAACTGGACTGAACGTTGGAGGGTGAAAACTTGCTGAGCGCTAAGGACTCCAAGTAAGTCAACTTATATTGTATGGCTGCAACATGAAATGATTATTGTCTTGTATGTTAGTATAGGGATACATGCATATATATAGGCTGTCATAGAAAGTTGCTTAGAGACGTTAGTCTAGTGGGTGCTAATTTAGAAAATATGAACGGTAGAAGTCCGTCATATCCTAGACGGTTGATCCCCGTCACACTGCTTGATTTTATTTATGTCCGGTTCATTACCGCGACGGGTGGCCATGAGATGAGGATAAGCTGGTTAAACCTAGGGGCGCCAAGATAAATGGGACCTAGGGGCCCTCATGCTTACTTAATCATTGGACGGTTAGAATCCGAGCAAGTGCTCTGATAAGTTATTCCCGGATAGCAGCCGTGAATATTGGCCATTCAGTGAGAGGGCCTAGAGATACTAGGGGTTGCCAAGATTGAGTGAGGTTGAACACCCTAGGGGCAACTGCTCACCAGCACCACTGATTAACATAGAAGTCTCCGTAAAACCGTGTAAATTGGATTACACTCTTGAATAAGTAGCGATGCCCTAGGTAACATGATAGTTACCCTTGATGAGAATATTTATTGGCTAGATCTTAGTGTGGGGACTCAGTTCTCTTTTACAGATTAGCAATTATGTTGGAGGGCGCGTTACGCATGAATTGTTGGAAATTGTCGAGCGTTGGTCTCGAATTATTTGGTGATATAATATATCTGCTTGCTCTGGGATTTTCTGAGTGCAGGGATATAATTGTTGGTAAGATATAGTTGTGATATAATATATCTGCTTGTTCTGGGATTTTTCTGAGTGCAGGATTTTTATCTAGTTACGAATTAATTTATCATTGGTTATCAGGCATGACCATAAGTTTTCCAAGACGCTTTAGCGTTCTTGAAATTGATTGTGTAGGGTCCGGATGGGTCCGGATCCCTATTTCTCTATATGCTTTGTTTGGAAGTTGATCTTACTAAGCGTTTTCGCTTACCTAGTTATTTCATGTTGTAGGTAAGAACAAGGGCAAGGCAGAGCAGTGAGCGCTGGAGTCTTCCTTGCAAATGTACATGTGGACCGACCTTTTGGGAAGCCTTTTTATTTTTGGAAATGTTGTGTAATTTTCCTAAACTAGGCTCACTCTAATCTTTATAAAACATGTTTGTAACTAAATGTTAAGTATGGCCATACGACTTTTTAAAAAGTTTTTTTTTCTATGGGTTTTTGAGACATTTTGTTAAAATCAAAACATTTATATTTCCGCATTATCGAGTCTTGAAAATCCGGGTCGTTACAGTTGGTATCAGAGCTCGAGTTGAGCCGGTTCTGTAGACAACCCACATGTACATTTCGCAAAGAGAGACCGGCACTCACTGTAAGTACTGTTTCTTCCATTAGTATGTTGTTTTCTTTTAATTCACCCCAATTCTATAAATTGTAGGTTATGGTTGATATACCTGAGATAGGTGACCCTGTGATAGGAAAACTACCCATGATCCCTTCGCCTAAAATCGATTTTCTATAGACTCTTTAACGATGAGAATTCCTTGCCACTTCGAGTACGAATGACGACATTGACGTGCCATTTGGCAATGTACGCAGTACATGACAGAAGTCTTCAGTAGAGCAAGATGAGGATCTCGAGCAGTCTGACGAGGATACCGACATAGAGCTGGATATGTTGATGGACAGCTTAGTTTAGGTTACGCTGTGAGGGTCTTGTTGATACTTTTTGTAAAGACCTTGCACACCGACTAGGTTGTAGGACTTTGGTGTAGTTGTAGCTGAGAACCTGCCAGTGGAGGAAGTGGCTAATGAAGAACTCGGCGATGGGGAAATTTATTATGAGGAGCTGATGGACCAGACTGAGGAAGATCTCGAGGAGGATCTAGATGGAGGTCCTGATATGGCCGCTGACAGCGACACCGACTAGGTGTTAGGCGCTGCACAGTTGTTAGAAACCCACCTAGTTTTGAATATGTACCTACCTTGTATATGATTAAGGAAATTGTAACTAGTCTAGCAGGGTTATAAGTCCATTTTTTTTTAGGGCTAATTTTGTAAATCCCTTAGACTTGCCAACCCAAACTTCAAACGTTGTTGTATATGGTATAGGTTATGAAATGAAGTTGCTAACTTTTGTTAAAAAGTGTTGATTGCTTGTTGTGCTTGATATGTTTGGTGTGCTTAATTAGGTTGATTAAATATCTGTGTCAATATTAACTTCTCGTCCTTATGCGCTTAAGAGCTTTTGATTGAAATCAAAAAATTGGTAAGGACAAGAGCTCAAAGAGGAAGGGGTGTTGCTAGCCGAGGCCAGGCCACACCTGTTGATAGAGCTTAGAACGCGCCTGCCGCTAGAGCTCCAAACCAAGCTGATAGAGTTCGCGAGATAGCCGAGCGGATGAACAATCTGCAAAGGCTAGTGGAGACGTAGGGAGCTCAAATAGAAAGACGGCAAAAGAGACAGGAGGACGCTGATGCCCTCCAAGCTGAAAGATTTAACACCCTTCTGGGACGACTCCCCATGCCACCCAACAATTCTCAGAACTACGAAGTACCACCTGCAACCAATGAAGAACAAAACCTTGGCCCGCAGGTTATCATTGAGCAACCTGTACAGCCAGTAGAAGCGCCAAGAGCTGCCCGAGCAAAACCTATATCAGAAAGGTTCGGCAACCAAAATCCACCTATATTCGAGGGGAGCAGTGACCCTTCAATGGCAGAGGAATGGATTAGTATTTTGGAAAGAATCTTCGACTTCATTGGAACTACTTAGAGAGAGAAGGTAGTCTGCGCGACCTATATGAAGATGCCCACATCTGGTGGGATGCAGCCAAGAAAGGGCATAATGATGCCGAGATGGAATGGCCAGAGTTCTTGACCTTGTTCAATGGCAAGTACTTTAGTAAGGCGGTGATTGAGCACAAAGTGAATGAGTTCACTAGTCTGAAGCAGGGAACATCGAGCGTGCACGACTACGTTCGAAAATTTGACCAACTGTCTAGGTTTGTGAAGAACTAGGTGAGCACTGAAGAGAATAAGACCTGGAGTTTTATGAAGGGCCTACGCAGAGACATTGCTAGGTGTGTAGACACTGGTAGAACTGGCCCAGAGACGTATGCTGAAGCTGTGGAACGGGCTCTTCGCCAAGAGTCTTGGGCCGTGTCTGACAAGCCAGATCCATAGAAGAATGAAGACAGGAGGTACACTCCCAACAACCCCGGACAGTTTCAGGCCAATCAGAATGGCCCAAGGGGAAGGTTCAACCCGAGGTTCGGCCAGAACTCGGAGCGAACAAACAATCCAAGAGGCACAAGACTGATTTTTGGGGGAAATAACAACAAAAAAGGGGGACCTCCCAATCAGGCAATGGCTAGTCACAACAAACAGCCGAGACGTGAGTTTGAACAATGGCCACTGTGCAACAAGTGTAACCGCCGCCATCGGGGCGAGTGCGGGGTCTGTTTTAACTGTGGAATGCCAGGGCACTTTGCTAAGGATTGTCGAATGCCAGCCAAGGGCAATGGAAATGACCAACATAAACAAATTGGAGCTCCGCCTTGAGTTTATGCGTTTACACAAAGCGACAAAGGAGCTGGCCCATCTCATATGGTTTCAGGTCAGATTTCTATCGCCCAAACCTCAGCATATGCATTAATGGATACTGGTGCATCACATTTTTTTGAGTCTGCATCCTTTGTGGAAAAATTAAATAGAAGTCCTGAGCCGATGCCTGTTATATGTGGGGTATCCTTGCCTTCGGGTGAGGATATGCTGGTGCGGACATGGGTTAGAGTCGTACCAGTTTGGGTAGAAAATCGTGAGCTAATGGTGGATCTGTTAGTCTTGGACCTACATGAATATGATGTCATATTTGGGATGGATTGGTTAACCAAATATGGATCAGTTATCAATTGCAAGCGCAGAAAAGTGGTCTTCACCCCAGCAGGAGAAGAACCATTCGAGTTCAAGGGTACGTCAAGAGAAAAGAAGTGTCCCATGATTTCTGCGATAAAGGCGAGAAAAATGTTGAGTGACGGGTGCATCAGTTTTCTGGCAAACATAGTGGATAAGGATAAAGAAACGAGTCAACAACCATCGGATGTACCGGTTGTGTGCAAGTTTTCTGATGTATTTCCTAAAGATCTCCCAGGGATTCCACCAGACCGAGAGATTGTGTTTGAGATAGAGTTGATTCCGGGAAATGCGCCGATCTCAAAGACTCCTTACAGGATGGCACCAGTTGAACTCAAGGAGTTGCAGTCACAACTGCAAGAGTTACTGGACAAGAAGTTCATAAGGCCAAGCCATTCTCCATGGGGAGCCCCGATCTTATTCGTTAAGAAGAAAGACGGTACGATGAGAATGTGCATTGACTATCGGGAGTTGAACAAAGTGACGATCAAGAATCGATATCCATTACCGAGGATCGACGATCTTTTCGATCAACTACAAGGAGCGTCAGTATTTTCCAAAATAGACCTGCGATCAGGCTATCATCAGCTCAAGGTTAAGGAGACGGATATACCAAAGACGGCCTTCAGAACGCGCTACGGTCACTATGAGTTCTTAGTGATGTCCTTTGGACTAACCAATGCGCCTGCTGCATTCATGGATCTCATGAACCGAGTATTTCTAGAGTATTTGGATAAGTTTTTCGTCGTGTTCATTGACGATATTCTGATATACTCGAAAAGCCAAGAAGAGCATGCAACACATCTGGAACTGGTCCTCCAGTGTCTGCGAGACGAAAAGCTTTATGCTAAGTTTTCGAAGTGCGAATTCTGGCTAGAGAAAGTAAGTTTTCTGGGGCACATAGTGTCGGGAAATGGAATTTCAGTAGATCCCCCCAAGATAGAAGCTGTTAAGCAGTGGAAACCTCCGAAAAATGCGCATGAGGTTAGAAGTTTTCTTGGGTTAGCGGGATACTACAGGCGATTTGTGGAAGGATTTTCCAAAATAGCCGCACCAATGACTGCCCTTACCTGCAAAAACGTCAAATATGAATGGACTGACAAGTGTGAGGAGAGTTTGCAGGAGCTGAAAACAAGATTGACGACTGCCCCATTGCTGACAATCCCCAATGGCACAGAGGGATATACTATTTATAGCGACGCCTCAGGCCGAGGGTTGGGAGCAGTGATGATGCAGCACGGAAAAGTAATTTCTTATGCTTCTCGACAGCTAAAGAATTACGAGAAGAACTATCCCACTCATGACCTGGAGCTTGCAGCAGTGGTTTTTGCTCTAAAAATATGGAGGCACTACCTATACGGGATACACTGCGACATCTACACTGATCACAAAAGCCTGAAGTATTTCTTCACTCAGAAGGAATTGAATATGAGACAGCGTCGATGGTTGGAACTATTTAACGACTATGACTGCGACATTCTGTACCACCCGGGAAAAGCAAACAAGGTGGCAGATGCATTGAGTCTACAACCAGGTGCTTATGTGATGACAGTGAAGGAAATTTCACCGCAGTTACAAGTCGACCTTGCTACCTTGGATTTAGAGATAGTAGTAGGTCAATTGGCTAACCTTTCTATCGAGCCTACCATTATGGAAGCTATAAGAGGCGGGCAGTTAGTCGATCCTTGGGTTCAAGGATTGACGCACGAAGTGAGGAACGAGGGGCGACCAGGATTCCATATCTCCGAGGATGGAGTATTGGGGTTCAAGGGAAGAATATGTGTTCCTGAGGATGACGATCAAGAAGCAGATCTTTTTCGAAGGACATAATGCTCCTTATGCCATGCATCCGGGTACCACAAAAATGTACCAAGACTTGAAGAAGTACTTTTGGTGGCCTGGGATGAAAAAGGAGACGGCAGAATATGTGGCACACTGCTTGACTTGTCAGCAGACAAAGGCCGAGCATCAACGACCAGCCGGATTGTTACAACCCTTAGAAATTCCGGAATGGAAGTGGGAGATGGTCACTATGGACTTTGTCACAGGTCTACCAACCACTCCCAAGGGGCACGATGCCATTTGGGTTATCGTGGATAGGCTGACTAAGTCCGCTCATTTCTTGCCGATCAAGGTAACTTATGGCGCACATAAGTTAGCAGACATTTACATTGCAGAAATAATGAGACTGCATGGTGTACCTAACTCCATCGTTTCAGATCGCGACGGACGTTTTACCTCGAGATTCTGAAATAGAATCCAAACGAGGTTGGGTACTAAACTGAAGTTTAGCACTTCTTTCCATCCGCAAACAGACGGTCAAAGTGAACGAACAATTCAGACACTGGAAGATATGCTAAGAGCCTACGTGCTCGACTTTCAAGGGTCATGGAATGAGAAGCTTCCACTAATAGAGTTCGCTTACAATAATAGCTATCATGATTCCATCAAGATGGCTCCGTATGAGGCGTTGTATGGAAGGAAAGGTCGATCACCGATTCATTGGCACGAGACCGATGAAAGAAAGTTTCTCGGATCGGATGAGGTTGATCAGATTACAGAGGACATCCGACGGATAAGGCAACGCTTGCAAACTTCGGTTGATTGACAACGCAAATATGCTGATAGACGCAGGAGACCCCTGGTGTTTGAGGTTGGCGATAATGTGCTGCTGAAGGTAGCTCCGCTACGAGGGGCTATGCGATTCGAAAAGAAAGGAAAGCTTAGCCCAAGGTTCGTTGGATCTTTCGAAATCATAGAGAGGGTCGGGGAAGTAGCTTATCGTTTAGCTCTTTCGCCCGCCCTGTCTAAGGTGCATGACGTGTTTCATGTATCCTTATTGAGAAAATACATGCGCGATCCCTCGCATGTAATTAGCTATGAGCAGCTGAGCGTGGATCCTCAACTCGTCTATGAGGAAAAACCGGTTATGATACTAGACCGAAAGGAAAAAGTGTTGAGGAACAAGACGGTGCCATTGGTAAAGGAGCAGTGGTGTAACCATGGCATTGAAGAGGCAACCTGGGAAATAGAAGACAAGATGAGGGAGCTGTATCCTCATTTGTTTTAAGTTTCGAGGACGAAACCTTTATAAATTGTAGGTATTGTAACGTCCTGCATTTTCGGGTACCTTTAAACGACTCGGGTCGGTATTTTTCCCCCGGGTTAAGAATATTATTTTAAATAATATTATATTTTGTTTGTAAGTATTCCATGAGTTATTGCTAGCCAAAATATGAATTTTGTGATTTTAAAAGTCAAGATAAGACTTTCGGTCCTGGACCGACACAAAAACCCTGATCGGGTAAAAATCTCGGAAAATAAAATGAAAAATCATGGCAATTATATTTTGGGCATAAAATACATTCATAAAAGTTAAAGTTTGGTCAAAAATAATAAACCTAAAAGAAAATGGAAATTTTAGGGCATTTTGTGTTAAATGCCTAATTTTACCGAAATGGGGAATTTTATTCCATGAATGGACCTTAGGTTAAATTTTACTATGTGATTAATTAAATTAAATGTGAGAGACATTTAATTTAATTAATTAATGTTAAGTTTGGTGATTAAAACTTAATAAGAGTGAAAAAAAAAAGGTGTCAAAAGCCAATTTGGACTTTTCTACTTATGAAACCTTTATTAACCTTTAATAAAAAAAAAATTAATTTAAAAATAATGAAATGATCATATATGGCAAAGGATGGCCAGCCATGTGGTGTTTTAGCGTGGTGTGAACCCAATTCTATAAAGTTTAACTCCCATTTTAATTAAGAAGTCAAGTGGGCAAGTGGGTAGAAAAGCACTCAAGTGTTTTGTGATATTTTGAAGAGTTGTGTGAGCCATTCTAACCCCCAAATCCGACCACTCTCCCTCTCTCATTCACTCTCATCTGATTTTTTTAAGACCATTCAAAGTGTTCTCTCAATATTCAACCTCAAGAACACCAAGGAAAACTTGGAGGCTAAGTCTTGGTCTAGGAAGTATTTTCCCTAAGGTAAACCTTCACTAATCTAGGCTTTTGTAAAGTTTTAAGCTTAGAGTTTCAAATAGCTAATTAACTATGTTGTTGGGGGAAGTTGGTTAGGGTTTTTGAAAGGTTTTGGAGGAGCCAAAGCTAATAGGAAGGTCCAAACCTTAAGCAAGAACACCAAAGAGGTAAAAAGTTTACTTTTGATGATTTTGGTTGTAGGGTTTTTAGTTTTAAGCATTATTTTGTATATCTAATGCTTAAAGTTTCTTGTTGGTGATGTAATAAGGTTATGGTAGTTGTTTAATAATTTTTATGATGCATGTGTATTGATTTTTGAAAATGGGAACCAAAACCCCCAAGGGTTTTGTAGGATACCCTAAAACAAAACATGTTTTGAGCTGTGACTTCCAAGGGGTCAAGCAGCCACTGTATATTGGTTTTGTAAAATTTAATTGTACTGTGATGTTGTTGAGATTGAGTACATAAAATTGAGCTTTTGAAACACAAAAAAATGTTTAGAAATGAGTAAGTTATGCTATTTCAAAGTTGAGGTAAAAAACTGTTTTTTCGTATTCTTATTTTCGGAACCAAGTTTGGACAGCCACTGTATAGGGAAAATGAACCCAGTTTTTTCTAAATTTTGTGGACATATTACTGACATAACCTATTATTCCACTGTAAAATTTGGTAAGAAAATATTGAACGGTTTGAAAGTTATTAACTGTCAAAGTTTGGAAAAAATAAGGACTTGAAAATAAGGTCATTTTTACCTCATTGTTGGAAAATGATTTCACCAATCAAAAATGCTCATTTTGACCTAAGATTTTACAAAGGCCTAAATGGCATAACAAAAATGGAATTGGGAAATTTTGGTAACAATTGGGTAAGTAAATTTCATGTTATGAACTAACGAAGTATGTAGTTAAAAATGTGAAAAATAGGTTTTTCACACTTAGTGTAAAAATGAGATTTTGGAACATAAGGTAAAAAGTAAAATTTTGTTTATTTCAAGATATAAATTGGTAAGTCTTGAAATCATATTTTCACTAAAATTACCCCTTTGAGTATAAATGAATTATTTTTCTAGTAAGTAAAATTGATTAATTGCTTTTGGAAAATTAATTAGTCAAGATGAGAAATTTATAACGGTTTTCCTAATTAAGACAAATTAGGAAGTTTTCTTAAATCGGTTTTTAGATATTAAATCCTTAAGAAAACTAAAAGGAAAATTTAAAGATTTTATTTTCTTTAAAAATAATTAAGGAATTTATTTGTATTTTCTGGATATAATACCGGCTAAAATCTTACATATTTTAACCGACTAGTCGAAAGTGCGGGTTAATAGCGATACCTTGAAAGAATAAGATTTTTAGCGGGTTGTGGGGAAATACCATTGTGATACCCGAGCCTAGGTATCGAGACCTCAGGATAGGTCTCCCCGAGACTTAGGGTTTAGTCTCGAATATTTTGTATAACTTTCCTTAATAGGTTTAAAACCAAATAAGGATTGTAAATCCTTACAAATGACTTTTATTAAAATGACCAAACTGCCCAAAATAATAATAATGAATTATGAGTGCCATAATTAATCCGAGTATACTGTATGGATAACTACAGTATTGGCTAAGCGTAACTGGACTGAACGTTGGAGGGTGAAAACTTACTGAGCGCTAAGGACTCCAAGTAAGTCAACTTATATTGTATGGCTGCAACATGAAATGATTATTGTCTTGTATGTTAGTATAGGGATACATGCACATATATAGGCTGTCATAGAAAGTTGCTTAGAGACGTTAGTCTAGTGGGTGCTGATTTAGAAAATATGAACGGTAGAAGTCCGTCATATCCTAGACGGTTGATCCCCGTCACACTGCTTGATTTTATTTATGTCCGGTTCATTACCGCGATGAGTGGCCATGAGATGAGGATAAGCTGGTTAAACCTAGGGGCGTCAAGATAAATGGGACCTAGGGGCCCTCATGCTTACTTAATCATTGGACGGTTAGAATATGAGCAAGTGCTCTGATAAGTTATTCCCGGATAGCAGCCGTGAATATTGGCCATTCAGTGAGAGGGCCTAGAGATACTAGGGGTTGCCAAGATTGAGTGAGGTTGAACACCCTAGGGGCAACTGCTCACCAGCACCACTGATTAACATAGAAGTCTCCGTAAAACCGTGTAAATTGGATTACACTCTTGAATAAGTAGCGATGCCCTAGGTAACATGATAGTTACCCTTGATGAGAATATTTATTGGCTAGATCTTAGTGTGGGGACTCAGTTCTCTTTTACAGATTAGCAATTATGTTGGAGGGCGCGTTACGCATGAATTGTTGGAAATTGTCGAGCGTTGGTCTCGAATTATTTGGTGATATAATATATCTGGGATTTTCTGAGTGCAAGGATATAATTGTTGGTAAGATATAGTTGTGATATAATATATCTGCTTGTTCTGGGATTTTTCTGAGTGCAGGATTTTTATCTAGTTACGAATTAATTTATCATTGGTTATCAGGCATGACCATAAGTTTGCCAGGACGCTTTAGCGTTCTTGAAATTGATTGTGTAGGGTTCGGATGGGTCCGGATCCCTATTTCTCTATATGCTTTGTTTGGAAGTTGATCTTACTAAGCGTTTTCGCTTACCTAGTTATTTCATGTTGTAGGTAAGAACAAGGGCAAGGCAGAGCAGTGAGCGCTGGAGTCTTCCTTGCAAATGTACATGTGGACCGACCTTTTGGGAAGCCTTTTTATTTTTGGAAATGTTGTGTAATTTTCCTAAACTAGGCTCACTCTAATCTTTATAAAACATGTTTGTAACTAAATGTTAAGTATGGCCATACGACTTTTTAAAAAGTTTTTTTTCTATGGATTTTTGAGACATTTTGTTAAAATCAAAACATTTATATTTCCGCATTATCGAGTCTTGAAAATCCGGGTCGTTACATTACCTGGTTGTAAGACACGTTTATGCCCTTTTTAAACGACCAACTGTCTAATAAAATTTCGATATTTTCATTCAAAAACATTAATTTCTCGTACGAATTTTTCAATTCAATAGACACATTTTGTCTAATTTATTACGAGTTATTTATAAGGGAGTGTATTTGACACATTCAAATTTCGCCCATTTTTGTTAATCTTAGCAATTATTGCTTAACATGTGTGATTGTTTCATAATAAGTGTACTACTTTACGAATTTTGTTTCGAGCATCAGGATTAGCTTGAATAGAACTGATTATTTGGCAAGTGACCAAGGACTTACCTCCTCGATCACTTGGGGGAATTTAGGGTATACATCATCAGTGATAACCAAAAGAGTAAAAATCACCAATGAGTATTACTTAGAAATTTTTTGAAATTTTATAAAGTGTTGTATTTTCTTCGAAAAGAACATAAAAACTAAAAATTTTCTTATTCACACAAGCATGTAGGTTAGGAAACTTATATAGCACTAAATTTTTATATCCAATCAAAATTAACGAGCAACATAATATATATAATGGAGGTCAAGTATTACAAATGTACCCAACATTAAAAAGCTGCTTGGTCAGCCAATATTTTTGCACCACGATCCTTATGGATCTGGTATCCAACATATGAATAGAAAAAAAACAATAAAATTCAACATCACTAGTCGACCATGTCATCCTCAACTTGCTGCAGCCCCTAATCACCATCAGGATTGAGCGAGATTTCTGGACCAGGTGTCTGAGGGGAAGAAGCCTCAATAGCCTCGGCCTCTTCACGAGCAACACTATTGGAAATTTTTTTTTCTCGGATATTAGTAGGAAAATAGTCAAAATTCACCTCCTTATTGTTTTTCTAGAATATGAAAAATCAATTGGAGGTGGCATTTTTTAACATGGGCATATCCGAGGAATGCTTCTCTTTTTGTTGGGCTAGCTCCACCTCGAGCTTCTTTAGTTGCTCCTCACTATCCATTTGCCTCTACCGCTCCTCATCAAGCTGCTTTATTCACTGTTCATTGCTATCCCTTTTCTGCTCGTGCTGCTCAAGGAGACGAATCTGCCTCGTTTCTTTCTCCTGAAGTGCCTTGATCACTTCCTTGCCTCAATTTTTGTGATCATCCCCTTTGGGCCGTCCTCGAGCCCTTTGGTCGCCTTAGGGTTTATTCCATTGGCCTCCACTACAAGAAAAGAATCTTTTAGCTACTAAAAAATTGGTAGCAAATAATGTCTTTTTGGTATCTAATACCATTTTTGCTACAAAAGTTTTCAGTAGCTACTTCATATCTAATTCCCCGTAGCTGAAAGTTTTTTGCTACAAAAAAAAAATTAGTAGCAAATGATCTTTATTTGCTACCAAAAATTTAGTAGAAAATGTGTTATATCTAATAGCAAAATAATTAATTTTTCGTGTCCACTAAATTTTTTTGCTACCAACATTTGGTAGCAAATTACCTTTATTAGATTTATAGAATTATTAGTAATTCTATTTTCTAGTAAAATACGTTAAATTTGATAGCTAATAAAATATTTTCCAATAACAAATGGAGAAATGTTCTTATTTGGTAAAGTGAATTAACTAAAAAAAATATATTATTTTTTATACCAAGTATATGTTAAAATTGTTTAAACTATTTTAATATTAATAATAAAAGATCATGAAAAAACATTAAAATTAAATTTTCATAACACGAAGAAAGAATTTTTGATTGAAGATAAATGAATATTTTATACATACATATACATCACAAGTACAAGCTAAGATTGCTTTACTATAAAAAAATTACAAAATTGTGTTTAGTACAATGCTAATTTTTTTCAACCTCCCACACTGTAGTTGATGTTGAATCCTCTTTAAAACTTGGAGCATTAACAAGAAAATAATACAATTTGAATTAGATGATAAAAAAATATGCACAAAAAGTTATATTACGATCTACCATGTAATAAATAAAAAACTGAATAGTTCAAAAAGAAAGGTAAGGTAGTTTCATCCAAATTCTCAACTCAAATAATGAACATAGAAGAATTAATAAAAGAGTTGAATAACGTCAAATAAAAGTAAAAATGATAAAATGATAAAAAAAAGGAGACAAATAAAATAATTAAGTATTTATCCACTACCTTCATTGAATTAACGAGCGGTGCACAAAGAAAACTTCATCATATGTTTAAATATGTATATGTATATATATAGAGAGAGAGAGGGGAAGAAGAATTAAACGAAAGGCAGTTCTGTATTTTATTTTTCTAAATGAATAAAGTCGTAATTGATTCATTAAAAATATATACTAATATTTTGTTAGATGCTTGCACTAATGGGTTAGTGGTGAGACGATGTGTGTTTGTGAGAGAGAATTTTATGAGAGCTGGTTACAATGTGGAGAGTGAGAAAATATATTGAAGTATATGTTGACGCCGTTTTTTGTCAACTTAAGAAAGAAGAGCAATTAAACAAAAATATACCAGGGGAAGTAAATAAAAAGAATGTGGACAGAGTCTTTTTACGTGGTTCAACAATTAAAATCTACCTAGTCCACGAGTCTATATTATTAACTCTTTGGAATTCCCTAGAAGCTTTCAGGAAGCAATTGCCCAGAGTTTTCTCTGCAAATCTCAATATTTCCTTCCTTTACAAATGAATTATCCCACATATTTTGGGAAGATATTCTATAAATCAAATTAAATAATTCTATTAAATGCGTTAGTTACTATGTACACGGTAATATCCCATAAAATGTGGGATTTAATAACGAATTACATAAGATCCCTTAAACATAGGAAATTTATAACAATAAATACATTTACACACACCTGACGAGCTTAGACACTAGATCCATGTGCCTTCAGGACTGCTTGCCTATTACGAGCTCGCCATCTTGGTTTGCTTATGCTCCCAACAAGTAACCATTGACGTATCCATCCCCTTCGAGCTTATAGATCTCGAGCTCAAACCATCTTGTCTGAGGGCAAGAGATGAATCAAGAAGTTTATACAAGTGTTGAACCCTTGCTATTGGGAGTTGCAAGCCTAACTTATAAGATCAGAGAACCTTCGAGGCTACATAATCCTCGAGCTCACGAGGTTTGTCACTTATAGCGAAACTGTCTCTGACTTGTGGATCACATGATGATCGTGCCTATTTCGAGCTTACGCCTTACGAGCCTGAATTTTGAGATCAAGATTCCCATTCTGAAAATCTGGGTGTAACATTTTGCCTCCTCAAAAGTATCAGATTGAATCCCATGAGAAGGAAACTTTTGAACTTCCCTTCTCGGAAACTGAGCCACTTAATATACTCGAGTGCAGACACACATCAATCACGAGTTACTTAATCAGAGTACTCGAGTACTTTTGCACCATGCCCACGTCCATTCGCCTACCACCTTTATGCCGCCATGGCCACATCTGTACCCGTCCGTTCAATCAGATACCAAATTCGTCCAACGGTCCAGATCAATTCGACGTTTGACATTCTCTGGGTCCTATAAATATGCTTGTATCATCTTCTTCCTCTCACTTTCGCATCTTGAACTTTTAGAGAAAAAAGAAAAAAAATCCAGAACTCAAAATCTGTTATGCTCTTGCATTTTTTCCAAACAAAGGAGGCAAAATATTCCTGGCATCTTTGATTCTCAGAGAGCTTCCTTCACATCGCTCCTTCAATCGTCGATCGTGCTATAACCGCAAGCAACTTCTGTGTGTGAGTTATGTTTCTTGTTTTTTTATTTTTCCATGCAATTTTACGTACTTCCTTTATCAATGTACTAAATAGCTTGTTGTCTTTGCAATGTATTTTAGATGATATTGCATAAACTCTGGACCCAAAAATCTCTGAAACTGTAGGTTTTAAACCCAGATTTTGGTGCAGAAAGCACAAATATATGTTTTCTTTTATTTATTAGACCATGGATGATATATCGTGTAGACTAAGAAATGGGGTACTAAATTAGGGTTTTAAATTGCACGTTTCCCAAAATTATCACTTTTTTGAGAAACTGTCAACTTTTCCCCTGAAAATCTGGGATTCTTAAAATGAACCCACACTTTCCTTCCCTCGCGTCGAATACACGCTCGAAGCCTGAACCATACAATAGTTCGGGGTTCTTTCATGAATTTGACCCGTCCTTTCAAGACCGCGGTCTCAATCGGGCTTACTCTGTGATCTCGAGCCTTCGAGCTTGAATCACTCAAAATCTTTTCTCTAATTTCTTGTATGTCTAGCCCTCACCCTTTTCTTTCTTGCTAGATGTCGCAGAATTCTGAAAAACGGTGGGGGTCAGTGCTCGCAATCCTTCACTCTCTAATAACTCCAAGTCCAGAAGCTCCCTTCACTCGAAACCAGCATTTGATTTGTGAGTACAAAGTGAGGTGCGAGCAAGAGGATATTCGAGCCCATTTCTGATGTCAGATCGACAAGGATGAAGAAAGAACAAGGAGAAAACTTTGGGTCATGATTTATCCAGATCCAAACCCCAAGCTTAGACCTTTTCCCCTCAATCCCAAGCTTAAAGTCACCATTGCTTTCGAGCCTGGTGTACTTTCCTTTTCCTTGATGGAGGACCCTTCAAACTGTCCATCTACCTCACAGGTTGCTGCCATTCCTACCTCGAGGGAGCAATTCTTCGAAGCTGAGCATTACTGGAGCTTGGTGAGTTTAGTGGGACAGATTTCTAACATCCTCGCTCTCCATGGCTTGGGACTATCCAGTTCATTGAGGTGTCGAGCTACTTCTCCAAATGAGCAGAGCTGCTATGCCCCGGGTGATGGTCGACTAGACAATAAACTTAAGCTCGCGGCCTAGAGTCGCGAGCATATGAAGGCGGGGGCTCTATTGCCCTTGAAATCCTTTTTTAAGTATTTTCTGGATTTCGTTGGGCTCACACCCTTCAAACTTCAGACCAATTCATACAAGGTCTTGTCAGCCCTGAGGTCGCTATACCACGAGTTACTATGGGAAGGACCTTCACCAAGAGAGATCATGTATCTCATTTGTCTGAAAAGCAACCCCTCCCGAGCTCGGGGAGGAGATTGCTTCTATTACCTGTCGAGTTATCCCAAGGAGAATAAAATCTTTGAAGACATTCCCAACCATCCCCGCATCTTCAAGCTGGCATTCTTCTGAACAGACGGTCTAGCTCCTTCAAAATTTTATTCGTTCCAACAAATTTATAAGTATAGATCCTCCTTTCTTTTTATTGCTCGATCAATGATTAGGCCCAAACTAATGACATGTATCCATTTCTATATCCAACTCTCACTGCCCCACACCCACGGGCTTGATGGTGGAGCACAAGAAAGCTTTGCTCCAGCTGGCATATGGTAGGTGTTCCACGTCGTATCTTCTTCATGAAGATAAGCTTCGAGCCTATGGCCTCCTGGAGCAAGATTAGTCGACAGACGCACCGCCTACTGCAAATATACTATGTGGGAGCATGTACCACTTCCTACTGAGAAGCTTCCTCCAAGATAGAGGTCAAAGAACTCAAGGGTCTGCTCTCCCATGGCTTGCCGTCATGAACGCACGTGCTCGAGAAGGAAGCAAACGACGAGGCGTCGAGCTTGAGTGACGGAGGTAAAGTCATCCTCAGCTCAGCTTTATGGTCTCCTTCCCTACTAAAACATAAACCCGACACCCTGATCCTATTCTCGGATTCCAAGGATAATTTTCATGTATTGTCTTGGGTAGACGAGAGGGTCCATAGGTTTGATTGTTCGTTAGGAAGATTCCAAACTATGTATAGTTTAAATGAAGTTTGGGATGGGGCCCGTTCAGTACGAGACAAATGACTATAGAGACCTTTCGAGGCTGTCTCGCACATATAGGGAAGGGACTCCCCTAGCCTCCTCTGAAGATAAGGGGATTGCATGGTCGCCGAGCACAAGCTCGGGGGATAGTTCCAGTTAGTTTTCTTGTTACTCGAATCTTTATTTCTTTTTAGTATTCTAAACTTGTTAACTAACGTGCAACTTGTATATGCAGGCGATATGGAGTTCGATCTCGACAACATACTCAATCTTCACTCGAGAGCGAAACAGAGCAAACGCCCGAGGGCGTCACAGAGAATGGGACGACCCTCTAAGGTCTCTAAAAGGACTAGGACGACCCCTCCTCCTCTAGGCTCCCAAGGTCCGAACCAAGTCATTGCCACAGACCCCGAGGTTAGGGTACCTGCCAAGGTCACTCTCCCCCTGTCTCCTACTATCCAAGCCTCCCAAAAAATCGTGCTAGCTCCAAAGAAGCTAGTTCCAACTCGTGAGCGTCTGCTATCAATTTCAACTCAGTCTAGTGAGTATGTGATCGACAATGTCGTTGGGAAACATGGAGCCACACTTGGCTCAGACGTTTTGTCTCGGGTGGACCAAAAGTTCATAAATCTTGGAGCTCCTCATTGGAAGTTCCTAAACAACTACTGGGACACCAACACTCTTTACGACAAGGGTAGCGAGCTCATCTCCTCGGTAATTGTCTCTTTTTACTTTGTCATGTTGTCTGTTTGAGTTTATTTGATATATGTTCTAACCCAATTTGTTTGTGTATAGGCCCTCACTACATTTTCTTAGCTGAAATACAAGTTGAACAATGAAGTCCATTCGAGCATGTCCTCAGGAATCGAAGAATCTCCAAATCAGGCTCGCTGACGATCTCAAGGCTACATAGTCAAAGTTTGAGGCTGAGATTAAGGAGAAGGACTCGAGAATAAGGGAGCTTGAAGAGCTAAATGCCAAGCTCGAGGAGGAGAAGAAGGCCACCTTTGACATAATCGAGAGTAAAAAGGCTCGTCTCCTTGAAGAATTCATGCAAAACAAGGATCGTGCAGTTGATATGGCCATGTATAGAATCTGGGCAAAGACAATTTACAGCTCGTATAAAGGCTATTTTTTGTTTGTTCAAACTTTACATTTGATATATTCAATTTTATATTCAGCCTTTACTTTAATATTTTTGCTTCACATTTCTAGGTCGAAATATTTTGAGCATAATATTAAATGTTTTCCTTTATGTTTGTTTATTTATACAAACACTGTTGGATTTAGGCTCGAGTTCCAATGCATTCGTGCACAGTTTACTCAATGTATCCATGTTCTATCTCGTTATTTCTCAAGATCGGACCTTACTTTCACCATGCACTCGAAAGTACTTATATGGCATGTAAGATAGGTAGTTTAGTTACATCCTGCTTTTGTAGTCACTTTTCCTCTTCCTCGAGTAGCTCCTCAAGGTTGTGACGTCGAAAATATCTTTTTGCAAAATATTCCAACCTCGATCTCGACTTAGCTCGAAGTGGGTTTTTTTATATTCCAACTTTTGTTGATTATTTTTAGCTGGTTTGTTCCAAACTTGTTTACGTCATGTTTGGTTTGTAATCCATACACATATAATTTTGGTAATCTAGTTATGTCCAGATCATATTAGCTCGCGTATCTAGCCATATCCAGATACTCATTTTTTAGTAATCTAGTTATATCCAGATCATCTTAACTCGCGCATCTGGTTATATCCACACACTTATAATGTTAATAATCTAGTTATATCCAGACTTCTTTGGCTCACGTATACACTTATAACCTCTATGTCGGGTTAATGATCCAGACATGTTTGCTAGTTTTCGTATATACAACATTTTTATGTCGGGTTAACGATCTAGACATTTTTATTTTTTGTTATTTATTTTTTCAAACTTATGGTATTATTGTATGCCACTAATGCCCCCTTAATATCCTATCAGTGTGACCATAGGTTATTGAATTAAGAGAGTTTGCAAAAAATACAACATTTAATAAAGAAAAAACTTTTGATCGAAGTTGAACACTTTATTAATAAAAAATTTGAAAAATAAACAAGCTTCGTTACAATAAAACATCAGTCCTACACTACCGATAGTAAGGTCGTAGATGTTCGCTATTCCAAGCTCGCAGTACCAATTCTCCATTTAATCTGGCCAATTTATATACTCCAGGTCGAATAATGGATTCGATCTGGTAAGGTCCTTCCCAGTTAGGTCCGAGTACTACGGGTCCCTTTTAGCTAGGAATACACGTCTTAATGCCAATTCTCCCAATCCGAATTTTCTATCTCGAACCTTTATATTGAAGTATCAGGTAGCTCGCTGCTGATATGATGCATTCTTCAGTTGAGCTTCATCTCGTCCTTCTTCAATAAGCTCTAGACTTTCTTTGAGCTGGGATTGCTTTGAGGCTTGATCGTAAGCATGGATCCGAATTGTGGGTATTTCAACCTCAATTGGTAACATGGCTTCGTATCCATATGCCATGGAGAAGGGGCTATACCATGTGGAAGTGCGAGCTGTGATTCGATAAGCCCATAAAACCTGAGGTAACTCCTCAGACCATTTTCTTTTAGCCTCCTCCAGCCTTTTTTTTTATGGAGCTCTTAAGGGTTTTGTTGTCCTCTTCGACCTGGAAATTTGCTTGAGGATGGGCTATGGTGGAGAATCTTTTTATTATTCCATTTTTTTCAGAAAAATGGGTGAATAACTCACTATCGAACTAGGTACCATTGTGTGACACTATCTTTCTGGGCATTCCGTATCGGCAGATGATGTTTTCTTCCATAAAGTCTAGAACTTTTTTTGAGGTAATTGTTGCCTGGGGTTCAACCTTGGTCCATTTTGTAATAAAAACAACTTCGACCACTGCATACTTTACTCCACCTTTTACGGTTGGTAACGAGCCTATGCGATCGATTCCCCATACCACAAATGGCCATGGGGAGGTCATCATGGTTAGCTCGGTTGGTGGAGCTCATGGAATTATGGTGAATAAATCGCATTTATCACATCTCTTGACATACCCAAATGCATCTGCTTTGAGAGTGGGCTAGAAATATCCTTGTCTTATAACTTTTTTGGAGAGACTATGCCCCCAGTGTGATCTCCACAAAATCCTTGATGAATTTCTTCTAGAATTTTCTTTGCCTCGGGTGGAGTTACACATCGGAGAAGTGGCATAGAATATCATCTTCAATACAACCTTCCTTCCATAATACTGTATCTCATAATCTGATACATCAATTTACGAGCCTCGTTTCGCTCTACTTGGAGAAGGCTGGTTTCGAGGTAATCAACAATTGGGGTCATCCAGGTCGGTTGGGAGTCAATAATGCACACGTCTTCTTCGTCAGGCTCGCTGATACTGGGGGTCGATATAAATTCTATTGGGACTACATTCAGTGTGTCGGCCTTGCTTATCGTAGCGAGCCTGCTAAGGCGTCCGCATTTGAATTTTGCTCTCGGGGAACTTGCTCTATGGCGTAGAACTCGAATTTTTCGAGTGCAGCCTTGGCTTTTTCTAAATATGCAGCCATCCTTATGCCACGAGCTTGATATGCCCCCAAAACTTGGTTGACCACTAACTGCGAATCACTGTAATAGTGTATTGTGTTTGCTTTGAGTTCCTTGGATATTCGAAGTCCTGCCAATAATGTTCCGTCTTCAGCCTCGTTATTGGACGCTTCAAAGGTGAATCTCAAGGTGGAATGAAAATGACTTCCTGCTGGAGTGATTAGTATGATTCCTATCCCCGATCCACTTTCATTGGATGATCCGTCGACATAAAGTTTCCACAGCTCGCGGGCTGGGGTTATAACTTCGTTGTTGGATACTCCAGCAAATTCTACGATGAAATCTGCCAAGGCTTGTCCTTTTATGGTCGTTCTTGGGTGATATGTGATCTCGAATTGTTCAAGTTCGACTGCCCACTTTAAAAATCTACCCGAGGCTTCTGGTTTAGACAAAACTTGCCGCAGTGGTTGGTCAGTTAACACATGGATAAGATGTGCCTGGAAGTAAGGTCAGAGCTTTTGAGATGAGTGGATCAGGCTGAGAGCCAGTTTTTCCATTAAAGGGTATCTCAATTCTGCCCCCATTGACATTTTGCTAACATAATACACTGATTTTTGTACCTTATTGTTTTCTCGGACGAGCACAACACTTATGGCGTGCTCGATAGTAGCGAGATACAAGTATAAGACTTCTCCTGTAATAAGCTTTTACAAGATTGGAGGTTCTACGAGATGTTTCTTTAAATCCTGGAATGCGAGCTCGCATTCCTCTGTCCACTCGAACTTTTTGCCCCCTCTCAAAAGGTTGAAGAAAGGAAGACAACGATCTGTAGATTTTGAAATAAACCTACTTAATGCCGCCATCCGTCCAGTTAAACTCTAGACATATTTATGCTTTCGAGGCGAGGGCATAAAAATAAATGCGTTGATCTTGTGAGTATTAACCTCTATCCCTCACTCGTTTACTATAAAACCTAGAAACTTTCCTGAAGAAACTCCGAAAGAGCATTTTTGTGGGTTGAGTTTCATGTTATATTTTCTTAATAGGTGAATCTTCTTCGAGGTCATCCACATGGTTATCGTTATGTTTGCAGTTGACTAGCATATCATCAACATAAACTTCCATGTTATTACCTATCTGCTCGGAGAACATTCTGTTCACGAGTCTTTGGTACGTTGCTCCAGCATTTTTAAATTTGAAAGGCATGACATTGTAACAGTATAGTCCCTTATCGGTTACAAAGATCTTCTGCTCTTGGTCAGGTGCGTGCATGGCGATTTGGTTATATCTAGAATAGGTGTCCATGAACGACATGAGGTCATGACCTGCTATGGCATCTACGAGTTGATCGATCTGAGGTAAGGGAAAACAATCCTTAGGGCATGCCTTGTTAAGGTTGGAATAGTCGATGTAGGTTTTCCATGCTCCATTGGGTTTTGGAACCAACACTGGATTGGCAATCCAATCAGGATAGAAGGCATCTTGTATGAATTGATTTTCCTGTTTCGGGGGGAGACTCTTGTCGATGTTAAGTGTATGACTTATGACATTTGGACTTATTACCACAATGTCTGAAAGCGACCATGCGAATACATCCTGGTTCTCTTTTAAGAAGCAAATTAAATGCTATTTCACTTTTCCAGAAAGATTCTTACCCACCTTCACCGTCTTCGTGGGATCGATTTCTTCGAGCTTAACCTCCTCGAGCTCTTCTAGAGGTTCAAGGTCAGTCATTTCCTCTATTCTGGGGTTGATCTCTTCATCAATCTCGAAAAGCGTCCCATCCTTGTTCTGTATTATCATAAGTGCTTGTGCACTTGTTTGTTTCTTCCCTCTAACGGAGACGCTATAGCACTCCCTCCCTGCAAGCTGGTCCCCTTTCTGTGTTCTGATGCCACTAGAAATCAGGAACTTGATGGCCAAATGTCTAACAGATGATACTGCTCCTAGCCCAACTAGGGCGGGTCTCCCGAGAAGTACATTGTAGGAAGATGGAAGATCCACCACGATGAACTCCATCATCTTGGTTACAGATACTGGATAGTATCCCAAGGTCATAAGGAGTTCAATGTATCCCATACAGGCAATCCCTTCTCATGAAAAACTGTACATCGTGGTTGCACAGTCCTTTAGATCGTGAAGCGCGAGTCCCATCTTTTCTAAAGTGGCTTTATAGAGGATATTCACCGAGCTTTCATTATCAATCAGGACTCGGTGTATCCTCTTGTTCGTGAGCTAGAGGGTTATGACCAGGGGGTCGTTGTGGGGAAATTGGACATGAGATGCGTCTTCTTCAGTGAAGGTTATAGGTTGAGTTTCAACCCTTTGTTGTTTTGGAGCTCTTGGTTCGGGTTCGTAGGGAGAACTGTCACCTGTCTTGAGCTCATTTACATATCTCTTTTGGGCATTCCTGTCCAATCTTGCGATATGGGGTCCACCCGAGATGGATATGGCATCTTCTCCATCAATCGGAGGGCGTCGCTCATCCTCTCGAGGTTGGGAGTTACTGTTCTGTGCAGGTGGTGCAGCTACTGCCCTTTGGCTGGTAGAAGCCTAGTTGGGCTTTTGGTTTCTTACGTATTGTCTGAAATAAACCCTCGAGATCAATCCTTCGATGTCAACTTTTAACTGTCAACAGTCATCGATTGTATGTCTGATATCCCGGTAAAATCTACAGTATTTACTAGAATCTCTTTTTGCTTTTTGGTTCCTCATGAGGTCAGGTCGTCTAAATGGGACCTGGCCAGGTAGATGTTCTCCCGAGACTCATTGTGCTCGGCATTATACGGAGAAGTATCTTTCCCCTTTTTTCTTCTTTCCCCCTTCTGCTTTGAGGTTATTCCCTTCGTTTTTCTTCCTTTTGAAAGGGTTGTCCACGAGGGGTTTCGAAGTTGTCGGGTCTGCTGAGGTCGAAGCAGAGTTCGCGTTTGTCGTTGTAGTTATGGGCTGAGAGGTCATGTTCAACTCTGACCTCGCCTCTTCTACATTGACAAACCTCTGGGCTCATCGATTGAACTCGGTTAATGACCTAACAAATTTCCTTTGTAAGTCTTCCCAGAGAGAGCTTCCTGGCATTACACCAGCTTGAACTGCCATTAAGTGACCACTATCGTCGACATCTCGAGCTCGAGCCACTTCTATGTTGAACCTTGTGAGGTAACCTTTTAATGACTCGTTTGGTTGTTGTCGGACATTCATCAGGGCTGAGGCTTCGGGCCTAATGCCAACCATGGCTTTAAATTGTTTTTTGAAATCTCTTGACAATTAATCCCAGGACGCGATCGAATGCCTTTTGAACTTTTCAAACCAGTTTTTTGTTGGTCATGTGAGTGTGGCTGGGAACAACATACATCTAAGCTCGTAGCCCAAATTGCTAGCTTGCATAATAGTGTTGAACGTGCTCAGATGTCTATATGGATCTGAATTTCTGTCGATTGGCGGGACATGAGGAATTCTAAACCCCTGAGGAAATGGGGTGTTGGAGATATGTGGGGCGAGTGGCTCGAGCTCTTCATCGAACTCTTCATCCCTTTCATGGCTACGCTCATTCTGTAAGAGCCTGAATGCTCTCTCCAGCTGTTCAATCTTTTCTTGGACTAGATCTAAGAGAGGCCTAGCCAAGACCTGAGGGGGTTGGTTATCGTTGATAAGAACTCCAACTCCCTGTCTTGGTGCAGAATTGTAAATCGGTTGTTTGCGGCCATTTAGATGATCTCGTAGATCTAGGTTTAGGGGATTATCACGTCCCTGATTATGGTTTCAGTGTTTCCTTAGTTCAGGGTGATCTCCTCGATTCCTGGCATTCCTTGGTTCCATGTCGTAAATGCTCACAAAGCTAGTGTAATCCAAGCTTTCACTTACATAGCTTGTCGTTCGGTTATTATGAGATGGTTCTCCTACTGGCCTCCTTGTCCCAGCAGTTTATGATCGTGACATTTCCCTTATCGTAAGTTGAGGAGCCCTGCGATCTCGGGCAGCTTCTCCTTGTTCGCGCCTAGCCTGTCGATTCCTTTCTTGAGGGGCAGGTCCCGGAGCTCCCTGAATGACGAGGGATGCCTTATTGGTGATGGTGGGTTTCTTATGGGAGACAGTGGTTGTCTCCCATTGTTGGCCCTAGATGGTCCCAAATTTTCCCAGTCAGGCTCCAAGACGTTCTGTGCAGAATCAAAATTTGGGGTCCGAGCCACTGAGGGGGCTCGGTTATTCCCCGTTCATGTTTGTGCTTCTACAGTAGGGTTGGTGGTACCCTTAGCCCAGTAACTCCTATGGGGTATTGGTCGAACAGGTTGGGACAATGGTGGTGGTGCCTGCTCTGCCCTTGTAGCAGCCGTGTTCTTACGAGAACGTCCCCTAGGCCTTCGAAGAGGGGCCTAGGTGCCAGCAGCCAGTCTAGCTAGTTCTTCATTGCGTTTTGTTGCTTCTGCCAACTGTTTGCACAGTTGGCGATTTTCAAGTTCCATATTTGGAACATACCTTTTAGGATTGTAATACAGGTCTTCGTTGGGCCTAGGGGCAGGCGGTCCTCGAGAGTTGGATGAGTCGCTCCTTTCTTCGGGATCGGGATCCGCCATAGGTTGCTTTTTAGGCTGTTGTGGGTAATCCTCTTCACAAGGAATTTCCTCCTTAGATATATTGGGATTGCTTGCAATGGCCATTGATGATCCGAGAGGTTCTCTAACTAAATAGGCTCACGTCTTGTTTAATATCTCTCAATGAAAGCACAAAACTATTGACGTCGTTTTTCGTCAACTTAAGAAAGAAGAGCAATGAAACAAAAATATACAAGAGGAAGTAAATAAAACGAATGTAGACAGGGTCTTTTTACATGTTTCAGCAGTTAAAATTTGCCTAGTCCACGAGTCTATATTATTAACTCTTTGGACTTCCCTAGAAACTTTCAGGTAGCAATTGTCTATAGTTTTCTCTCCAAATCTCAATGTTTCCCTCCTTTACAAATGAATTATCTCACTCTGATTATGGAGGAGGTTTTTTGAATTACTTCCCACATATTTCGGGAAGATATTCTATAAATCAAATCAAATAATGCCATTAAATGCATTAGTTACTATCTACACGGTAATATGCCATAAAATGTGGGATTTAATAACAAATTACATCAGATCCCTTAAACATAGGGAATTTATAAAAATAAATACACTCACACACAGCTGATGAGCTTAGACCCTAGATCTATGTGCCTTCAAGACCGCTTGCCTATTACGAGCTCGCCATCTTGGTTCGCGTGTGCTCCCAACAAATAACCATTGATGTATCCATCCCCTACGAGCTTACAGCTCTCGAGGTCGAACCATCTTGTCTGAGGGCAAGAGATGAATCAAGAAGTTTATACAAGTGTTGAACCCTTGCTATTGAGAGTTGAGAGCCTAACTTATAAGCTTGGAGAACCTTCGAGGCTGCATAATCCTCGAGATCACGAGGTCTATCACTTATAGCGAAACTGTCTCTGACTTATGGATCACATGATGACCATGCCTATTTCAAGCTTACGCCTTACGAGCCTGAACTTCGAGATCAAGATTCCCATTCTCTAAATCTGGGTGTAACAGTATACAATATATATCTTGTATTATTTATTATCTTAATTATGGCTTGCCTAGTACATATTTAGTTGATATGTATTTATATTAATTCTATGTCATTGGAGATTAATTATTTTTTATATTATATGATTTAACATTGTATTTGGATGCAAATTATATATATTTTTTATCTATTATATGGTTTGTATAATATTATTTTTGTATTCACAATTTTTAAATATTTAATTATATGTATTTACAATTATTATGTTCATCCAAAAAATATATAATTAAAACAAATAGGTTTAAAAATACAAGCTATTAATTTTTTTTAATGTTTTACATTATATATTTTTAGCTACCAATAATTTAATAGTATAGTCAAAATAGTTTCTTTTGCTACAAAATAAATAGTAGCAAAATAAGTTTATTTTTTATACCAAAAAATTAGCAGCTAATTTTTTTATTTTGCTACCAAAATAAAATGGTAGCCAATAATATAGAAAGTTATCAATTTTATATTTTGGTCCCAAATGATTTAGTTACGAAAAGAAAATTGGAAGCTAAAAATAATAATTAGCTACCAAAACATTTGGTAGTAAAAATATTCGATTTAATTTTTTGTATTTTGCAACTAAATGATTGGTAGCAAAAAACTTAGTAGCTAAATATCCATGTTCGAGCAGAAGACTTGTACAAAATACATAAATTTTAGTAGGAAAAGAGGAGATGCTTACCAACAAAACCTCTGACATGGCTTGACCAAAGGCCTAGTCAATGGAGACCTCCTCGAGGGCTCTAAAAGCCTCTCCACTTAGACGAAGTTGATAGAGATTAAGTGTCTTGGTGCAAATTTCCTCGGCGGAGGGCTTGAGGCGTTGAATTATGATGAGAGAAATGCTCAGGTCAGCCACCGAGGCTACTGGAGAGCTACTCAATGGGGGAGAAGCCTTGTTTGATGGAGAAGACTTCTTGGGAGAAGCCTCCTTGGTGCAGGCAGAGCTGCTAGAACAGGAAGATTCTGCCTAGCCTGCTTAGCTGGAGGCTAGTCCTTGCTCGGCCCAGAACCAACTGTAGCCTTACTTTTGGTTGCCTTCTTTGTCGAGGATGGAGGCAAGGCTGAAACGTATAGCTCGAAGATGTCTAAGTCGGACATGGCTGTAATCAAGAGTAGACATGTTAGAATTCTAATGAAAAATGAAGGAAAAATGGGCAACACAATTAGAAAAAGGATGGTACCCATAACTATAATATTGTTCAAGCAAGGAGAATCAAAAAGTTTATGTCTACACTTAGCTACAGGAGAATCAATGTTTTTTTTTTAATGTATTACTTTAGAAGTCCTCCTCGTCATCGGAAGAAGAAAAAGACATGTTGAGGAAATCATCATCTTTGAACAACACCTGTTTCCCTTTCCCATTAACTTTAGGAGGTGCTAGAGCTCTAGCTCGAGGAGCATCAACCTGCTCCCTGATGCTGATTCTCATTGTCCTTCTCCTTGTGGGAGTAGGGGTGGCCTGGGGTGGCTTCTTTTGCTCCATCATCTCTCCTACTTCATGTTAGGTACCTCTTCCACTAGTTGCGTTTTCTGTGGCAGCATCATTATTAGTCTGGTGGGCCTCGAGCATGCCAACCAACTAAAGATTGGCATTATTTACTAGCTACCTACAATATTTACATTGTGAGTTAAGCTATCTTGCATGGATGCACGAGTGAGCATATCTAAAGTTGGGGGAGGCCTTTCCCATGGGCCTAAACAACGAAGTAAAATAGGCAAAGTAGTAATTTACAAGAGAAATAAAATAGAAGAAAAATAAGGAATGGCTTGTTACCTCATTGCTGGAATGGCACGAATTAGTCAAATATCAGAAAGTATCTTCAAAGTAGGCCCCCACATTACTCCTAAAAGTGGGGTGGGTGAGGAACACTTGGCATGTTTCCTTGCTCGTATCCCTATCGTAGAAATAACATAATCGAATACCTTGTTGACCTGGATTAGATTTAAGGTTGAACAGGTAGTGGATCTCGTGGGGAGTTGGAGGATACCACTTGTGAAGATAATAGAGGATATATAATGTTGAAAGAAGTTATTATTTATCAGGAGTGATATGGAAAGGAGCAATGCCAAAATATTTGGGTACACCCTTGAAATATCATGAAGGGGTAGTGTGGCACCAGCTTGAATGTGGAAGCGCGACCAGGCATTGAAAGTTCCACCAGGTAAGTTAGCTCGCTGGTCGACCTGAGGAGTTACCATACTAATTCCCCTAATGCTGAATTTTTCAGGGTAACTTTCTAAAGAGCTACTTGAAAGAGTGCTGGTTGGGACGACATGCCATGTTACATGTTTATTCTTTTGAGGCTTAAGTTTTTCATAGATTGTTAGGCTGTTGGTTACCTCCACTGCTAGTGCATCCACTGCATGCTACTCATTTCGCCTTTGCTAGTTTCCATTATTCCCACTAGTTGCTTGCCTTGCAACCTGTTGAGATCAATGTCTTGTCGATTTCGATCCATTTCATCGATCTAATAACAAGGAAAGGGGAAGCGAATTACTCGGCCAACATATGTATTGAGATTGGTTAAATACATGGTAGAATTGTTTAGGCACAAATAAGTGCTAAAACAATAACGATTTCAAAAAGTCAACATGTGAAAGTTGACTTTGAGTACAAGCAGTTTTTGGAAAAAAAATTTGGGTTCAAAATATTTATTTGGACTATATAAGAGTACCTAAAAAGTTTGAGAGCATTTGGAGGAGTTTTAAGACACTTCATGGAGGCAAATTACAAAGGCATTGGCGATACCTCTCCTCCTAGGATGTAAGACATTACCTGGTCTCCCAAAACCCTAGAGAGAGAAAACACCAGGCAACATGTCTCTTAGTATAGGGCGACATTTTGCCTGGTGCCAGGCAACACGTTGCATGGTTCGTTACAGAAATGTTCGTACGGTTATGTGTTTTAGCTCCAAAACATAAATTTAAATGCTCTAATATCATTGACTGAGTCTAATGAGGATCCTATAATATTTAAGGGGTTCAAATTAGTTAATTGGTGACTTGATCACTCACCTCTTTCTCTCACTAAAGAAGAACACTCTCTCTCTCTCTCTAGCTCAAAGATTACTAGTTTTCTCAAAGATCTTCATAAGGAAAGCTTTAATTGCATGGAGATCTATGGCTTGTGAATCCCAATCTCATTCCACTTGTTGTAGCTTCAAGAATTTTCAAATCTTCATTTGAATCAAGCCTTGTCACTTTTGTGTTTCACATAAAATCATAGCTTGTAATTTTTTGTCACTAGGGTTTTTTCCCTCAAGGAAGGTCTATGCTAAACTTTATCCATTGTGTTTATGTAATTGTGTTTAACTATTTTATGTGATTGATTTACTTGTATGATTTTGTCATTGAGGTGTAATACAATCAAAGGTTTGTGAAGCCTAATCTTGACAATATATGTGGCTAAATGAAGTGTACTACTTGAATAAGCACAACATTTATTCGACCAGGTATAAAAGTGGATCCAGAAGGCAGTTAAAGAGTTTTTCACAAAACTTTTCGCTTACCTTTTGGTTCCATAACTCACAAATCAAAATTTTCCTTCGAATCTACAAATTTTCCTTACTTTCAATACACGATCAAGCATAGCTGAAGCCTATAGTTCATTTTCTTACTCCCCAAACACCAATTTTCTAAGAAATTAACAGTTTTTCAAGAAAAAAAAACTAAAAAATCTCTCGGTTTGCTAAAGAACACCAAGAACTCAAAAGTGAAATTTTTTGAAATCATCACAAATACAGAGAAAATTAGAGAACGAAATTACAAAGCAAAGCAAATAAGAATATAAGATCAGAGGCTTACTATAGTATTGATTTTGAAGAAGAACTTGAAGGAGATTGGGTTGAAGATTCATAGAATCAAGAAAGAACTTCGGGTTTGAGAGAGAGTAAGAGATAAAGGGGAAGAAGCAAGGGCTATTTATAGCCTCCCTGCCCACATCTAAGACGTCATCAAGGAAAAATTCATCATAATTTTTTGAGATGATGTGACGTCAGTTGCCTCAAAAAATGATGTAACGCCCTGGATAGCCAAGACCGTTACACTATGCGTTTATAAAGTGCCAGACTTGCTAATCAAGTCAATCAATTGAAAACGTGTCATCGAAACTACAAAAGAGCTAGGGTTTAAAACGTTTTGGTCTCAAAAGCCACATTTTCATTAAGAAACATTATTCATTTACACGGGATCCCAAAAATATCAGTTTAAAGGTCATTTACAAAAGTTACAAGGTTCAGATACAACAACCAGCCGTACTAAGGCAAAACAAGCAGTTAGGTAATCCCTGTCCTGACTCACTTCTCGACCATGGTGATCGAACAGCTGGCTATGTACATTTCACCTCGGAGCTCTCCACCTCAGGCCTGGTCCAGCTTGCCTTTGCCTTTACCTGCACCACGTAGCACCCGTGAGCCGAGGCCCAGCAAGAAAAATACAACAACAACAGAGCACAAACAGTTTACAGACAAGTCAACATCTCACATTACATCACATAAACTCAACCTTATCACCAATCAGTATAATCAAGTATTCCACATACTAGGCATATCAATTCACAACATATATAGTTCACAAATGATAACTAGGGCTAGCACCCTCAGGCTGCTCCCTCCGTTATCCCATTGTCCTTGGCTGCCAGTGGCCAATCCGCGCCCTGTGCGCTAAAATCATGTACGGCACTCTTAGACCGCTTTTACATGTCCCATGGCATAACACCAACATTGACACGATACAATTCTCAGGAGCACTTAGTCCCATCACAATCGTACAACCGGGTGCAGTTTTCTTACCTTTCAGTTCACTAGCTTCCGATGCCCCAAAGTCGCGAGCACGGTCCTCTACCCCGAGCCTCTCCAAAGACCTAGTCACAACACAAATGAAACATCCTTTATCACTAACCAATCCAAAACTACCTCCCGAAACCAATCCCACACTCTCGGAATCCCCCAAATCCCTAAAACAATGCACCGAAGACATCCCCCGAACCCCCGGAGCAAAGGCTCAAAATTGCAAAATCCTATGCTTTGAAATTGGCCTAGCGCTGCGGCGCTGCCCTAGAGGGTCGCGGCGCCCAGCAAGTCAAAGAGCTTGCCCTGCCCACAAACAGCCTTGCGCCGCGGCGCCCAAGAACAGGGTCGCGGCGCTCCTTCGCAAACCCAGATTTCTGGGTTTCCTCCTGCGTTTTTCCCGAATCCAAACCACTCCAAATCACCCCAAACTCATACCTATGCCCCAAAACCAATTCAAAACCCCAAATAGATCATTCAACAACCTATAAACACCATAATCTAGCTCAATTACACAACCACTCATAGAATTCATACTTAAATTTCAAATTCAAACCCTTAAACTAAAACTTGAGAAAAGTGCAAACCAGACCTTTAGATTCTTAAACCATAACAGTTATAAGATTTCAAACATGTTTAATACCCTTATGTTATACCCAAAAATTGGAGAATGCATCCTAGGAGGCTAAGGAGAATGCATTCTAGGAGGGCTAAGGGGAGTGTTCCTAGGAGACCCCAAGGAGGGAGTGGTCCTAGGAGACCCCAAGGAGGATGTGGTCCTAGGAGACCCCAAGGGAGTGATCCTAGGAGAACCCAAGGATGAGGTCCGAGGAGAACTCAAGAAAGTGGTCTTAGGAGACCCCAAGGAGGATGTGGTCCTAAGAGACCCCAAGGGTGTGTAGGAGGCAAGCCTCCCAAGGTTTCCTAAGTGTTGGCTCGAACGTGTCCAAGGTAAGTAGCTAAGGAGGAGGAGTCTCATGCAAGAGAATGGAGACTTAGATTTTGATAAGGAGAGCCTATACAATGTTCGATCGGACATGCTTGGGAGTTGCTAAAGGAGGTTGCCTCAATGTTGTCCAAGGTGAGGTGCCAAGGAGGTTGCCTCGGACCACCTTGGTCCGAGGAGAAGTGAAGGAGATTGGTTCAAGGAGGAACATGGCATGCTAGAGGAGAGTGCCATGTTAGAGGACAGAAGTGCATGTCCTACCACCATGCACGTTCAACCCACGAAAACATGTCCTACCACCATGCACGTCCGACCAGCACTTGCATGAGTGGTCAGTAGGAGGTGGATCAACTAGCTAGAGGAGACTAAGTCAAGATTCCCAGAGACAGCTTCAACAACATATGCGGGAATCTCTCATTCTTCCCACAAATTGGGGGTTTGTTACATTTCGAATTTTGAATGTTTCTTTGTAATATAAATATAAGATGAATAATAAAATATCCCTATCGTAAGGGGATATCAATTGAGGATCCCAGGCCTATAAATAGAGAGCTTATGGGATGAGAGAGGGGTTCTTCTTCTGCTTCTTCTTTCTAGAGAGAGAAAATTGGGACTGTGTATTCTAGAGAGAGAAAATTGGGTCTGTGTATTCTAGAGAGAGAAAGTGCTGATATTGGAGAGAACTCTTGTATTTTCACAATTGGTACTGAAGAAACTCAGTTGGCTCAGTCCATCTGATCTTGAGTACAGATATATAAATCACAACTCTAAGTGGATTAGGCTATTACCGACAATCGGGGCTCAACCACTATAAAAATCTCTTGTGTATTCTTTATTTTCTTTATTATACCGTCTGTGTCGTTTTTATTTCTCTTGAAGGCTTGTCGTATTTGACGTTCTCACGTCGTTGGCTAAAAACGCGGTCAACACCTTACCTCAATCAAAAATTCAACTTGAGCTTCCTCCAATCCAAACTTTAAACTGAATTTCCCCCTTGACAAACCAGCTGAATTCTCATGCAAAACAAGCCATGGCTATCTTTCAATTCCTTCCAAAATCAAATTCAGAACTTAACAAAACAGGGACTAAATCCTTACCTCAGTGTACACCTTGATCTGTGTTTGATTCCACACCCTTAAACCCTTTACTAGCTTCAAAGAACACAACTCCACTTCTCTTTCACTTGCCTTCTAGGTTCTCAATTCTCCTTTTTCCCTTCTTGATTTCTCTAGCCTTCCAAATCTTAATTTCAGTCACACTTAGCATAAAGAATCATGTATATCCATATCCCTCAGCCAAAGCCAACTAAACCACTGCCAAAAGACCACCTTATCCCTCCACTAATACCCCTTCCTAACTAAACCTCAAGGGCACACTTGTCCTTTTACTTACATTACAATTCTACCACTTTTCCAACAAAACCTGTTACTCTCTATGGTTACTAACAGTTACACAAGTTACCATTCTCTCTCTCAAGAACTAATTTACAAAATCCCCAAAGTACCCCTAGACTCCTCCCGAGCCAGGTATAAAATCCTGTTGTAACTTTGAGTTATCTAGCTCTCTAGAACCGTCTCGGCACGTGCATCACATTGATATCACCACACCCACGTGGTACAAATCACATAACATAATTATCACGTTTATGCCCTCAACGGGATAAAATTATCACATATCATAATACACATAGTCATATAACATGCTTTAAATCATAATCATGCATCTTAATCATTAAATTCACACATACTTCCCATTATACCCTCCAGGCACACTAATCAAGGCCCTTAAACCTTATTAGCAAATTTGGGTCGTTACAAATGAAGCGTCACCTCTTTTTTCCAAAAAGTACCATCATTGCTACCTCAAAAAATGGTGTCAGACGTTCTTGAGAACCCAAAAGCGTCGATTGCCTTATTGAGAAAGTTTCATCATTGTGTGTAAAAGTGGTACAATGATTTTTAGTGTGTCAGAATTTGAAAATGCATTGAATTGGTCGAAGCATGCAAGTTTATCCAGTGCTGATCACACTAAGATAAACTTGTGGGGCAAATCTTTACCCCAAAATTTGACATGGTGACGTGAAATTTTAAGAGGACACATGGTAGCATAGCATTGAGATTTCCAAGAGTTGGTCGAGACAAAGGGTTGCTCGAATAGGCTTCATTAGCATAAAGGAAGCAATCTGCCTTGCACAGGTTGATAGCCACAAAGTTTGCTGTTAGAATGTTAGGAAGCTGGTCAAAGGCACAACAACTTTATGGAGCTACTCGATGGGAGACTTGCTCAATGTATAAGTCATTCGACTAGAATGATCTGGATTTCATGAGAGATCAAGAGATATTTATGTAAGTTATATTTGAATTTATTTTTTGTAATATTTTGAATATGTAATCAGTTGTAACAATCCCACACTGCACATGTAGGGCCTACAGATCATTTTGTGGGGTCCGTAGCCCATTAAGAGGCTCGATAAGTAGGGATCACTCAGGCTTAGGAAACTTAGTTGAACCTTGTTCTTATGCATACTTTACATACAAAATCCTATTGAATTGTATTCTCTCTCAGGCTTAGGAAACTCAGTTGAATCTTGTTCTTCGTATCTTGAGTCTGAGACTTTCTTGATAATATAAGTGTAAGTGGATGTAGGTCATTACCAACTCTTAGGGTTGAACTACTATAAATTCCTTGTCACTACAACAAAAAAGGGTAATTGTGTCAGTCAAACGCGTCAGTCAACGCTGTTGACCAAAAATTAGCATTTGTGATAGTTAGGCATTGCCACAAGTGATGGGGCGATTCGTCATAATGTACACTAACGCTGTTTAATGGATCCGTTTGCCTCAGTGCCCCACTGACGCAAATGGGTCGTGTCAGTGGGGCAATGACGGTAACGGCCCATTTGCGTCAGTGGGGCACTGACGCAAATGCCGCAGTAAAACGCGCGTTTCACTTTAGAGTTTGCGTCAGTGCCATTACTGCCAGTGCCCCACTGACGCTGTTAACGGCCTGTTTGTGTCAGTGCCCCATTGACGCAAACGCCCAGTATACATAATAAACCCCCATATCCTCCCCAAGACAGACCTCATTTACCTAATGTTTTTGAAACGAAAAGCTTGAAAAACCAGCGACGCCTCCTTCGACATTTGCTCACTTAGGTATGCTTTTATCAATTATTTTTTCAATTTTAATGTAAAAATAATGATTTATATATGTTTATGTAACTTATATATAGTTTTTTTTTTGTATAGATTTTGTATTTTTGAAGATTGTAGTTTGAAAACCCATAAACTTTTTTGGTTTTTTGGGGTTTTCTACTTCAAGAACTTACATTGCTCAATTAACACAAGTGTGATTTTATTAATTTTTATGATTTAAATTTAATTTTTGTGATTTTTTCTTATAAATTGACTATATTTCGGATTTTTAATTTTTAGATAGTTTTATATTAATGATTATGAAATTGTTTTAGGTTTAAAATTTGTATTTTAATATTTTTTTTTAGAATTTTTTTATTATAATATATTTATTTTTTATTAATTTTTTAAATTTAATTTAAATTCGAATTTACATATGTAAATTTGTATTTATATATATTTTTTGTATAAGTCTCATTTTATTAATTGTTTAGTTTGATTATTATTAGTAATTTTTTGTTTATATTTTGTTAACTTTTTAAATTTTGGGTTTGATTGGCTAAATATGTATATATATTAAAAATTTTTGTTTTTTAAGTTAGATTTTATTATTGATTTAGTTAGGATATTTATAGTCGATTTTTCTTTATGTGATTTGTTAATTTTTTAAAAAAAAAAAATATTTCGGGTTTAAGTATATAAATGAGTACATATAACAAATTATTTATTCTCTTTAAGCACTTTATTGTTTATTTAGTTACAATATAGCTTTAATATATTTTTCTTTATATTTTGTCAACTTTTTTATTATTTTTTTGTTTATTGTTATATTTGAGTAGGTATTTTGTTGACAACTTTGTTGGTGAGATCAAACTTTGGAGGATTTTATATTAAAGGCAATATTTTAAACCTTAATGTATAATTAAGATATGGAACTTAGTGGAATGTACGAATTATAAAATAGCGGAGAAATGTTCTGGGACTGTGTGCTGCGGTGATATAAGACTTTAATTATGCATGTTTGATTGATTAATTAGTTTGTTGTATTTATGTGAAGAATATAGGTTTATTTAAATTTTGGGAAACATGATAAAAATAGGGGAAATGCTGCCCAATTTTTTTTAAGATTTAGTAATTTGAGAATTATGCATGTTTGATTGATTAATTGGTTTGTTGTATTTATGTGATGAATATAGATTTATTTAAATTTTGAGAAATATGATAGAAATTGGGGAAATGCTGCCCAATTTTTTTTAGATTTAGTAATTTGATAATTATGCATGTTTGATTGATTAGTTGAATATTTTTGTGTATACCATGTACTGTATAAATGCACATTTTAAATTTGGGAAATGTGATAGAAATAGGGGAAATGCTGCCCAATTTTTTTTTGGACATATTGTTTCCTTTATTTACTTGTCAATTAAGTAATCCACGAACTTAATTGTTAATGTTTATTGGTTTGTTTGTTTTTGTTGTGTGAAGTTTGACAATGGATAGAGATTGGATGTCACCGGATAGGTTATCCGTGAAATATAGGAATGGAGTTGAGTTTTTCTTGGAATTGTGTGCAAGAAATACTCAATCTCCTAATAGTGTTCCTTGTCCATGTGTTAAGTGTGGTAACGTTGTGAGGATGCCAATTTTTAAAATAAAAGACCACTTATTTAGGAATGGAATAGACAGAAGTTATAAAGTATGGTTTTTGCACGGAGAAAGAATGAAAGTCACTAATGAAGGACCATCTAAGAATGATAAGTATTTTGATGTGGATTACGAAGTTGATGATATTGCAGAAATGATTGATGATGCACAATATGAATCACATGTGGATCCAATTAAATTTCAGTCAATCTTAGAAGATGCTGAGAAACCTATTTTCCCTAATTGTACATGGTTCACTAAATTATCAGCACTGCTTAGGTTGTATAACTTAAAAGCCAAACATGGGTGGAGTGATAAGGGAATGACATAGTTGTTAACAATTTTAGGAGAATTATTACCCGAAGGTAATGAAATGGCGTCTTCATTTTATGAAGCAAAGAAGACATTGCGTTCGTTAGGCATGCAATATGAAAAAATACATGCTTGTCCTAACAATTGCATCTTATATGGAAAGAGATTTGTTGATGCAATTGCATGTCAGACATGTGGCGAGTCTAGATGGCAAAAGAAAAAAAAAATCAGATGTAGTTAGAAAAGGTGTCCCTGCAAAGGTTTTATGGTATCTACCACCGATACCTCGTTTGGTTAGGTTGTACTGAAATGTTGATCATGCTAAAAAATTTAATTTGGCATGCTAAAGACAAAGTAAAGGATGGCAAGCTAAGACATCCAGCTGACTCGCCAGCTTGGAAAATAGTAGATGTTAAATGGCTAGAATTTGGCAATGAACCGATGAATATTCGTTTGGGTCTTTCTGCTAACGGAATTAATCCACACAATATATAGTTGTTGGCTTGTAATGTTAGTCATCTATAATCTACCGCCATGGTTGTGTATGAAGAGGAAGTTTATCATGTTGACATTATTGATATCTAGTCCTAAACAACCTGGAAATGATATTGATGTATACCTAGCTCCTTTAATTGATGATTTGAGCACATTGTGGTATGAGGGGGTTAATGCTTACGATGCTCATAAGAAATAAAATATTAATCTTAAAGCAGTGTTGTTGTGGACTATTAATGATTTCCCAGCCTTAGATAATGACATTGTTGTGCACTATTACGATGCCCCTTCTGCGACTCTCGATACTTAATCATAAATGGAATTCTTTAGAGAAATTCTTTTAATGGCCACAACTTTCGGTGCCTGTGACCTTATGAAGACATAAGTTGCTTGAATAAATTTACGAGGGTGTTTGTGGTAACAACACAGGTGGACGCAATCTAGCCTACAAAGCCCTTACTACATGTTACTATTGGCTCTATATGATAATTGAAGCTAAGGAATACGCTAGAAAGTGTGATAAATTCCAGTGCTTTGCTGCCATTAGCCATCGCCCCACTCAAGAGCTTCATTCGGTCATTTCGTTGTGGCCTTTTGGAGAATTACCTAGAGCAGCTTGGGAAAATCGCTACACATTAATTGTTAAAAATTATTTCACTAATTTTGTAGTGGCAGAATGTAACGCCCTCGTTAGCCAAGACCGTTACACTATGTGTTTAAAATGGTGCTTAATTCACTAAACGAGTCATTTGGACTTAAATGTGTAATTAAAAACTAAACTAAGGTTAGGTATCAAAAAAATTTGTCAACGAAGTATTCATTTTCAATTAAAAGTGTTTAGCTTATACACGAGATCCCAAAAGTGTTTATAGACTGATAAAAGACAAATAAAATACAAGCTAGCCATCCCAAGCAACAAAACAGGGTTCAACCCTAGTTCCTCCCAAGCAATCTCGGCCATGGCAGTCCAGCATGCTGCATATGTACACACTGCCCCTGAATCTCTCCAACTCATGGCTGGTCTAGCATACACTTGCCCTTACATGCACCACAAAGCATGCCGAGGCTCAGCAAGAAAACTTATATCAATAGATTCAAATAAGCAAAAGAATATAAATATCAAGCATCGCGGTAGTAACCCTACTCAATCAAACACATAGTCCAATTTAAACTACCAATGAGTTAGACAAGTGCAGACTTCACTTCTAATTATTTAGGTGGCATTCGGGCCAGATAAATGCCTATTGCACTCTCATGTTGCCCTAGCCAAAATGGCATGCATTCTGCACGCTTGTTTCCGACCCCCGACTCTCTTATGCCAAACTTTCTCAACTTATTGCAAAACCTAACTTCCTTAGGCCAAGCTTTCAGATCTTATTGCCGACCCTGACTCTATTAGGCCGAGCTTTCAGATCAAGTATAATCAAACATACAATTTTCCTATTACACAATCACATGCAGCGTATACAAGCATTATTAATCAAGTAATCACAGGCATGAATAGAGTCATATTCATTAACAGGGGCCCGAGCCCCAGCTACAACGAGGGTGCAGTTTTCTTACCTTGAGTCCCGAGTAGATAGCGTATGGCATCCCTGAGCACGATCCTTACTCCCGAGCCTAAAGGTATAACCTAATCACAACATAATAACAGATAACCATCAAGAACTAAACTATTTAAAAGTTTTAAGATAAATTCCTAGACAACAATACCTCGAATTCTACTAAACCGGGGAGTAGAATACTTCCTGAGCCTTTTGGATTGAGTTCTCATGCTTAAAAACCCTAATTGGCCAAAATCCCCAATGTGAGTCGCTACTCTCTACGAGTTAGAGAGCCTTAGCCCTTATTTCATGGACACGCGCCGCGGTGCAACCCACCAAGCGCTGCGGTGCTAAGGCGATTCAGAGAACCACCCTAGACCCTGAATTCATGCAGGTCGCGGCGCTTCAAGAATAGCGTCGCGACACAACACTGTGAACCCAGAATTCTTGGTTTTTCCCCAAGCCAAAACTCCCAAAATTCTTCCCAAATCACAACTAACCCAAAATTGAGTCCCAAAACCTCAATAATATACTTAAGATAACACAAATACAACAAGAGCTAAGGCAAAACTCTACTCCAATTCATAACCCAATCACAAGGCTAAAAACTCAAGAAAAGCTTAAATCATTAGAAATCCAGCAAAACAGAGTAACTAAATCTTACCTCAGCTAGATAAATCAAAACCCCTAGCTGCACTCCTTTACTTCCCAATTCTATGATCACTTCTAAGCCCTCAACTTCAAGAATTTCTCTCCAAAATTCAAAGAACCCAACATTAACTCAAGAAAGAAAAGAGATAACGAAAGAGAGATAAAGAGAGAGAGAGAGAGTGAGAAAATGTTAACTCTTTTGATATCTATCAGTTCTGAAAGCTTCTCCTTATGACTCACTAAACTTATCCTAAGGCTTGGGAAAGACTAAAACGTCCCTACCCAAAACACTAGCTCTTTGTTGCCTTCACGGGAAAAACCGACTTTTGCCATCATTTCCCTCTAAACCTCAAATGACATTATAAATTACCCATTTTAATCCTAATATCCCCAAATGATAACCAAACAACTCCTATTACCCAATACACTCCGACAATGTACTAAATTACCAAAATACTCCTAGGCTCACCCCGAGTCGGGTATTAACCCTCGATGTGACTTTTTAGGTAAATGGCTCACTAGGATCGTCTTGGGCCACACATTTCATGTAACGTCCTGCATTTTCGGGTACCTTTAAACGACTCGGGTCGGGATTTTTTTTCCCCCGGGTTAAGAATATTATTTTAAATAATATTATATTTTGTTTGTATGTATTCCATGAGTTATTGCTAGCCAAAATATGAATTTTGTGATTTTAAAAGTCAAGATAAGACTTTCGGTCCTGGACCGACACAAAAACCCTGATCGGGTAAAAATCTCAGAAAATAAAAATGAAAAATCATGGCAATTATATTTTGGGCATAAAATACATTCATAAAAGTTAAAGTTTGGTAAAAAATAATAAACCTAAAAGAAAATGGAAATTTTAAGGCATTTTGTGGTAAATGCCTAATTTTGCCGAAATGGGGAATTTTCTTCCATGAATGGACCTTAGGTTAAATTCTATTATGTGATTAATTAAATTAAACGTGAGAGACATTAAATTTAATTAATTAATGTTAAGTTTGGTGATTAAAACTTAATAAGAGTGAAAAAAAAAAGGTGTCAAAAGCCAATTTGAACTTTTCTTCTTATGAAACCTTTATTAACATTTATAAAAAAAAATAAAAAAATTAATGATCACATATATGGCAAAGGGTGGCCGGCCATGTGCTATTTTAGAGTGGTGTGAACCCAACTTAATAAAGATAAAATCTCATTTTACGTAAGTCAAGTCAAGTGGGCAAGTGGGAGTAAAACACTTGAGTGTTTATGAGATAAATTAGATAGTATAAACTATTCTAACCCCCAAAACCGACCCCCACACTCTCTCAATCACTCTCATCTGATTTTTTTGAAGACCCTCTCAAGTTTTCTCTCAATATTCAACCTCAAGAACACCAAGGAAAACTTGGAGGCTAAGTCTTGGTCTAGGAAGTATTTTCCCTAAGGTAAAGCTTCACTAATCTAGGCTTTTGTAAAGTTTTAAGCATAGAGTTTCAAATAGCTAATTAACTATGTTGTTGGGGGAAGTTGGTTAGGGTTTTTGAAAGGTTTTGGAGGAGCCAAAGCTAATAGGAAGGTCCAAACCTTAAGCAAGAACACCAAAGAGGTAAAAAGTTTACTTTTGATGATTTTGTTGTAGGGTTTTTAGTTTTAAGCATTATTTTGTATATTTAATGCTTAAAGTTTCTTATTGGTGATGTAATAAGGTTATGGTAGTTCTTTAATAATTTTTATGATGCTTGTGTATTGATTTTTGAAAATGGGAACCAAAACCCCCAAGGGTTTTGTAGGATACCCTAAAACAAAACATGTTTTGAGTTGTGATTTCCAAGGGGTCAAGCAGCCACTGTATATTGTTTTTGTAAAATTAAATTTTACTGTGATGTTTTTGAGATTGAGTACATAAAATTGAGCTTTTGAAACACTAAAAAATGTTTATAAATGAGTAAGTTATGCTATTTCAAAGTTTAGGTAAAAAACTGTTTTTTCGTATTCTTATTTTCGGAACCAAGTTTGGACAGCCACTGTATAGGGAAAATGAACCCATTTTTTTCTAAATTTTTGTGGACATATTTCTGGCATAACCTATTGTTCCACTGTAAAATTTGGTAAGAAAATATTGAACGGTTTTAAAGTTATTAACTGTCAAAGTTTGGAAAAAATAAGGACTTGAAAATAAGGTCATTTTTACCTCATTGTTGGAAAATGATTTCACCAATCAAAAATGCTCATTTTGACCTAAGATTTTACAAAGACCTAAATGGCATAACAAAAATGGAATTGGGAAATTTTGGTAACAATTGGGTAAGTAAATTTCAAGTTATGAACTAACGAAGTATGTAGTTAAAAATGTGAAAAATAGGCTTTTCACACTTTGTGTAAAAATGAGATTTTGGAACATAAGGTAAAAAGTAAAATTTTGCGTATTTCAAGATATAAATTGGTGAGTCTTGAAATCATATTTTCACTAAAATTACCCCTTTGAGTTTAAATGAATTATTTTTATTAAAGAGCTTTTATTCTTTCTAAAAATAAGAGATTTAATATATTAATAGTTAATAAATTAAAAGAGGGTTTAAAACCCTATAATTTGAGAAAATAATTAAATGAATTATTTTTCTAGTAAGTAAAATTGATTAATTGATTTTGGAAAATTAATTAGTCAAGATGGGAAATTTTTAACGGTTTTCCTAATTAAGACAAATTAGGCAATTTTCTTAAAACGGTTTTTAGATATTAAAACCTTAAGAAAAATAAAAGGAAAATTTAAGAGTTTATTTTCTTTAAAAAATAATTAAGGAATTTATTAGTATTTTCTGGATATAATACCGGCTAAAATCTTACATATTTTAACCGACTAGTCGAAAGTGCAGGTTAATAGCGATATCTTGAAAGAATAAGATTTTTAGCGGATTGTGGGAAAATACCATTGTGATACCCGAGCCTAGGTATCGAGACCTTAGGATAGGCCTCCCCGAGACTTAGGGTTTAGTCTCGAATATTTTGTATGACTTTCCTTAATAGGTTTAAAACCAAATAAGGATTATAAATCCTTACAAATGACTTTTATTAAAATGACCAAACTGCCCAAAATAATAATAATGAATTATGAGTGCCATAATTAATCCGAGTATACTGTATGGATAACTACAGTATTGGCTAAGCGTAACTGGACTGAACGTTGGAGGGTGAAAACTTGCTGAGCGCTAAGGACTCCAAGTAAGTCAACTTATATTGTATGGCTGCAACATGAAATGATTATTGTCTTGTATGTTAGTATAGGGATACATGCACATATATAGGCTGTCATAGAAAGTTGCTTAGAGACGTTAGTCTAGTGGGTGCTGATTTAGAAAATATGAACGGTAGAAGTCCGTCATATCCTAGACGGTTGATCCCCGTCACACTGCTTGATTTTATTTATGTCCGGTTCATTACCGCGATGAGTGGCCATGAGATGAGGATAAGCTGGTTAAACCTAGGGGCGCCAAGATAAATGGGACCTAGGGGCCCTCATGCTTACTTAATCATTGGACGGTTAGAATATGAGCAAGTGCTCTGATAAGTTATTCCCGGATAGCAGCCGTGAATATTAGCCATTCAGTGAGAGTGCCTAGAGATACTAGGGGTTGCCAAGATTGAGTGAGGCTGAACACCCTAGGGGCAACTGCTCACCAACACCACTGATTAGCATAGAAGTCTCCGTAAAACCGTGTAAATTAGATTACACTCTTGAATAAGTAGCGATGCCCTAGGTAACACGATAGTTACCCTTGATGAGAACATTTATTGGCTAGATCTTAGTGTGGAGACTCGGTTCTCTTTTACAGATTAGCAATTATGTTGGAGGGCGCGTTACGCCTGAATTGTTGGAAATTGTCGAGCGTTGGTCTCGAATTATATGGTGATATAATATATCTGCTTGCTCTGGGATTTTCTGAGTGCAGGGATATAATTGTTGATAAGAATTAGCTGTGATATAATATATCTGCTTGTTCTGGGATTTTTTCTGAGTGCAGGATTTTTATCTAGTTATGAATTAATTTATCATTGGTTATCAGGCATGACCATAAGTTTGCCAGGATGCTTTGGCGTTCTTGAAATTGATTGTGTAGGGTCCGGATGAGTCCGCAACCCTAATTCTCTACATGCTTTGTTTGAAAGTTGATCTTACTAAGCGTTTTCGCTAACCTAGTTGTTTCATGTTGTAGGTAAGAGCAAGGGCAAGGCAAAGCAGTGAGCGTTGGATTCTTCCTTGCAAATGTACATGTGGACCGACCTTTTGGGAAGCCTTTTTATTTTTGGAAATGTTGTGTAATTTTCCTACACTAGGCTCACTCTAATCTTTATAAAATATGTTTGTAACTAAATGTTAAGTATGGCCATACGACTTTTTTTTTAAAAAAAAATTTTCTATGGGTTTTTGAGACATTTTGTTAAATGAAAACATTTATATTTCCGCATTATTGAGTCTTAAAAATCCGGGTCGTTACATTTCAGATATATCCACATAATAATGTAGTCCCACTCATAAGGCATGTATAATACAAATATACCCTCAATGGGTGAAAAATTATAAAAATGTCCTTTTAACAAAATCAGGCCTATAAGCACATTTTATACACCTAAACATGGATAAGAAGTCATATCGTAATGTAACTCATATATTTTACATAATTGCACATGTATAATCACAACCAATAGATAAAAATTCAATTATTCCCTCCTGGCACAGTAAGCAAGACACTAAGCCTTATTAGAAAATTCGGGACGTTACAACTATTCCCTTCTTATCAAAATTTATTCTAACATCTCGAGATACTAATACTGCATATCTGACTCTAACTTTGGAGTTACGTTCTTTACCATGTTATTCCTTTGTAACATCCTCACTAAAGCAATAGTCTTATTCCTTAAGACTTTATACTTTCTGTCCAGGGTTTCCATTGGCTTCTCTTTGCCTAGTAAGTCTGACTTTAATTCCAGGGTCCCTTCTCCCAAATAGGGGTAGTACTCGACACCTATTTCTTTAGCATCGACACCTATAACACCTTATGAACTCCATCCATGTCGGGGTAGGGAAAATCTGCAGACCTCTTGCCTAATCCTTTTTAGGATATCAGAAGTCTAACAAACCTAGAGTCAAATCTTCTCTTTCTTGCCAAATTATATTGTCTTTTAATCAACAATACTCAAAGAGGCACAAGGTTTGTAAAGGTCCATCAGTGTGATATTTCCTCTGAAATACCCATTTGAACACAATTGGCCTAAACCTCATAGAAGGTCAACCAATTCCCAAGTGTATACCTAGATTAATTATCTATATAGTTGAGAAATATCTATTTCCTCCTCTAGTCAACATGTAATTTAATTCACATGAATCACTATGTATTAGTATTCGGAAAATGTTTCTTAATCATTTCAGATTTAACACATAATTCACATTTCTCATGGTCATTAACATCATCATTAATCAATCTACATTTAATAACTCTTTTAATTATGTTATAACCTATATGAGTAAATTTATCATGCCACAAAATTATAGAAATATAATTGATCACATTACAAGTACTAGATGTCATATTATCATTGTCAATAACAAGATTACAAAGTTTGATTATCCCATCACATTAACCCTTTTCCCACAAAAGTGTAATAAAAATTAGTCAAAATTGGTAACTGGATTCAAACTCCATTTTGATATTGGGTTTAGTCAATAAACCTCCACTTACTATGTTTCTATTCATATTAGGAACATAAAAAATATTTTTTAGGGTCATTTTCTTTTCATTAGGTTTCCTTGGGCTATATTAATTTCACTCAAGGTTACAATGATCTCTACATCAAATGCATTGACCTTAGAATATTCTTATCATCAAATGCATTGACATTAGTATCTTCACTAACTTTTTAATTGTTCTCATTATCAATTGCATTGACAATGTTTAATATCTCTTTAATTTTACAATAGTCTCATAACTAATTGTATAAATCATGTCAATTTCATTTAGGCTTACAATACAATCCACATTGTATAATCAATCAGGGTCTCATTGAATTTATCATTGATTTTACTAACCCAAATAAATTCAATTAAAGTTCCATTGATTATGTAACATCGCGAATTTGCTAATAAGGCTTAGTGCCCTGATTAGCGTGCCGAGAGGGAAATAACTGATTTAATTATGTTAATACATGGATTAAATGATTAAGTGATTAGAATTGCTTGTTTAGGTGAATAAAATATGCATGTGGGACCATTTTTGTTAGTAGGGGCATAATTGTAATTTTTTCCCATGAAGGGCATAAATCTTAATTATATTTATGTTGTGCATAATACCACAAGATTTTGGTGATAGGTTTGTAATGTGTGATCCGAGATGGTCCTAGGGAGCAGAATAGCGAAATAGTCACAACGGGGTCAAATACCCTGCTCGAGGTGAGCATAGGGGTATTCTGGTAATATATTATGTGATTGGGATAACCTGGTAATGGGTAGTGATTTAGTGATTGTTTAAGTATATCGGGGTTTAAATGGGGAATTATAGGAACACTTGAGGAATTAGCAGGATGTGGCAAATGAAGGTATTGCCCTTAGGGCGTTAAAGGGCAAGTGTTAGTCTAAGGGTCATTTAGGTCACTTTGAGGCAAGTGATAGCCTTGGATAGGCCAGCAGGAAGTGACCAGAACACAACAACACATTCTACGCCTCTCTCTTTCTCTCTCTTCGGTTCACACTCTCTCTTGGTGGCTTGGAGAGTTTTGGGAAATTTTGGTGGTGAAGCTTAGAATTTGGTGCTGGGAATTAAAGAGTTGGAGGCTTGAAGTGCTTGAGGATTAGCTCAGGTTAAATTTTCAGTGAGGTAAGGGTTTCAATTTGCTGCTTTTCTATTGAATTCTACTGTGATCCATAGGCCTGCATGAATTTAGAACTTTAGTCTGGTTTGTGGGTTTTCGATGAGTTTATGGGATCATTTTGAGGTGTTTATACTGATTAGGTTCCATGGTTATGACTTCTAGACTTATTTCTATGTTTAGATATTGTTTGGAGTGTGATTTAGTGGTTTAGGCTCGGTAAAAAATGCAGAAATATGGTGGATTTCTTAGATTTTGGGGCTCGCGCCACAACCCTGTTCTTCAGGTGTTGCGGCCCATGTGTGCATAGAGGCCTGGGAAGCCTCTGACTTTGCCCAGGTGCCACGGCATGTGTCCCCCAAATGAGAGGCCAATTGAAGTTTTTAACTCGGGAACTGGAATGTTAAGGCTCGGGAAGGATTCTACTACCCGGTTTAGTAGTATTCGAGGTCCTGAAGACAAGAATTTTAATCTGAAGTTTTTAATTGGTTATGGATTGATGGAAATCTATTTATTATGGCATTGTGACTAGGTTTTACCTCAAGGCTCGAGTTTAGGGGATCGTGCTCGGGATCACGTTAGTCTACTAGCTCGGGACATAGGTTAGAAAACGTTTTGTCCCAGTAAAGCAAGTTATGGCCCTATTCTTTGTGTTTTAGAGCATGGCCCTATTATTTGTGTTTAATATATGGGTTAATAATTGTAAATGTTATGTTATGTCGTGCATGATTATGAGTGAACGACGAAGGCCAAGAACGACAAGGACCGGAAACGGCGAAGGCCGAGAACGTTAAAGGTTTGGAATGGCAAGGGCCAGGATCGACGTTAAGCACGCTGAGTGCAGGCTGCTTGGGAGAGACCCTCAAATGGTATTGTTTCCACCTACGCAGTGAAGACCACGAACCTAGTGCCTGGTAAAGCACCTGGGTCGGCATAGGCCGCTATATTTTTAATATGTTGTCTGGTTCAACTTTTTAATTATTGAACTGAACACTACACCAAACATCCCTTTCCACAACACATCATTATAATACTATTTGAAAAGTATTATAATTAAAATACGAGAGAGCGCCAAAGTAAAAAAAAAATTGAAACAAATGGCGGGCCTCAAAATTTTTAAGCGACAATGTTATATTTTTTATGTGAAAGGTTAAACATCTATTGTTCCAATGGCTCTCCAACACTAAGTTATTTCCTCACTCACTCTCTTTCTCTCTCTAAAACACTCTCTCCTTGGTTCCTATCCATCGCTCGCTCTTCATGGAGTACCCTCTCTGTCACTCTCTCCTATGTAAAGTCCCCTTAATTGTTTTCTCTCCCCAGCGAAACCCTCTCCTTCAATTTTTCTCCCCATTGGAAGCCCTCTCTACTGCTCTTTTCCCTGGGACGCCCTCTCCCATGCTTTCTCTTGGAAATGAAACATCTACAAGAACAAAGGTAAGAGAACACATGTGTAATCATAACTCTTCTATGCACCATGTTGAACATTATATTTTTATGTAAAATGAAAATCTCAAGATATATGATAAATATAAACTATGCTTCTCTATAATTTTCTTATTTGAAATTTTCTGTACTTTTCTTGAGAATCACTTTATTCACGAGCCATGTTTTCTAATCATATATATATATATTTATATAATCTTTGACATTTCCCTCACTACTCTCCCTCATCTCAGTGTATCTCCCTAAATCTCTTGTGACCTTCTCTAGGTTGGGATATAAACTTCTAAGTATTCATTTGTTATGTTTGTAAGTTTGTATCATGTATCATGTATTAGGGACTTATTTTTGAAGGTTAGTGTAGGCTGGTTATTTATTTAAAACTTATTTTAAGAATAATTGAAAATGTTTAATTTTAAAATCGCTAACCACTTTTTGTGATTTAAATCTTCTCCTTTCAAATTGATGTTATAACTATAGGTTCCTTGGATGATACTTCCTGTAATGCTTTCAATACACCATTCTAATCAAGAAGGGGCATCATTGAATTTGATTTTGAAGGTGAGACTGAAGGTTGGTTTTTGGGATCAAAAGCTTGTATTCTTTTGTGATTCTAAACTGTTTTTTACTCTATAGTAATTTATGAGATCTGATATTTTATTGTTCTGAACTCTACAATCAAGTGATCAAATTCTTTATTTCACTATCCCTTGCATATATTGATCACAAAATTTGACTCACGAAAGTGTGATTATGGTGCCTTTAATTTGTACAATATTATGATAATTACTATCTCATTTTTATTGTTACTATATCCTATAAGCTAATCTCAACAATTTTATTACTGTTGTTGTTGAATTAGTATTGTAAGTAAATTTTTTTTAATTTATCTATCATTTTCCCCTTGTTTCTCTCTCACACACATATTTCTTATTATTGATATTCTTAAAATTGTTGAGGGCTTTGTGGTAGTTTGAATTATCAAAACAAATTTTACTTATTTTCATAGAGTTTATATCTATACTAATTGTAATATGGAATTCTTGATATTTGAAAGAACATGAAATCATAGACTTGGGTTTTGAAGGAATTGGAACCTAGAATGTTCTTTTTGATGAAAATGAACACTACATTCAAATAGTCATTCCAGTTGTTTGAAAACTACACTAATCTATCGAATCCATGTCCCTAAGATGATGCCATTTGCAAGTTTCTTCTCTTTTTCCACTTATTGCCCATGTTTTGCATTATAAGTGATGTCTAAAAAAAATAAAGGGGTTTTATTTAAGGAAAAGATGGTAGAGCTATCCTTATGAATTTATATATGTATATATATATTGTCTTTAGATCTTTGCTTGCTTGTTGAATTATTGACCTGGCACGGCTAGTGTTTAAGTTTATAGCATCGATGAAGTCATTAAAGTATACTTAAAGTTTTGTTGCATACCATCTGTTTGAGGAAAAGTCTGAGTTAAAATCAATATTCTTTTGTTTTCATTCTCCTTATTTGCAATTGTACAATTAGCCATTTTGAAAAACATAATATATAACACATATATGTGTAAGCATTGGGAGTTTGTGCACTGTGTAATCTTGCTTTAACACCACCATTATTTTTTATTATTGTCCTAATAAGTTACCATTTCTAGTATAGCTACTAAAGATTTAATTCAAAAAATTTAATGGAACTTTCTTATGAATTAATCTTTCATTTCATGAATGAACTAGAAATTGCATCAATTTATTGATTTATACTTGTCTCATTGATGCCTCATTCTTGATCATATTTCATGAATTATAAAGATGAACCACGTAATTATAGAACAAAGTCTTCTCTTTTTTCAATGCTCATACCCTATTATGACTTTCTTGCTTTTGATATATGGTAAATTTAATTTTTTATTATGCAAATTTGTGTACTTATAGTTATAGGAGCAATGGTGAGACCTACTTCAACTTTCACTCTCCAATTTTATTTCATGGTTATATTATTATGCCTTATTATGTCTACTTGAACTAGTGTAGTATATTTTTTGTCTCTTGTAGTGTTAAGATTTTTTTTGGCTTCATATTGGTTTAATATTATTTCAAAGTCTTAATAAGTCATATATAAAATATACAAGCTCCAATTCATGAGCTTCATTATTATTAGACTAATAAAAAAATTCGAAGTCTTTTTGGAATTCAAATTATATAGCTTGGTCTAATCAAAGGCTATAATGGATTTAATTTTTAGCAGCTAAAAATGATTGTCTTTGATGATACAGATATTTTGATGATGTCTTTTAGTTTGCTAATGTGACTACTTGAGTGAGCTCCATGGTGATTGCAGCATCCTTTTAGTAGCGAATAAAATCAAATGAGGCATGTTCCAAATGTTTGGAATTACTTGTTTATAGTTAGATACCATAGAATTTTGTCGCAACAATAATAGTAATAAAAAATTAATAATCATTAATTGCAGTGCATTTTTCTATATTGTATCTTTGATGTTGAACTAACAAGAGACAAAAATATGATGGTTGAAAATATACAGGTGGCTATTAGACAAAATAATGTGTAAGACTTGGCACCTCATCATGCTATACAAAATATTTTGACTATGTATACAATGAATCTTTATGAAGTAACATATTGAATGCATTTTATAATTTAACGTATTTTTGTTTGTCTAATTATATGACATATTGAAACATTTTTTTAACCTTTTGACCACTTATATTTATTACACATTATTTAACTTGGTTTGTTTCCTTTGTTTGAAAAGCATCAGTATTATTGTATTATAACCTTTAAGTTATACAATTTCTCTTACTTTTTTATTCTATTTTTTATGCTTTTTTTTGTTCTTAAGATCAATGCTTTGATACAATTCTCTTTCTTGGTTTCCATCAGGCTCATGAGACAGCAACACGTGAAGCAGAGAAAAAGTTGTTGCTCTTGTTATGATTCGATAAGATAAAGCCTCGTCTCATGGCGCTGAACTTGAATATTGGCCAAATGTAACATAGGTAATGGCTTAAATTGAATTAAAGTTCTAGTTTTCATTTATTTTCTAAGACTAGAAAATGCAGTGGCGTCGATTACTCAAATCCTAGTTTACTATCGTAAGCTGAGCTGAAGTTTTTAAATTGGATTTGTTTAACTAGGTTTTGGTGCGCTTCCCAACTTGCACAACTATTATGACTACATTTTGATACTAATTTTAAGTACTATTGATACCATTATTTTTTTTAACTAGGTTTACACTGATTTTTATCTTCATCCCTCTCCTCTTTAATAACCGCGGGGAAATTTCTCTTCTATGAATTGGGTTATGCTTTAGGTTTGTGTGGTGTCTGTATGTAGCTTGTTGTTTCTTTCTTATTTTATTTCTAGTATTAATCTTTGATTAGTTTCCTCCCCTTGTATGTTTGGGCTAATGTTGTTCTAAATTTTTCCTTTTGTGCTTGTAATGGATTAGGCTAATAATAAGTATTCTCTATCTTATTTTTGTTAATTTCTTTGTTGAATATTTGAATTATATATATGTGCTTTTTGTGTGAGTTTATATAAACTAAGCAAATAAGCTTCGGGCATGTAGTTGAGTACTTGAAATTGAGTGTATTAGAAACATGGGGAAGTTGCTCGTTGAAAGATGGCAACATCAACACTCAGTCCTTTGGGGTCTGGTTTTTGTAAGGACAAATTTTCACAAATATATGTGAAATTTTGTTATCTGTTTTGCATTTGACATGTACAAATTTAGTATAGGTGGTGTCTTGATTCATATCTACTTGTTTTGTTTGTCTAAATAGTTCATATACAAAATTATAAGAAAATTTTCTAAATGTATATTGCTCTAACATGGCATTGATATTGTAGTGCATAAGCTCTAGTCTCTACTGCAGTAGATAGGCACAATTGAGGTTCTTGGAAGGAAATAAGAAAGTCTTTGAAAGTAGGGTTCACATTTATTTTCTCAAACAATGCCAAAGGATCCTTACTTTCTGTATTTATGATATGCATTGCAATTGATTTTCTCTTTTACATATATAAACTTTGACTTTTGTTTTGACAAGTCTTATTATGGTAACGATTAAATTACTATGTTTACAATGTGCAAGTATAATAGGATTGTGTGTGATGATCACATTTGAGGAAGTTATTAAACCAAGTCTTGGTCTTCGAAGTGTAGCACATAGTAGAGATGAATTAGTCCAGACTAGATATTCTTGATTGTTTGACTTGTAATGTATTGGACAAGAACAAGGACTATGTGCTTCTTGAGCATCCAGACTTGTTGAATGTTTCGAAGTGTCTTCTCTTGTTTAAATTTTGAAGCCTAAATATTGTAATTCTAGTTAAGTAATTAAAAAAAATGTATATTATTTATTATATCTTGTTTGGCTTCAAGGATAACTTTTTTTTCCTATAGTTGTTTGCAAGGAAAAAATGTTTGATTTCTATACACTTGTGGCTAGAATAAGCATAAAATTGTGTTATGCAAATTATTTTATATACTGTAGAAAATGTGTTATTATAAAGTGTACCATAACACTACTTTATAAGTAAAAAAATGTGTTATATAGTCTACTATAAATAACAACACAAAAAACTTATCCATTTATTAAAATAACATAACAAAACTATTATCGTACACTATACAATAACACTTATCTATAACTATGAAAAAGTTTTATGCAAAGTGCTCCAACCTACGATAACTCCGCTTTCCTTAACACGTCGAAAAGTGTTATGGTATGTATTTGATAATACTTTTTTGATCTTATTAACAGTAGTTTTTCTTGTAGTGGAATTGTAATATATTATGTGTTGAGTTTTCTTGCTGGGCCTCGACTCACGGGTGCTCTATGGTGCAGGTAAAGGCAAGAGAAAGTCCGATCAACCATGAGTTGAAGAGCGTGGAGCGGTGTGTACATCATCGACCTACCAGGCTACTACGGCCGGGGTTGTTTAGCAAGATATGTTGTAACAGTTGATTTTGTTGCTTAGGCCGACTGTATCTACATTTATGAGTTGTAATACATTTTTGAAATAGTATTTTGGGATCCAAAATGTATAACTTTTATGATTTTAATGAATGTCCAAATATTTTATGTCCAATGTTGTCAAATGAGTCTTTATTTAAATTTAATCACACTTTTTAACATAAAACCTTGATTAGAGAGCTAATGGCACATTTATAAATCACATGGTAACTAATCTAAGGTAGTATGGTGTTACAACTTGGTATCAAAGCGTGTCAAGGTTTATGATTCCTGGAGATCAACCGAACATGTACGCTCGTGGCTAGAGACAAGCTCAACTCAAGGTTGGTCGGTATTAAATGAATTATGTGCTTAGCTCCTTGTCTGAGTTCCCCTATTTACCTGAATATTATAGGGTAAGGACCCTATAATGACAACCATGGTGAGGATTATAACGTCCTAAATTCACTAATATGGCTTAGTGCCTGAATTACGAGGCCAGGAGGGAAATAATTGATTTAATGTTTTATTGTATAATTATATGCATGATTATGTTGGTTGTATTATTATATGACTGTATTTGCATATATGTGGGTCGTTTCTTATAAGAAGGGCATTTTTGTAATTTTGGCCCGTTGATGGCGTATTTGTATATTTATGTGGATGTATGTTTTATGGGTGAGACCAAATTATTATGTGGATATATTTGAGTATTTGGCATGAGACTATCCTAGGAAGCAAGTTAGCGGTTTAGTCAAAATGGGGTCAATTACTGGGCTCGTGGTGAGCCTAGGGGTAATTTGGTACTTAGTACATTATCGAATTAAGCGGGTAATGGGAAATGATTTGGTAATTATTTGAGGATATTGGGAATGACGAGGATTGTGAGATGTTAATTATGATTAACAGGGTAGGTGTTAATGACCAAACTACCCTTGGGTGGCTTTGAGAGGGAAGGTTGGCCCTAGGGGCATTCTAGTCATATTAGGCTACAAGACAGACTTGGCCAAGGGGGAAATCTGTAGAATGAACCAAAGGAAGCAGGAAAAATAGGGTTCTCTCCTCTCTCTCTCTTCTCTCTTGAGCATTCTCTCTTTTTCTCTCGATTTAATTTTTAAGCTAAGTTAAAGGGAATTGATGCTAAGTTTTACATAGGTTCTTGTTTGGGTGAAGCTTAGGGATAACTCAGTGATTGACGGAGTGGTTCTAAGCTTGAACTTTGAAGTTTTTCCTCTGTTTTTATGCTGTTTATAAGGTTGAGAGTTTGATAATGGAATTGGGTTTCTGGTAGTGTTTTAAGTGTTATAAAGCTTGGGTTTTATTACTGGTTTGGTGGCAATGTTGTGTTGAGTTTTGGTTTTGATTTTGCGATTGATTGGAAGTGTTGTTTTGGTGAATTTTGAGCTTTGGAAAATAGCGGTGTTGGGTTTCCGGAGTTAAGTCACGACTGTGTTCTTGCGCGTCGCGACCTGAGCAAACCCCAGAGCCACGATGAGGCTTTGTCTAGCTAGCGATCTGTGACCCTCAAGGATGAATCGCAGTGTGTCCCTGGTATCCAGACACAGGGCTTTCTGTCTGGGAGGCGCGCTGCGGCCCTTGGGGGCAGGTCGCGGCCTGCCTGATTCTTTTTGGTAAGGCTTTATTTTAAAAGTGGGTTTTCAACCCTCAAGGATCGGGATCGAATCTACTACCCGGTCTGGTAGAATTCGAGGTCCCGAGGGCTAGAACTTGGTTCAGAATCCTTTAATTACTCATTTTTTATGGGATTTGATATTTGGTTATGATTAGGTTATCTCTAAGGGCTCAAGGTCAGGATCATGCTCAACGATCATTCTTAATTTATTTTACGCTCAAGGCTGAGGTAAGAAAATTGCACCCATTATGTGACATACATGATTATTGATGAAGCATGTTGAGTGATCTATATATGGATATCTGTTGCATTATGAATGCTTGGTTGCATTGTTTACTTGAGAAATGCACTGACATATCAGTCAGAAACAGCAATACTGCTTAGTGCTGGTTGTAAAGCTCTGATTTATCACTCAGGAACGACAATAGTGTTGAGCGCTGGTTGTATGGCATTGACATATGAGTCAAGAGTGGCAATAGCACAGCAAACACTAGTCGATATGATTAGATCTAATCAACAGAGCAATACGCTCATCCGACCCTAAGGTCGAAGAAACTAAAGCGCTTGACTCATTCCATGGCTAGTTACTCAGAGCTAGGGCTAAAAGGCCCAGGGTGACTTGATGGTCACATGGCTAGGGCATAGCACCCTAGGATGACTCCACAATCATCTAATTAGGGCAAAGGACCCCAGAATGACTCGAAGGTCATCTAATTAGGGCACAGGAACCCAGGATGACTCCATGGTCACTTGATTGGGGCTGGGAGCCCCATAATGATTCCATATTAATTTATTGGTACTTGTATGCATGCAGTAATAAGTTTTGTTGTTGAGCCTTGGCTCACGGGTGCTATGTGCTGCAGGTAAAGGAAAATTACAGCTTACTTAGTGTTGAGTGGAGAGCTTACGTGGTGACGTGTACATATGCGGCCGCTTGACCACCACGGCCAAAGTTTCTCAGGGGAACTAAGGTTTAACCTTATTTTTACCGCATATCCAATCCTTTTGACCGAGATTTTAACCCTATCCCACTAATAACACTTAGATGCACGTTTATGGATTAATGACTCGTTTAGCAAGTTAAACATTATTTAAAATACACAGTATGACGGTCCTGGCTGTCTAGTGTGTTACAAGGACCCTCCACCTTCCCACACAACTAGCAACAATTGTTTTCCGAAGTGGAAGCCAGACTTCAATAAACAGAAGATGAGCACCGAGAACTGAGGCATCTGGACCCTGCTCGGGGTATTGGATTACAGATTCCACAGTCTGTGGCACTAGTGCCAGCCCAACCTGTTATGAATATGATTTCTTCCATCCTGGATTTCTTGAGGGTGGAAGGGAATGAAAGGGTGGCCTGCACCAGTTACATTTTGAAAAAATACACCTGCATTTGGTGGGAAGTCGTGTCCCAAAGGAGGGATGTGACAGTCATGAATTTGGAAGAATTTATAGAATTCCTTAACGAGAATTTATAGAATTCCTTAACGAGAATTTATAGAATTTATACTAAAGTGCTCTAGTCTGAGCTGCAAAAGTGGAGGAGTTTGTCAACCTAACACAGAACTGGATGACGATTATAAAATATGCATTGAAGTTTGAACGGTTGGCGAAGTTCGCGCCAAACTTTGTGCCTACTCATATAGCACGTGCTGAACGTCATGATAGCATGTGATGTTAGGATAACATTAGAACCGAGGACTACGTCCTATGAACAGGTAGTAGAGAAGGCCCTTATCGCTGAGGGAGCTGAGGATCAGATATGGGGAGAGGGTGTCGCAAGGCATGATGCTCGGGATGGTCCCTCCTTTCACTGGTTTTAGCCAAGGTAGTGTCCGCAGTGAGCACAAGAGAAAGGCTCAGATTCTTTTGTTCCTCTTGGTTCAAATAGGAGGGCATGGGGTGCTTTCAGTGGCCGTTAGGTGGAGGGAGACAACTAGAGGAGCATCCTAGAGTGTCCTCGGTTCTGGTGACGACAATAGGGAGAGTGTAGAGTCAGAGCCTGCTTCACATGTGAAAGTGTTAGTCATCTGAGGAAGGACTGCCCACAAGCCAGAAAAGAAGAACCGAAGAAGAACGATAGCCTCACACAAGCCAGAGTATTCTCCTTGACCCAGACTGAGGCTGAGGCTAGCCCCTCCGTCGTGACAGGTCAGGTTTCTTGTGTCAGTTCTTCATTTATTGCATTGATTGATTCAGGAGCTACTCATTTGTTTGTATGTGCTAGAGTGATAGACCTGGTGATATGTATGCTAAGGGATTCAGGACTTTGTTGCCAACTGGGGAACTCGTAGTCTCTAGGAGATTGGTTAAAGCATTATCAGTAGAGATAGACAGTAGGGAGTTGTGTGTGGATCTGATTGAGCTAGCGATGGATGACTTTGATATGATTCTAGGGATTGACTGGTTATCAAAGTACAAGGCAATGATAGACTGAAAGTAAAGAATGGTGAACTTTAAACCAAAAGGGGAGGTACCCTTCGTTTTTGTGGGGACAATGAGTGAACCACGAGTACCTATGATCTCTGCACTGAAGGCCAAAGATTTAATGCAAGAAGGTTGTGTTGACGGTGAAATCTCATCAATGAAATTAGGTCAGAAAACTCAAAGGTAAATGCGGCGATGTTTAGATAAGAACTTAGAATTAACTTATGAAAGGATAAACACAGATGAACAATGGAGTCAAAAATGTATATTGCTTAATAGCCTTTCCATACAATGAATTTTCCAACCCCCTTCTCTGTGGAAGTGGGGTTTATTTTATAGTAGGCTCTAATGGCCCTGGGTACATGGTGGTCCAGGGGACCAGATGGTACACGAGTACACTAACAGGAGAGTGGTTCCAGGGGTAGTGGTGTCGGCTCTGGTACAAGGTCAGAGATCATGGGAGCACCTCACCTTCTGTACCTGGTCATGCCTCCACTACCTGCCTGGTACGGGTGTCAGAGGAGTGGCTGGTGAGGACAACAGATGGTACTTTGTTCGTACCTCCACGACTTATCTGACATGGGTACTATGTCCGTACTCTAACTCCTTTCAGTTCGTCAGTGGACTTCGTACCTCATGAGATCAATGCCATGTGACCCTCATTTGCAAGGCATAGATGCGAGGTGGTAATGACCCATGCACTGGCCGTGCCTTGCAAGGCTCCTAGTGGCGAGGGGCCTAGCTCTACTTGTCTCCTTGCGGCATGGATCCAGACTAGTGACGTGATGGTTCAACGGCCTCCCGAGAAGATGGTGGCCCACGGGCCTCGTTGGGGGCGCGCGCGCATAAGGGCCTCGCTGGGGGCGTGCGGCTGATGGCCTCGCTGGGGGCGCGCGCATGAGGGCCTCGCTGGTGGTGCATGCCTGATGGCCTCGCTAAGGGGCGCGCGCGCAGGAGGACCTCGCTGGGGGCGCGCGGCTGATGGCCTCGCTGAGGGCGCGCGCATGAGGGCCTCGCTGGTGGCGCGTGCCTGATGGCCTCGCTAGGGGGCGCGCGCAGAAGGGCCTCGCTGGGGGCGTGTGCCTGATGGCCTCGCTAGGGGGTGCGTGCCTGATGGCCCGAGGACCCAATGAGAGTGTAGGCGTATGGGGGTCTAAGTGCGTTCTTTGGGTCTTTTATAAGCGTGGAATATTGAGCATCCACAGGTGTATGTCCCGGGCATCTTTGGCAGCGCTTATGCGTATGAGTGCATCTTGACCCGTGAGCATGTCAGCCTTGCGCGGGCATGTCGGACCTCACTATGTGAGGGCCTTGTGCACCTATCCTCTTGCAGTATTCATTGTGGCCCCTTAGCTTAGCAGGGCCAAACCTTGTGGCTCATAATGTGTTGTTTCTCATGAGATGATCTCCTGTATTCAACAAGGCCTACAGGCTCGAGCCCAATAGCATGAATAAGTGACCTTTATCCCTATGTTCCAACCAGGGACTAAAGAGTTTTTATTTGGTGGATTTTTGGCATCCACAAGTTGCATAAGATTCCTAGCAAACATAGTGGATACTTCTAGGATTGTTTCATTTGGACCAGATGAGACCAGACTCGTATGTAAGTTTCCTGACCTATTTCTAGCAGACTATCAGGGTTGTCATAACACCGAGAGATTGAGTTCATCATAGAGTTGGCGACAGGGGCGAAGCTAGTATCTAGGACACCTTATCGAATGGATCCAATAGAGTTGAATGAACTGAAGATTCAATTACAGGAGTTACTTGATCTAGGATTCATCAGACACCATTTTTTTCCATGGGGAGCTCCAGTGTTGTTTGTCAAGAAGAAGAATGGATCCTTAAGGATGTGCATTGACTATGGAGAGCTGAATAATTTGATCATTAAGAACAAGTACCCACTGCCCATGATTGACGACTTGTTTGACCAGCTACAAGGGAAAACAATATTCTCTAAGATTGACCTTCGGTTGGGATACCACTAGTTAAGAATTAAAGAGGAGGTCATACCAAAGACTGCATTCTGTACGAGGTATGGACATTATGAATTCCTGGTCATGTCCTTTGGATTAACCAATGCCCCAATAACCTTTATGTACATGAAGAATAAGGTCTTCAGGGATTATTTGGACAAGTTTGTTATCATATTCATCGACGATATACTAGTGTACTACCAGTTAGAGACAGAGCACGAGTAACATCTTCGCTTGGCACTACAGTGGTTGAGGGATCATAGGCAATATGCTAAGTTCTGAAAATGTGAGTTTTGGTTACCCCAAGTAACATTTCTAGGCGACATTGTGAGTAAGGAGGGGATTCTATTGGACCCAAGATTGAGGCGGTGAGAGATTGGCCCAGACCGAGCAGTGTACCAGAGGTTAGGAGCTTCTTGGGATTAGCAGGATACTATCGACAGTTCGTTGAGGGATTCTCCAAAATAGTCACACCCTTGACCGATTTGACGCATAAGAAGACCAAGTATGTTTGGAAAGATAGATGTGAGAACAGTTTCAAGGAGTTGAAGCAGCAACTGTTCACTGCTCCAGTATTGAGTCTGTCGTCACACAATGAGAAGTTTTTAGTCTATTGTGACTCTTCAAGGTAGGGTTTGAGGTGTCTATTGATGTAAGTTAGAAAGGTGATAGCCTATGCATCGAGATAGTTGATGGAGTATGAGCAGAGGTATCCCACACATGACCTGCAACTGGCAGCGGTGGTACTTGCACTGAAGGTTTGGAGGCATTATTTGTATGGAGAAAAGTGAGAAATATACACTGACCATAAAAGTCTAAAGTATTTCTTTACTAAGAAGGATCTAAATATGCTCCAGAGGTGTTGGCTGGAATTGGTAAAGGACTACGACTATGACATTCTATACCATCCAGGGAAGGCCAATGTGGTAGTTGATGCAGTGAGTCGGAGAGGCCTAGGACAGTTATTTAGTTCGAGACAGATGTCAGAGAGGTTAGTTGAAGAGATGACCAAAGTAGGAATTGAACTGGTAATTTTTTCGCTAGCCAATATCACACTTCAATCCATGCTCCTTGAGAGAATCAAGGAAGCGCAGAAGGAGGATCCATGGTTGAAGACGCACACAGAGGATGTCTGAGCTAGAGTTGCTAAGGACTTTTCTATTTCATAGGTGGGTTTAGTGAGGTATAAGGGTCGGATTTGTGTTCTGATGGACTCCGGTCTCCGGTGAGAGATTTTATATGAGTCTCAAACCACTCCTTATTCCTTAAATCCGAGCATGACGAATATGTACCAGGACTTGAGAACTTTGTATTGGTTGTCGGGGATGAAGAGGGATGTAGTATATTATGTGGCCAAGTGTTTGATCTGTCAGCTGGTGAAGGTTGAACGTGAAAGGCCAGTAAGGTTGCTACAACCTTTAGGGATTCCAGAGCGGAAATGAGAGAATATCACTATGGACTTCATGGTTGGATTACTGAAGACAGTAGGACAATATGACTCTGTCTGGGTAATTGTGGATAGGTACACCAAATCAGCCCACTTTTTACCTATTAAGACAACTTATACAGTGGAGCAGTAAGTTGAGTTGTATGTGAAGGAAATTGTGCGACTTAATGAGGCTCCAAGGTCGATAGTATCAGACAAGGACCCCACCTTCGCCTCTATGTTTTAGGAGAGACTGCTGAAGGCCATGGGTACACAGTTTCGATTTAGTACCACTTATCATCCTCAAACATATGGGCAGTCTGAGAGGACAATTCATATACTAGAGGACATGCTACGTGCCTCTGTGCTGGGTTTTGGGGGATCTTGGAGTGAGTATCTCCCTTTGATTGAGTTTTCATATAATAACAGCTATCAGGCGACTATTGCAGTGGCTCCGTGTGAAATGTTATATGGGAGGAAGTACAGAGCACCCATCCAATGGCATGAGATGGGTGAGAGAAAGTCTATAGGTCATGAGGTTGTTCTGAGGACCAATGAGGCGATTGAGAAGATTAGAGGTCGAATGCTTGCCTCCCAGAATTGGCAGAAGAGTTACTTAGACTTGAGATGCATGACAGTAGAGTTTCAAGTCAGTGATCATGTGTTTCTCAGAGTTTCTCCCTTTAGAGGGGTGAAATGATTTGGAGTGAAAGGTAAGTTAAGCCCTAGGTTTTTTGACCCCTTTTAGATTCTATATCAGGTTGGAGAGGTACCCTACAAATTGACAATGCCTCCAGCCTTATCAGGGGTTCTCAACATATTTCATGTATCCATGCTCCAGAAGTATGTATCGGATTCTACGCATGTGCTAAGTTATGAGAACATAGAGATAGATCAAGATTTGTCTTATGAGGAGAAGTCGATTCAAATTCTGGACCGAAAAGATATAGTCTTGTGTAACAAGAACATTGCCTTGGTAAAAGTGTTGTGGAGGAACAACATAGTGGAAGAGGCAACTTGGGAGCTTGAGACTGATATGTGGGATCGATATCCGAAGATATTCAGGGAAATTCTGAGGACGAAATTTCTGTATGGAGGGGATAGTTGTAACGTCCAAAATTGTCTAATAAGGCTTAGTGTCTTGATTAGCGTGACATGATGGCAATAACTGACTTAATTATGTTAACAAGTGGATTAAATGATTATTTGATTATAAATGCATGTTTAGGTGAAGTAAATATGCATGTGGGCCCATTTTGGTTAGTAGGGGCATAATTGTAATTTTTTCCCATGGAGAGCATAAATTTGAATTATATGTATGTTGTGCATGATACCACAAGATTGTGGTGATATATTTGTGATGTGTGACACGAGATGATCCTAGGGAGTGGAACAGCAAAATATTCACAACGGGGTTGAATACCCAACTTGGGGTGAGCCTAGGGGTATTTTGGGAATATATTACGTGATTGGGATTACCTGGTAATAGGTAGCAATTTAGTGATTGTTTAAGTATGCTGAGGGTTAAAAGGGGAATTATAGGAATACTTGAGGAATTAGCGGGAGTTGGCAAATGACGGTATTCCCTTGGAGGTGTTAAAGGGCAAGTGTTAGTTTAAGGGGCATTTAGGTCACTTTGAGGCAAGTGATAGCTTTGGATAGGCCAACAAGAAGTGACCAGATCAAAATAACACATTCTTAGCCTTTCTCTTTCTCTCTCTTCGGTTCACACTCTCTCTTGGTGGTTTGGAGAGTTTTGGGAAATTTTGGTGGTGAAGCATAGAATTTGGGGTTGGCAATTGAAGAATTGGAGGCTTGAAGTGCTTGAGGATTAGCTTAGGTTGAATTCACTACAACAATTTTTAGTATATATTACAGTAAAAATTGACACATATTTAAAAGTGTTATTAATAGATAATTAAAAAAAACACGGACAAGTCATTTTCTACAGTGGAATAAGACACGGAAGAAAATAATTTGGCGCCATATTAAATATTACTAGGCACCAAATGAAAAAAGTATGGGTCTAAGAAGAATAAAGCACAAATTCTCTAATTTCTCTCAGCCTCCATTGAATCTTTAAACCTAAGATACCCAAACAAGTTTACATTGCCACCTCTCTGCCTCTCTTCCTTACACTCAGTTGCAAAGCTTATTCTCCTCAACTCACTCTATCTCACACACTTGTCCTCTCTCACTCTCGTCTCGTCTCGTCTATCTCTACCTCATGCGAGTTGCTAGAGCACACAATGGTAGTATCGCATGTTGATACGTCATGCCAGTATCTGCCTTCCCCTCACTTGAGTCACGATGATTCTGCCCTGCTGGAAGCAAGAACATCTCTGTGAGGTGAATTTTTTTTTATACAGATTTCTTATAATCAATATATAAATATATATATGTGTCTATGTATTTATAATGTGTTTGATGGTTTTGTGATGTCCCTCCATGCATTTACTCTCTCATTCACTCTCTTTCATTTTCTTTCTCTCCTGGTAAAACAATTACATTCATATATATATATATACTTGTATATATGAATATATATATATATATATATTGTTGTTGAATGAGGTCTTCATCTGAGTCACTAAGATTGTGAATTTTTTTGAGTCATTCCATTCAGATATATTTAACAATGATGGATCTTTCTCTATTTTAATGCTTAGATTTAGTGTCTTTTCGAATAAGAATAAATTAGGAATGAATGTTTGCATGTAGGCTAAACTATTGTCGATTGATTGTTATATAATTTCGAATTTTAGCATTATTTAGATTCTAAGGTTGTCCTTAGGATGTTGGAAAAAGGATTATAGTTCTACATAAGAGTATGCTTAATTGAGTAGGTAGTATTAAGCTTTCTTTATTTCTTTGTAAAGTTATTTGAGTGGATTCACTGTTTCCAGTGACACTATTCGGAAGCTGGCATCAGTAGCTATACTCGGTTTTTAATGATAATTACTCTGTTTTAGTATCACTTTGCAAAAATTTGTCCGAAAATTTTTATTTTGCAAAGAATAAGAAAAAAAATCTATTTTACCAAACACATATATATTATGCGTTTAGAGAAAGATGATTACTCATGTATACTAATTACAGTCTTTAAGTTTTGTACTTTAGTATTGATATAGTTTTGCTTTTCGTTAGGCAAAGAAATATAGTCAATATCTATCATTTTTCTTGAGCTGTCCAACTAACTAGTCTTTCACATATCATATACTTTATTTAGCTAAAGAAAAATCTATTTTTAACATTAATGTATGAAAATTTGATTATATTGACAAATAAAAGTACTTAGATTTGTAGTTTAAATTAGTGTATGTTTCTTTTCTCACTATATACATAAATAGTAGATATAGGCATTGTGACTTCTGTCTATAAAAACACATCGTACTATAATAAATATATGCTCCTGGCTCAACCGCTTAAAACAAAAGTAGTAACTTAAGAGAATAGAAAATAGAGATCTCATTTTGTAGTGTCACATATATAGGTGGTGATGGTATAATTTCATTTATTAGATAGAAGGTTCCCACTCACATCCATTCAACAAACACCTTTAAGCTAGTCCTAATGACTTTAGTGCAGACCATTGTGTATTCAAAATCTCAGTACTCTTATATGATGTATTATTAATTGGTTTTTGCAGGCATTGTTAAAGAAAGGTGCAAATGTGGTTATTTTTCTACATAACGTGGTTGTGTAGAAAATTAGAAATCTCAAATTTAATATTTTAATTTATTATAATGCACTTAGTATTTTTATTTCATAATTGGTTTTCAAGTATTATGTATGTAGGAAAAAAACATTAATAAGTTTTCTTATCAGATAATTATGATCCTCTTCTCACATAACTGTAACATTAATTTCTTGCTGATCATTTGAGATAGTTGGCTGTGTTTTCTCTATACTCTTTCTCTATAAAATAAATAATTCATGGCTAGATTGTATAAATAAATAAATAAATTAGTTTGAGCATGATAATAACTATATGGTGTACCACATGTTTGATCAAAATTGCAAGTAAAACACACATATTAATCCATGAAACTCATTCTATGTCTCTTTTCCTGTAATTTTTATTTTGATCTTATAAGCATGGTGTTCTTTCAATATGAGATAATTGTGACATGAATTTTTGATTTATTGGGTTCTCTACATAAGTTTCTAAATTTCTTTAGGACTCTTGCAGAAATTCAGAAAAGAAGACGAGCAACTTTAGGGAACTGAGGCATTTATAAAGGGATCTCATATTTTCATCTCAGCTAGGTTTGGTTCATTTGGCTATTTTTTCACTTTCAAGGTATTCATTATTGAAGAGAATATGCTCAAGATATAACAAACTTTCATGGATTTATCATTTCCCTTATTTGTATTGATAATAAATCTGATTTTTTTCATCCTTTTAAATTGGAATACAAACTGTTTTTGGTTTTTTGTTCTTTCTATGTGTGTTCTGTCTGCTTTTCTTTTTATTGTTGGTTTTATTTCAAACTGTTGCATTATTGTTGGCCTTTGCTATTAGTTTTTTTGCTGCTTTTGCTGCCTCTTGTCGTTGTATTGAAGAGTTTTGTTGTTCTTTTTCTTTTGTGAGCTCTAGTTTCCAAGGACTCTGTAGTGGGTTTGGATAGTATCTTGGTTGTAAGAGTTGTAATTTTTTTTAATGATGACTCCTAATTAAAGGTTGAATGATGTTGATAGTTTATTAATTGGTATGTAATTTTTCTTTCATTTTAGTGGCTTCATTGGATTTCAAATTGGAAGGAAACTTTATTTACAACAGTTTGCAAGAGGTATGTTCTCTTTTATTTTTGTTAAAATATTTTGCAAATGTTAGAGGAGTTTGAATATCTTAGATAGTCATCCATAGTGAAGTAGGTCCTGAGATTATTATTATTGTGTGCTGCAGTAATAATGGAAGGTTGAGAACTTGTGTGTCTTAGTGAAGTAGGTTCTAAGAAATTTGTGTGTTGCGGCGAGACAATGAAGAAAACTTGTGTGTTGTTTGAATATTTTGAATTGATAATGGTAGATGGTTGGTTAATAAATATGTCTGGAATGTTTTCTGATTTTATATAGAACTGAGGTGTTTTCCTTAACTGAGGCATTAAAACCTCACTCAGTACCTTGGTGACAATGAAATGTCAAAAGTGAATGTGACAGGAAGGTAATATAACATAACGAAATTGTACAAAACATTTTGATTAATACCTAATCACCCAATATATTTTTTTACAAACAACACTTATTAAGTACTTTAAAGAAGCTAAACCTAAGTATATGTGAAACTGTGGAAGCAAATCACATGAGTTACTTCCAGAGCTATCTTTCTTGAATTCTCTTAAGTATCTAATATTAAACATACAAAGCATTATTTCTTTAGTGGAGAGCTACCCTACTTTTGAAATATGAATTTAAGAGGACAATCTTCCCATGTGTACTTGAGCTAAGCAGCCACAAACAAAGTAAAGATATCAATGATGTGTAGGCCATAATATTGCTGTAAGAGTCTCCTCGTGAAGAAAAAAAATGGCTGGTGCATGGTTTTATGTAGAACTAGGAAGAAAAGTCTCAAACACAAACTTTTGAACCTATCAGATAAGTGAGTTGGCTTAAAAAGTCAAAAGAAATTAAAATAAATTGAAATTTGGGATAAGTGAGAAAAGAAACCAAAACTAGGAATAAGAGGATAGTCACTTCATTAGTTGTGTTTTATTTTGTGTGTGCTTAGCTTTGTACTTAAAATAATTTCCAAATACTTTTAGTAGGCATATAACATTCTAAGTCAAGGAGCACCTGTGCTGCCTCAATTTCTAGATCATGGTTCTGTATGTCAAAGGACACCGGTCGCAACATGCACATAAACAGTAGATCCGATTTTCCAAAGTATGCCTCGTGTGTTTGCCTACAAGCAAAAGATATGAAGGGATTAGAGATATAACAAAAACTTTAAAAGAATCAAATAATTTTCAATGCATTAGAGATTCAAATATTTGAGACATAGAACTCTTTATGTAAATCACAATATTGGCATTAAATTGTTATAGCCGACTCGATAAAATGAATTGGAATCTCATTTGGCTAGTCTACATCACTGTAATACCCTGTACAAGATGATAAAAGCATTAGAAGACCATCTAAAACATGTATTTTAAGTTGCAACTAAGCTTCTATAAATGATGGCCTAGGTATGTCATTCATCTTTTTAAACTAGATTCCCCATCTAACCCTATATTATTTGGGGGCCTAAAAACTACAACAATTCCTATGTAGGAGCTCATGAGGGACTCGAAACTTAAATCTTGTGAGAGAAAACCACATGCTCAACTATGTCATTCTGAAATAGCCAAGTCATCTAATGAAATTGGCCAAGTCAACTAGTGAAATAAAAGTTTTGGCCAAGTGCATGCCATGCACAAGTGGTTATACAATTTTTTTTGTATCTCAGGAGTCAGGCCACTCTGTATAAATTCCATCTTCATTTCTTTGCATTAGAGAATCTCATATTATTGCAATTCTAACTGCCTATTTCCATTATAAGAACAACTCCATTTCCAGTCTTCACCTACTCCATTTCCACTCAAAATTTCAATTACTTTAGATAATATAAACTTCATTACCTGAATGCTAATATCTCCAAAAATTCTGTATCAATCTGAAGAAGTGAAATGAAAACCAGCAGTCTTTATGAGATTACAAGGAACTAACTAAAAGAAATATTTACCACTTTGGCAATGGCTTAAATAGATAGATTTTAGTAACAAAATAAATGAACACTTAGTGGTTCATATCGGACGAGAAGAACGACTATGTGGACCAATCAAATTTCGATGGAAGTATCCATTTGAGAGGTGAATCACTAAAAATTAATTATTATTTTTCATTCTTATTAGTTTAGGTAGACATTCTATTAATGACGAGCAATTGTGTGATTAATAGACTCATGAAGATATTGAAAGATTATGTTAGAAATCGAGCAAGGCCTGAAGGTTGTATTGCGGAGTGTTATCTTGCAGATGAGTGTGTGAGCTTTTGTAATGAATTCACTGACCATTCAATTGAACTAAACACAAAAGAAGGTCAAAATGAAGAGTGGTCAAATGATGTGATAATTGAAGGTTGTCCAATTTCTAGGAGGAAAGAAATTATATTGATAGATGAGTTGTTAGAAATTGCACATCGATACATTTTGTTAAATACATCTGTTGTGGAGCCTTTTCTAGAGTAAGTGTGTGATTTTAGAAATTATTATTATTTTATATTAAAATTGTAGTAATACTAACTCATTGGTCCTATAAATTAGGATTCACCTAGATGAGTTGAAAAAAACAAACAAAATATATGAGAGAAATAGTGGATTACTTTGGAAGAAACATATACAAACTTTTTCAACATGGATGAAGAAAATGGTAAATTAAATGCAAACTAACTGGTTCATATCAGTTGTTTTAAATATCATTCAAAAAATTAACAATGCCATGCTATTATTTTTATAGGTTCCTATGCATTCCTCAAGTTGTGACGAAGCTGATTTGTTGAAATGGCTAGCATATGGACCCAGAAAACATGCTGCTTCTTACACTGGATATATTATCAATGGTCAAAGATTCCATATACATTACATTGAGAAGTCCACACAGAATAGTGGTGTCTCAATTGAAGCAACAACTATGTGTAGATCTAGTGCCAGTGATGTATCTCAAGTTCCTAATTTAGTTTCATACTATGGGGTTATAAGGGTGATAATCTTGTTAGATTACTACATAGTTCAGATTCCAATTTTTAAATGTGATTGGGCAAATGTCCCTAACGGTGTTAGGGTGGAGGATAGTCTTACTTTAGTTAATTTACACCAAAGTCAATGATCTATTGGTAGAGACCCTTTTATTTTAACCTCACAAGCTAAACAAGTCTTCTACTCAAGAGAACATGATTCTTCCAATTGGTATGTGGTGATTAGGGCACCCCTTAGAGGTTTTTATGACATAGAAAATTATGATGAGCGGGAATCCATGCCTATAATGTCTGAAGTTAGTGAATCTAGGTTATATAATGTAGTGGAAGATGATCAAAATGTTAAAGATGATTGTGAGGGTATATTAGTTTGATTATTGTTGTGTTTTTTGTAAATTGTAGAATATGTTGCACTTGACATTTAAAGTTGTAATCAATGGAAATTTCAGTTTATACTTCAGCTCATTAATTGGTTGTTTTAGAGTTTTTTTTTTTTTTTTTTTCCAGGAATGATAGTGTTTATTTCTTTCATACACTTAGAATTTTTATTTCTTTGCTGCCAAGAGTAACTGTTTATTTCTTCCTTTCTGAATTTTATTATAAGTTTTTTTGTGATAATTGATAATATGTTGCTGTTATATATGATGATCTATTGTGACTCATCAAAATTCATACTAATTATAGTAATGGTTGATCAGAAACTAGTCAAAGAATTTGCCAAGTACAAGATATGCCACCTCCATCTACAAAAGGAAATAGACGAAAGCACATACCTACAGGAAAATTAGTTAAACTCCTCAATGAAAAGAGGAAGAGCTTTAGACTAAATTTGGAAATGGATAAGATTGTTGAAGAGAGATATACTAAGGATGTGTCTCCAAAGGAAAAGACACGACGTAGAATGATTGTAAGAGATGACTCTTCTGATGAAGAAGTAGTACCCATCTCCCCTGTGACAAGGAAATCTCTTAAAAATCTATTTGAGGTTGAACAACCAATAGACTCTCCTGAAAAAATATTGAGACCACCTACTAATGACCTAATTTCTCCATTCTTAGCTTCACCGACAACCAACACTAGGGGATCTATTAAAAGAGTGGTTGAAGTATAAATTAGTCCTTCAAAGAAAAATATAAATACCAAACCAATACTTGAAACTCATACAAATGACCATGCCATCTCACCAACAGCCACAAGAAAATCACATCGCTTACAAATCCCTAAAAACCTAAATGAAACAATTGTTGAAAACTTTCCACACAAACAAGAACTACCTGAAGAAGTTGTTGCACCTATTACCCAAAAGAGAACTAGAGGCCCTAGTAAAATGAAGTCTATTGCAATAGACGGTGATGGTCGTTTGGAAGTTAAGTTTAACTCAAAGGGAGAACCAATAGGTGCAACATCAATATCTTTGTCTTCATTTTTGGGTGCACTTGTTAGAGAAATTATACTAGTAACAATAAAATATTTGAGGAAGATTCCTTTAGGAATGAAAGAGGTCTTATGGAAATCTATTCAGGTATATATTTTAATCATTATAAATATATTATTTCAATTTATGAACATGAAATTTGTTGAAATTCATTTACATTAATACTAACCTATCATTATTTTTACTAGGCAAGATATAAGGTTGACAAAGATTGGAAAAAGAGCTATATATTTAAAAGTATGGCAGATCTTTGGAGAGCTTCAAAATCAAGGCTAGTTACTAAAATAACAAAGGCACCAGATGAAGAAGCAAGATTGAAACTAAAACCTGATAATATTAAATCAATGACTGAGTGGAAAAGTTTTGTTAAGGAAAAAAGTAATGTTGAGTTTAAGGTATTTTATTCTTAACATCTTATAACCAAATATATTTATGATTGAAATTTATAGTTTAATGTCTCTATTAACTTTATATTCTTAGGCTACAAGTGAGAAATATAGAAAAATACGGACAAAGCAACTACCCCACACTTGTAGTCATAAATGTTATGCAAGATTGATTGATGAATTGGTAAAGCCAAATATATTTACAGTTGTTTTATTATAGAATTTGGTTTAGATATTTTTTTAACTTATTTTCTTATTTGGATAGATGAACCAAAGTGAAACCAAAACACCACCTTCTAGAGTTGATGTTTGGACCAAAGTCCATAAGAAGAAAAATGGTGAACCAGTAAATTCAGAAGTGGCTGAAGCTTTTGTATACACCTTGCCCTTTCAAAATCATGTGACTTTAGTTTTAACTTACTCATTTGTTTGAATACATTTATTGATACTATTTATTTTTTAAGGATTTTGTTGAAGAATATAAGAAAGATCCTACTATGTCTTCAACTACAAATGTTAATGAAGACATTCTCACAAAAGTCATTGGTCCTGAAAAAAAATACATACATGAGAGCTTTTGGAAGAGGAGTTACTCGGTCAAAGTTGCAAATTGTGTCAGAAAGAGATGACCATCTGATGATGATGATAGAAGGTCAATGCAAAGATTTGAAAGATAAAATCATTTACTGCTGTTGAATTTGTTTTATTGATATTTTGTTAGAGTGTCAAGAACCACACATTTGGCTCCAAATGAAAAATATTTGATTGGATTGGATATGGAGAAATTATTGCAGAAGGCTATTTTATTTCAAGTGACCGAAAGGATGAGGTTCACCATGTTCCTCTTGGACCTAGTGTTATGAAAGTGGGGATAGATCTTGTGAGAAAGAATGATTCATTTCTGTGGAGGCTTTCAACAGTTATGTCTATTATAGAAGATGCTATAGGTAGTATAATTGCATGGCCAATTGATAAAGTCATAATTAGGTAATTAAATTTTTTTATCTACTCTTTTAGTTTACTATTAACTTTAAGTTGAAGCATTAATTATTTAAACTTTGTTGTAGCTAAGCAAATGGCCTCACAGCAAAGACAAGTGAGGATGATGAATTAAAGGATGGAGCAAGTTTCATGCATGGTTTACTTTTGTGTATCTTGTAATGTTTCTGTTTTTCTTTTTGAAGTAAAAAATGTTCAAGATTAGAAAACTTTATCATGTTATGCTTTCAAACATAAGTTAGAACTAAGATCTCATGAAGTAGACACATTCATGGTTTGAATTAGTTATTGTTTAATGTAATACTTATGGTTTATCAATCTATCGAGAATTACATTTTATGATTAATTTTGATTTTTTTATCAAAATACAATAATGAAAATATTTTAATTATAAAAAACCTTATAAGTATCCTTATCACAATAAAATTTAAAATATATTATCCAGACTAAAGTAACAAAATTTTATTACTGGACTTTTAATATGTTATGATTTAGAAACATATTATAAGCATAACAAATCGTTATGATTTATATAATATAAAAAACTAAAAATGCTATCAAAATAATCAAATGTAACAGTTGAAAAGTGTTATGCAAAAAGTATAAGATTAAACTTCAAATTTATAACCAAATACTCTAACTAAATATTATTATTTGAATATTATAGCAACTAAAAATGTGTTATTGAATAGTTTAAGATAACATCAAACATAACATTTGAATACTGTTATAAAAAAGACAGGTCTTTTAATAGCAGGGGCTATGTTAATGTTTTCAGAAGCATTATCAATACTCCCGGTTAGTAGTTTTTAAGTGTTATGGATTCTGTTTTTTCTTGTAGTGATTTTCAGTGAGGTAAGAGTTTCAATTTGATGTTTTTCTGTTGAATTCTATTGTGATCCATAGGTTTGCATGAGGTTGGAACTTTGGTCTGGTTTGTGGGTTTTTGACGAGCTTTCTAGGTTTAGATATTTTTTTTGGGTGTGATTTAGTGGTTTAGGCTCGAGGAAAAACGCAGAAAAATGGTGGATTTCTGGGTTTTTGGGGCTCGCATCGCGGCCTTTTTCTTCAGGCGTCGCGACCCGTGTGTGCGAAGAGGCCTAGGAAGCCTCTAACTTTTCCTAACCACCGCGACACAAGAAGGGCGCAGCACGGCGTGGCCCGTGTCCCCCAAATGAGAGAGTCGTGCTCTCCGACTTGCCGTGGGCCACGACCCTAGGGGGCGACCACGACTCAAATTAGGGGAAAAGGCCAATTGAAGATTTTAAGCTCGAGAACCCAAATGTTAAGGCTCGTGAAGGATTCTACTATCCGGTTTAGGGATTGATGGATATCTATTTATTATGGCATTGTGACTATGTTTTATGTTAAGGCTCGGGTTTAAGGGGTCGTGCTTGGGATCATGTTAGTCTACCAGCTCGGAACTCAGGTAAGAAAATTGTTTGTGCCTGTAAAGCAGGGCATGGCCCTATTATTTGTGTTTCAGGGCATGACCCTATTATTTTTGTTTAATATATGTGTGAATACTTGTAAGTACTTTGCTATTTTGTGCATGATTATGGGTGAACGGCGAAGGCCGAGAAGGACAAGGGCTGGGAAAGGCGAAGGTCGAGTATGGAAAAGGCTAGGAACAACGAAGGTTGGGAACGACAAGGGCCGGGATTGGCATTAAGCACACTGAGTGTAGGCCACTAGGGCGAGACTCTCTAAGAGTGTTGTTTTCACTTGCTTAGTGAAGACCGCGAACCCAATGCATGGTAAAGGACCTGGGTCGACAAATGTTGCTATATGTTTAATCTATTGTCTGCTTGAATTGTTTAATAACTGAATTGAATTGTAATATATTATGCGTTGAGTTTTCTAACTGGGCCTCGTCTCACGGGTGCTCTATGATGCAGGTAAGGGCAAGGGACAGGTCGATCAACCATGAGTTAGAGAGCGTGGAGCAACGTGTTCATGTTCAGCCTACCTGGTTGCCACGACCAGGGTTGTTTTGCGGGATATGTTGTAATAGTTGATTTTGTCGCTTAGGTCGACTGTATGTACATTTTTTAGTAGTAATACATTTTCGAAACAATATTATGGGATCCCAAATGTATAACTTTTATGATTTTAATGAATGTCCAAATCTTTTATATCCAATCTTGTCAAATGAGTCTTTATTTCAATTTAATCACACTTTTTAAACTAAAACCTGAATTAGCGAGCTAATGGTAAATTTATAAATCATATGGTCACGACTCTAAGGTAGTAGGGCGTTACAAATCACGTCATCAATTGTTATACCTTTAATTTTATTATGGTTCATTTGAAAATTACAATAAATCATATGATGGTGAACAATTTCACGAACAAAGGAATCACAATAATGGTTTTTGAATTATTCATTAACATTCAAAATTTTACTCATGCATTTGACAATAAACTATTTCTCAAAGAAAAATAGCAGCAAGTATTTCTCATTCAAATTCTTGAAATCTACACATTTAGAATTAAAATATATATATATTGATGATAGTATTCGCCATTAGATTAGGATCCCATAGAGAAGTCTCATCCCTAGTTGATGAAGACCTTGAATCTACCTTTCTATTTATGTCAAGCTTATTAAAAAATAATTCGCATTTATATCATAAAGTTATGCAAGCAATGTCTTTCAACCAAGAGATTGAGATTTGTAGGAGATAAGTAATTTTTATCCATTGTTGATTTATGAAATACATAAAAGATAATTAGGATAGAGATTTTCATTGTTAGGAATTTATTGCATAAAATTTTAAATCAATAATGAATAAATGAGATTATCTCAATAATACAAGCCCTAGAAAGTATTGAAGAACTACATTTATAGTATGAAGGTAAATCTTGATTATTCAAAGATTAAAGCATAATCTAGAAATTTACATAAAATGGATAGTGAAATTACACAACATAGAGAAATATAATCAACACACAAAATATAATAGAACTATTTCAAAAGAAATAACAAAGTGTAATGGGAAATACAAAATTTAATGTCAAATCCGCCTACGTCATAAAACTACAAAATGTAGAACCAAGACTTAAACACGAGAAGTATCATTCTCAAAAATCTCAATTCCAAACATTTCCAAATTTTCTTGAAGCTTCTACAAAGATTGAATGAGAAGTTAGATTTATCAAGCCTTGAAAATCACACAGGTCACGTAATTCTCAGTGATTTTCTTTGAGAAAAAAAGTAATCTTACAAAGCTAGAGAAAGATAAGTATTAAAGAGAGACTAAGAAAGTGTGTTTAAGGCTTTTATACAATATAATTCCATATATATATAGTGTTAGCATCTTAATTAGGCTTCAACAAATTAAATTAGGGCATAAAAAGGCATTTCCCACAAAAAGAAAAATCGGAGCTCTATGCAATATTTTTTCTAATGGCTGCAACATTTCCCCTGATAGTTGTGACATATTATCCGTTTGATGCGACAACTCGTTTAAGGTTCTTTTAGCAAAGTTCTTGGTGACATGTCGCAGCTAGCCTTGTGACATGTTGCCCTCCCATTGCCTTATCGCCCCATTTTGTGCCCAATACATCTCTTAATATTCCCAAATTTTTTGAGAATGCTTAGATTCTTCATTGTATCGCATTAGGCCCAAAGAGATCAAGTTTAGATGCTTAACACAACATCTCAAATTTAACATTTTCATTATGTGGAATCGTTAAGTGGCTTTTGCACTACATTGTGTAAAAAACATAACCATTATATTTAACCAATCTTAGTATACTCAACACATGACATCAAGAATGTTTGATTGAAGACAAGGGTTGAATTTTTTTACTTTATTCCCACTAAGATGGCTTTCAGTTTTAGAAATTGATGAGTGAGTCAATTGTTTTCTCATTAAGAGAAGAGAATACACTACTACAATGTATAGAAAAGAGGGCTCAATTTTATGTCATGCACTATACTTGCCTAACACGAAAAGTTTGAGTGAGCATTTTATGTCTTCCTTTGTAAGACAATAAAAGTAAGAAATTGTATTTTAATTACTATTTATTAATTTTTAAAATGGGGATTTTCTGTCTTAATACACTACTACAAAAAGGGTTTTTTAGGACTAGCATTGCAAGTCCTAAAAAAATTTTTAGGACTCGCGGGGCGCGAGTCCTCTATTTGAGAGCCTTAAAAACTAAGGTCTTTTAGGACTCTCAATGCGAGTCCTAAAAAACTGTTGCGAGTCCTAAAAAATATGGTTGAGTGCCTTTAATTAAGTTTTTAGGACTCGCTTTGCGAGTCCTAAAAAATCTGGTTGAATGTCTTTAAGTAACTTTTTAGGACTCGCAACGCGAGTCCGAAAAAAATGTTTTTAGGACTCGCAATGCGAGTCCTAAAAAATCTAGTTGAGTGCCTTTAAGTAACTTTTTAGGACTGGCAACACTAGTCCTAAAAAATCGGGTTGAGTGCCTTTAAGTAATTTTTTAGGACTCGCTTTGCATGACCTTAAAAGTATTTTTTTTTTTTTTAAATACAGCTACAATTTTAATTTTGATTTAAAAATATATATCCATTTGAGTGTCGAATATGTATCAAAAGAAATTTTAAAAGAAAATACTAAAAAAATGGCAAAAATTTTTTACGAAATAAGTTTAAAATTTCTAAACATGTATTGTAATTAGCTAGCTATAACATCATTCATTTTGCTCTAACCAATTGTAAAAATAACATTGCCCATTCTTCTCTAACTTCGTCAATTTCTTGAGTAGTATATGGCTTGTCGGAGGTGAACTGAAAAAAAAACAAAAATTTAATTATAATTAAATTGGTGGTAATAAATTCAAAGCATATATAGCCATGGTCATTTCAACCACTCATATACCATAGTTCCCCTCAATATTTCTTATCAAGTAAAGCAAATTTGACTAAAATGTAAAGAACATCAAAATAAGAAATTCTCAAGTTCTAAAAACAAGACCCTTGTACAACCCTTGTACAGCTATGAATATCGACACTTTCTCATGGCTTAAGTAGTTAGTCTTAGTTCTTTAAACTAAGGAATACATATCTGTCAGTATCAATTTGAAAGTGCTCAAGCTAGTTAGTTTATCAAATCACATAGACATTAATAAACCAAATTACTAATCATTCATAGCACATTAGCAAATATACAATAAACAACGAGAAATTAATATACATATATACACACATATAAAGACATGCACTGTGTAGGTAATATGCATCAGATTCTAAGTCCATAGTACTTAGCAAGAAAAGAAAAGATAATATAGTTATAAATAAGAGCACCGAGAACATAAATATAATAGATCATTAATATGTAACACAAGCATACCGCATTGAGAATGTGAGAGAAATAGAAGGACCAAACCTAAACTGAAATTTTCAATTAAATTTACAACTTTTCTGCAAAGAAAAAACACAACTGTTTTAGAAGATCTAATTACAAAGTTGTTAAAGTAGCACAACAAGTTGTGAATAAGCCTAATCCAAATTTATAAATCTAATTCACATTTGAAAGTCTACGCAAAATAGAAAATCACAATTCAAAGTTATTTGCGCAAAATTTTATATAATGTATTACAAGATATAATATGCTTAATTATATATTAATTTCCTTTTTGTTTGGAGTCTAACAGAGCACTAAATTAATACAGGTATACAATAATCAACATAAAGTCTGTCAACACAAAGTCTATACGGAGTCTAATAGAGCATGAAATTAGTGTTATGTCCATGGTGGTTTCACATGCTAAGAAGGTAAACAATTATGTCGGGCAATGTGCATCCTAACAATATATTAAACTACACATTTATATTAAATTAGGACATAAAAAGTAGACTTGATCATATCCAAGTAAACTACAATTATGCTCTATTTGATTCCTATCATTCCAAATCTCACAAGCAAAGGTGCACCACGACACCAAAAACCAAGTCATGTGTTCAATCAACTTATTCTGCTCACTAATATTTGCTCATGATCAATCAAAATACCTCACAAAATGTCTAAACCACACACAAATCATTCCTGTAATATTTGTTATAACATGAAAATTTATATATATTCATATTAACAAGTGAGCCAAAATAAAGATATTTATCAATCTAAGCATAAAAAATGTCTTGAGACATATTTGAGGAAGTTTGATTAATATATATATATATATATATTGATACCAAAACTGATGTGACAATTAAAATAGCAAACCTCACGGACAAGATGAGTACTAAACTTTATATGATATATTAATATTTGGTTGAACATCACACAATTTGTCATGTTATCTAAAAAGTTTGGATTCTCATTTCTCATGAAACAACAAGACATAGAAATTATCATCATTTTATTCAATATGCTGTATTAGTATATTATAGAGATTAGTATATAATCAATTACTCAATAGGGACTCACAAAAGTTAACCAATTATTAAATCTAATCTTTGATTAACGTTGTTCTAATTCTATAGGAGGGGATCCTTTAATTGTCTGAAGCAACTAATTTATTTTATTGAATAAAATAGTCATAAAAATGCAATAACCAAATTATTTATACAAAGCTGGTGATGTAGTAAAGTTGGACCATACTTTTTTTTTGGTATACATTTACTTGAGCCAACCATTACATAAATTTTTTGAATTAATTTACTGGACCACTCCCCTAAAAGTTCACCTATTATATTGGGACTACTTTTAAAATGCTTTTAACCAATATTATTATTGACATGGTTGAATATTGTTTTAATTACACAAATCCAACTTAATGAATAAAGTAAACACAAAATGTCACTTATGTTAGCCTAATGCAGTTGTGTGATTTTAATTTTTTATGGGACAACTTATTTGCTTATCTTTGTCTTTTTAAGAACATAGTGAGCTTTTAGATCTGTACCCGTTGTGAAACTAAACAAGTGCAACATATACTTTATTCATTTCTATGATTAAAGAGGGCACGCTGAGCATTCATAAGAGGGGATCAAAAATTATTTTGATAACCAAGTTCATATGAGGGTTCAAATGTTAAATATCCAGATCACATATTTATCATTGTGGCAGTCATCTTTTTTATATTTCCACACAAAACTAAGTACAAAAAAATTTATAGAAAATCGGACAGCATATCCCCTAATTTACTAGCCTAGCCATTTGTCACAATCAACACCATCATGTCAATCAAATCAAACAACACACAGGTTTTCATCCATATATCACCGCAGCACACAAAATTCTCAGAACCTACTTCACTAAGACATGCAAGTTCTCAATCTTCCGTTATCACCGCAGCACACAGAATTCCCAGAACCTACTTCACTACGGATGAATATCTAAGATATTCAAACTCCACTAAAGTAGTACAGTTATCATTCAAAATTGTAAAATATTGAAATTTTTTAAAACTAAATCAAATGCAACATACCTCTTGCAATTAGTTACCAATCCACTGCTTTAAGACCAACCAAAATATTAACCTATTCATTTTAATCAACATTATAAAAAAAGAAAATGTCTGATGTTGACATGCTCTTTTAAAAAGGTTAAAATCAACACAACAAATATATGCATACATACTTGTATATTCTTTTACATGTCACACTTGTATCAACTATCATTTGTCTAATGAACAATTTAAGAGCTTTTTTTATTTAGAATAAAATATATATAATATTTTTTCCTGATATGTACATATGCAATTTATTAGTATTAATAAATTTTATAATATATATGGACCTAATTTATTAGTTTAAGAAGTAGCTTTGACTTGGAGCCCATCCATGATTCTTTTCATAATCTACATTTTTCAAATCTCAAAATAAGTATAATAAAGAAGAAACTAACCTGACTTGAACTGTAGGCCTCACCATGAGACCAGATCTCTGCCAAGCCAAAGCTTGTGCAAGACTTAATGTAAAAGACTTGTCTGGCCATTGTATCGTTGGATTGATGCGTGTTCCCCATTTATTCTAATACGACATTTAACCAAAAACTCTTAGTTCTAATGAGTAAAAAAACAAATTCAACCAACATTAAGGAAAAATAAAAATCTTAAAGTACGTAATTAGTTTGCAAACCTTGCAAGAGAAACTAAATCTCATCTCTCTTAGATATTGACCTTGAGCTTGAAGAAGACCTCCACAAACTGGTAAGAAAGCACTTGTACTTAACCCCTCACCAGAGACATAAGTCAATTGCCCATTTGGAAATTGCAAATCAATGAAAGACTGCATAGAGAGAAATATACAGATACATAAGGAGGAGAAGAAGAAGAAAAATGGTCATAAAAATAAACAAAATAGCCTAGTGAAGGGAGGGATAAGTATTACAGATATTACATCTCAGTGCAAGTCCACTGTTACCGAGACCAATTCTAAAATATAATCACTTCATACCTTTTTTTTTTTATGACTTCATACTTTCAAATATCAAGCTGGTACATGGTAAATAATAATATCGGGAACCTTAGCAGATGTAGAAGTCACTCAAACCTCTATAGGTGAATGAGTGTACAGAACAACAACAAGTTCTACCAACTAGGTTAATAATCAACAAGTCCATAACATTAGTTTATATCACAAATTAATGCAATTTTGGGGATATGGCTGCTTGTGTAATGTGTTTTGATGTAATTTAAGGATTGATTTTCAATGTTTCAAGTAGATTTCCATAATGGCCATTGCTAATCGAGACAGGGAGAATAGCTAAAAAATTCCCTCCCGACCCCATCTAAGCTATTGACTTAATCTTGCAGCATCACAATAGATTTACAAAAGGTTTAAAACAAAGACACCACTATTACAACGATGATAAAAGGAATATGGAGGAGAGGAGCAGGAAGGATTTTTCTGGTTGTAAATAATAGTACTGGGGTCATGGCCTCACAAGATTCAGGTGCGGCAGATCAAAATTAGAAAGAAAACCAAAGAAAAAACATGTTGCTGTATATATATATATATATTTATTTATTATATATATATAAATATTTATAATGTAATATTTAAAAAAAAATTAAAAAGAAAACCTGCTGGGCATGAACCATGCGTGAACGGGAACCCTTTGCCGAGAACCAACGCCGTCGAGAACCCGTGCCTCCGCCAAGAACCAGCGCCGCCGCCACAAACCGAGATGCAGGAGCCGAGAACCCATGATGTCGAAGAAGATTTCTCTGGGTCCCGAGAGCCGACGCTTGCTGCTCGCCTCCTTCGTCGCCATTCACCACCCAGCAGCCATCGTTCACCCACGCTCCTCCGTCCAGCAAGCCCTACCGAAATCCCCAAATGTGACCAAACTTAAATCCCCAAATGTGACTGATTTTTCTTGTCTTTATGTTATTTTGAGTTTTCTACTCTGTTTTATTTTGTGCTGAACAATTTTGACCCCCAATTTTTGAAAAAAATGAAGTTTTATTTGTCCCTTTTACTAACAATTTTAAGGACTCGCTTTGGGAGTCCTTAATATTTTTTTAGGACTCACTTTACGAGTCCTACAAAGTCATCATTTCTAATTTTTCAACCAAGAACTTTTTAGGACTCGCATACTTTTTTAGGACACTCATTGCGAGTCCTAAATTGTGTTTTTTCAGGACTCTCAATGAGTGTCCTAAAATTTCATAAACATTTTTAAGGACTTGCATTTAGGTGCGTGTCGTAAAAGAGTGTCCTAGAAAGGGTATTTTGTAGTAGTGATATTTCTTTTTAGTCTCAAGTTATCTTTTGTTGTGACTAAAATATTTGAACATTAATCTAGAAAATTGTAAATAATATTTTCTTAAAATTATATTTTTCGTTTTCGTGGGTGCGGTATATGGACCCCGCGTACCTATGCTATCAGCACTGAGAGTCAGAGACTTATTACAGGGAGGATGTATAGGTTTTCTGGCTAGTGTGGTGGATACTACCAGGGTTTTCCCAGCAGGGCCGAGAGAGACCAAGGTAGTTTGTGAGTTTTTGGATGTGTTTCCTGAGGAGTTACCAGGATTGTCGCCACGCATGGAGATTCAATTTGTTATTGAGTTAGCACCAGGGACAGAACTAGTATCAAGGGCACCATATAGGATGGCACCAGCAGAGTTGAAGGAACTGAAGATACAGCTATAGGAACTTCTGGATTTGGGATTCATCAGGCCTAGCTACTCTCCATGGGGCGCTCCATTTTTTTTTATTAAGAAGAAGGACAGGTCTCTGAGGATGTGTATAGATTATAGAGAATTGAACAAGTTGACCATCAAGAATAAGTACCCTCTACATAGGATCGATGACTTGTTTGATCAGCTGCAGGGAAAGACAGTGTTCTCAAAGATTGATCTTCGATCTGGTTATCACCAACTGAGGATCAAGGATGAGGACATAATGAAGACAGCCTTCCGAACGCAGTATGGGCACTATGAGTTTTTAATCATGTCTTTTGGTTTGACCAATGCCCCGGCAACCTTCACGGATCTAATGAACAGGGTGTTCAAGGACTTCTTGGATCAGTTCGTCACGTCTTAATCGACGACATTTTAGTATACTCCAGTTCAGAGGCAGAGCACGAGCAGAAACTTCGTCAGGTTTTACAGAGATTAAGGGAGCATCGGTTATATGCCAAGTTTAGGAAGTGTGAGTTCTGGTTGCCAGAGGTGACTTTTCTTGGACACATAATTGGCGCAGAGGGGATTAAGGTGGATCTGTCCAAGGTGGAGGCAGTGAGAGATTGGTCGAGGCCAAAAAATGCCTCGGAGGTTAAGAGTTTCCTCGGGTTAGCAGGTTACTACAAGCGGTTTGTAGAAGGATTCTCAAATATTGCTACACCAATGACAGAGTTGACAAGGAAGAATCATAAGTTTGTTTGGTCAGAGAAATGTGAAAACAGTTTCCAAGAGATGAAGCGATGACTTATTACTGCACCTGTGTTGAATCTTCCTTCGGAGGAAGGAAAATTTGTGGTATACTATGATGCATCGAGTATGGGTTTAGGTTGTGTGTTGATGCAGAATTAGAAAGTTATAGCTTATGGATCGCGGCAGCTGAAGGAGTATGAACAGCAGTATCCTACCCATGATTTAGAACTGTCTCAGTGGTATTCGTACTGAAGGTGTGGCGACATTATCTGTATGGGGAAAAGTGCGAGATATACACTGATCATAAGAGTTTGAAGTATTTCTTCACCCATACGAATCTGAACATGAGGCAGAGGCATTGGTTGGAGTTGGTTAAGGATTATGATTGTGATATTCTTTACCACCCAAGGAAAGTCAATGTTGTGGCAGATGCATTGAGCCGGAGGGGCTCGGGGCAGTCATTTAGTTCTATTCAGATCTCCAGAGAGTTAGCAGATGAGATGACCAGGGCAAGGATAGAGCTGGTGGTGGGCCAATTAGCCAATGTTACCTTTCAGTCGACCCTACTTGAGCGAATCAAGGAGGGTCAATTGGTGGATGTGCAGTTATAGGAAGTTTGACAGAATATCTTAGCAGGGGTAGCTAAGGATTACTTTGTTTCTGAGGCTGGTATGCTTCGATATCAGGGGTGGATTTGTGTTCCGGCAGATCAAGGGATCAGACGAGAAATACTAGATCAGTCTCACACTATGTCGTACTCGCTTCATCCGGGTACCACGAAGATGTATCAGGATTTATGGAGATTATATTGGTGGCCCAAGATGAAGAAGGATGTAGTGGAGTATGTGGCTAGGTGTTTGACATGTCAGCAGGTGAAAGCTGAGCATCAGCGACCAGCAGGACTGCTTCAGCCTTTGGGTATATTCTCGAGTGGAAGTGGGAGGACAATACCATGGATTTTGTGGGAGGTCTACCCAGGACAGTGGGACTTTATAACTCGATGTGGGTGATAGTAGACAGATACACCAAGTTTGCTCATTTTCTGCCGGTGAATTCGACTTACAAAGTGGATCAGTATGCAGAGTTGTATGTGGGGGAGATAGTTCATCTCCATGGAGTTCCTAAGTCTATTGTATCTAATCGAGACCCTATCTTTACCTCCAAATTCTGGGGAGCTCTACAGAGAGCCATGGGGACTCAGTTGAAGTTTATCACATCTTTTCACCCTCAGACTGATGGACAGTCTGAGAGGACTATTCAGGTATTGGAAGATATGCTTAGGGCGTGCGTGATTGACTTCAAGGGATCTTGGAGTAACTATCTCCCGTTGATTGAATTTTTGTATAACAACAGTTATCAGTCCACGATTGGAGTGGCTCCTTATGAAATGCTATATGGAAGGAAGTGTAGGTTGCCCATTCATTGGGATGAGATGGGTGAGAGGAAATATTTGGGGCCAGACATGGTTCAGAGGAAAAATGAAGCTATTGAGAAGATCCAAGCTAGAATGCTTGCTTCAAAGAGTATACAGAAAAGCTACGTAGACCCTAAGCGTAGAGACATGGAGTTCCAGGTTGGGGACCACGTGTTTTTGCGAGTTTCACCACTGCAATAGGTGAGGAGATTTGGAGAAAAGGGCAAGCTGAGCCCACGGTTTGTTGGACCTTTCGAGATTCTAGAAAGGATTGGACAGGTGGCTTCTAGGTGGGCCTTGCCACCGTCATTGTCGAGAGTTCATGACATATTCCATGTTTCTATGTTGCGGAAGTACGTCTCTGATTCGACATGTGCTGAAGTATGAGGATTTGGAATTGCAGTAGACTTTTCTTATGAGGAACGACTGGTTCAGATATTAGATCGAAAGGACAAAGTTCTACGGAATAAGACAATTCTGCTAGTTAAAGTATTGTGGAGGAATAACAAGGTCGAGGAAACGACCTGGGAGCTTGAGTTGGTGATGCGGGAACAGTATCCCGAGCTATTCAGGTAAATTTCGAGGACAAAATTCTCAGTAGGGGGGGATAGTTGTAACGACCCAAAATCACTAATAAGGCTTAAGGGCCTTGATTAGTGTGCCAGGAGGGTACGAATGGTTTATGTGTGAATTAAACAGTTTAATGCATGATTCTGTGTTAAGCATGCTTGTATGATTATATGAATATATGAAATGCATGTGGGCCCCATTTGGTTGCTAGGAGCATATTTGTAATTTTAGCCCGTCGAGGGCATAAATGTGATATCTGTATATACTGTGATTGATACCACTTGTGATGCACGACCCGAGACGGTCCTAGGAAGCTGTCTAGCTAGAAAGTCACAACGGGGTCAAATACCCTGCTCAGGAGGAGCTTAGGGGTATTTTGGGAATATTATAAAGTGTTCGAGAATTATAAGGTAGCGGTTAGTAATTGAGTAATGGTTTGGACATGTCGGGATTAAATGTGGATTTATAGGAATACTTGAGGATTTAGCGGGATTTAGGTGCAATGACAGAATTGCCCTTGAGATTGTATAAGACTTTTATTTAAGGGAAAGGGCAAAGTGGTAATCTGGCTTTAGGAGAGGATAACCTTGGCTAAGAGGAAGTCATTTACGTTTCTTTTTCTACACTTTGGCTTAAATTAGTTCAGCTGGAAGTTTAGAGAACCAAGAAGCTAGAAGGAGAGGAGGAGCTAGTTATCCTTGAGATCAAGGGAGGAATTCAGGGCTGAGATTGGGTCAAGCATCAGCCAACAATAATTCAGAGGTGAGGCTTCATCTTCTCATTGAGTCTCCTTTCATGTTTTAGAGTTTGGGTTGAGTACTAGAAATTGGATGTGTAGCTTAAAGATTGAGAGGTTCATCTTGGGAATCAAAAGAATTAAGCTTGGAATTGGATTTGGAGGTGGTTCAAGGTCGAATCCCTGGTTGAGGTAAGAATTTCGTATATCTCATAAGCTTATTTTCTGGTGTAGTTTAAGTTTTATAAAGGGTGGTTTAAGTTTTTTTGAAATTGAAGCCACTAGGTGAATCTTGGGTTTGATTGTATGATTGGGCTTGTGGTTGTTATTTCTGAGTTGCCATACTATTTATTTGGAGTTTTAGGTTGAGTTGGGACTTGGGTGTACCTTGGGGTTGACTTGGAAGAGTTTTGGCTCGGGAAAAATGCTAGGAAAAACCCAGTTTTCAGGGTTCGCGTATGAGCGTCACGGTCATGTTCTTCCGTGCCGCGGCACTAGATTGAAACAGGAGTTGGGGACCATTCTGGGCGCCGCGGCCCCCATAGGGATGTGCCGCGGTGCTAGGCTAAATTTAGGAAAAGGGAATTTGAGTTTTTAGGGTTTTGGATCATGGGGCTCAGGGGACGCTTCCGCTACCTTGTCTGGGGAAACGGGAGGTCCCGAGAGCACGGGATTGGTTCTGGTAGATGATTATGAATTGGTTAGTAATGAGAATGCAATGTATATGTGCTGTGACTAGGTTTTCGACGAGGCTCGGGTTAGAGGACCGCGCTTGGGATTTCTGTGCTCAAGAAGCTTGGGACTTAGGTAAGAAAACTGCACCCGGTTGTGAATTTATAATGGGACTAAGGGTTCCCTGTTGTAAATGTTTTATGAAGGATGGTATTATGCCATGTAAATAATAAACGAAAGGCCTAAGAGTGCTAGAGTTTACGTTGGCGCACAGGGGGCGTCTCAGCCACTGGTAGCTGAGGACAACTTATTATTCACTGAGCTCAGTTTAAGCGGACCGGAGTTAGTGGGGTAAACAGAGGGTGCGACCTAAGGGCGTCGACCCTAATTATCATGTGATTTGATTAATATTATTGATTGATGAATTTGTTATGTTGAATAGCTGAGTTTTGGTTTGTTGATTCTCTGGCTATGTCTATAGACTATGTGATTAATGTGGTATGCTAAGTATATGAACATGCTTTAAGGGTTATTCAATTGTTATCATTGTTTGTGCTATAACGTTATATTTTCTTGTTGGGCCTTGGCTCACGGGTGCTACGTGGTGCAGGTAAAGGCAAGGGCAAGCTTGATCAGCCCTGAATCGAAGAGCTCTGAGGGCAGAATGTACATGATCAGCTGCTCAGCTGCCACGGTTAAGGAAGGGACAGGAACGGGAGGACCATAAATGTCTATTTTGCCCTTAGAGTGGCTAGCGGTTGTTTGTACTCTGGAAATTTGTAAACTGAATTTCAAACACTGTTTCTTTTGGGATCCCTTGTACAAAACGTTTAATTATATGAAATATAACTTTTATGACCAAACTCCTTTAACCCTAGTTCATTAGTGGTATCAGTGACACATTTTTAACAAAATGACTTGATTAGCAAGTCCTGCACCCTTATAAATACACAGTGTAACGGTCTTGGCAGTGAAAGCACTTATCTTTACCTTTCTTGTTTTTCTTGTTCTTCCCCTTAGGCATTTTTGCACTTGATTGTGCACTTGTCTTTGAAGCCTTGGTGTTGGTATTTTTTCCACCTTTTCTCTTATTTCCAGCTTTCGAAGACGAACCTTGGTTAGCTTCAGCCTTAGCTGGATCAGCAGCAACAACAGTAGTCTTATTTTCTCCTCCCTTACTAGGTCCACCCATGATAGACTCAAAAGTGTGAATCTTGTTCATGAGCTGCGTCAGTCCATAGTTGAGTTCATCACGAACGTGCGGACATGGTGCCATTCGAGCATTCACGGTGTCATCACGTATGTGCAGAGACGGTGCTATCCAAGCATTGATGGTGCCATCACGAGCATTGGCGGTGCCATCACGAATGTGCAGACACGGTGCTCGTTCTGGGGATTCCTCAATCATGACGAATTCAGAGTTGTCATCAATCAACTCTATGTTGATATTCTGCTTCCAATTAAGGAAGTTTTCTCTAGTGAGTTTCTCCATCGAAAGTTGAGAAAGGATGGGAGTAAACACAGACACTATTATACTACAAATTACCAATAAAATAGAAAGCAATCGCATTTGCTCAATAAAACTTATATTCACACAAATTTCAAGAAATAGCACAACATATACCAAAATATGTAAGATATGAGAAAAAATACCAAAAACAATCCTATCTCTATTTCTTTAGGTTTTTAACTAATCTATGATATCCTTGTCCCAGTTGGCGAGAGTCAAAAATAGCACTAGTTAAATAGAGTTGTAAACTCATTTAATAATGGACACCACTATTAATGACCTACTATTAGATCAAAATAAGAAAACAAAATCTCTTATTTTATGAGCTAAACCCACGGTTTCAATAATCATAGATTTAGTCATAGTAGTCACCGTAGGGGTGAGTCTAGTAGAATTTGACCTATAATCTATCTTTCAAAATCTAACCTTATCAAAATCGCTAATGAACACCTTCCGTAGGGGGACAAATCAAAGTGCCTCAACGCCCCATTAAGCTATTGACTATGTTAAACCAATGGTGGAGATCAAATATAATTCTTAAAATAAGCTCATTATTAAATTAAAAAAATATTATTTTATTATTTATTTTTATAAAATTAATGACTATGGTTTTCCCAAAAAAAATTAAACAGATTAAAATTTTTAAAACCAAAGTCCTATAATTTCCTATTAATTCTAAAGTGTCACATTGAAACAAATTCAATTAATTTAGAATTAATTTGTTGCTAATCAATATTCAGGTTTAACTAATATAATAAACATATACAATTAAGTCCAGCTCAGGTAAATTGGCCTTAACAATTGGGCTTGTATGGAGGAGGGCTGGGTCCAGTATGTCGTTCCCACTACAAAGGCCCCCTATCTTCCATATAAGGTCCAAAAGAGAGGAATTTAAATATTTGTTTTATTAATTGATTAGGCCCACTATAGTCAAGCAAAGCAAATGAGCCTTCACAACTGGAATCATCCACAAGAGAGGAATTTAAACTTTATATTTTCTAATGGGCCCAAATAAAACCTATCATTTTATGAATATTTTATTTGGCAAAAACCATATATCTAACAAACATATGGGCCACTATATGCATCTTAGCCCAATTGCAAAAATACCACATATAGTGCAAACAGACATGTTATAATTGGATGGGCCTAATCATGTTACTATATGAGCAATTCTATGAATTTATGCAAAAATACCACAATTAATTTCATTTTCAAAAATACCATAATTAATTATCTAGAATTTATCAAAAAATTCAAATTTAAGTCAATTTAAATTTCTTTTATCAACAATCAACTTGGTTTTAGGTTAATTTGAAAAAAAAAATATTAATTTAATTTAAATAGGATTTATCAACAATTAACCAAAGTTAATTTAAATCTCATTTATTAACAAAATATTTTATTAATTGGCTGAAAAAAAATTGATATTAATCAAAATTTAACCAATTTTAAAATCAATATCTAAACTGTTTTTCAAAAATATCTTGTGTTGGTACAACTATAAACAAATATTTTAACCATTTTTAAAAAAATAAAATATTAATAGTTATAACAACCCTAAAATATCTTAAAACAGTTAATCAAATTCAAATATCCATAAAAATATCTAACTAACAATATTAAAATTTCAAATAATTTAAATATGAAAAACTATAGAATAAAAAGATATTTATATTTTCAAATAAAGATTTAATAAAAATATCAAGAATTTAAAAGAAAATATCTTAAATATCTAATATCTTAATTCTAATATTTTAATATATTAAAAGATTTAAAATTAAGTTGTTAGTCTATTTTTAAATTTGAATTTGCATATTTGTAGAAAATATTTAATTATTTGAATCTGAACTGACAAAAATATCTTATTTAAAAAAACAATTTTAAATGAAAAATTAAAAAAAAATTGTTTTGATTATAAATAATTTATTTCCACAAATTTTATTTTTCTTTAATTTAAAAAAAATTAATTTTTTTTTGGATGAATAGTACATGTGCGCATGGGCAGCAAGGCCAAATTTTTCCAAAAAAAATTTCAACAATTTTTCAAACAAAAACTATTTTCTAATTAATTTTTAACATGTTTTACACAAAATAAAGCATATATAAAAATTAATAGCATAGAAAACACTACAAAATAACCTAAAAATTGCTAATAATCACATAAAAACATGAAAACCATCCAATTATTCAAACACATCAAATAATCCAATTTTTAACAAGTTCATGCATGAAAATAAAGATTACCAAAGGCTCTGAGGTGAGTTGTTAGGAAAACTTTTATACAGAATCATTATTTATTTTTATGTAGATCTAATATTAAACAAATAAATATGAGATAACCTAGAACATGTTTCTAAAATTGAATTCAAAGAGAAACAAAGGTAAGAATACTTACAGTATACGCAGCGGAATGAAAGAGTCATTCATTCAGTTTCTCTAACTCTTGTATCCTTTATGTCGTAGAGTATTATCAAGAAACTAAACCGTTCTTCTAATTTCTTCACAGTCTTCCAATGTATCATTAGAATCACCTAGACTAGTATAGACAATTCTCAACACATGAGATAGATACAGAGAGAAGAAGAGAAAATAACAAAGAGGCTTAGAAAATGATTTGTGTTTAGAGAGACTCTAAAACTATCAGAAAACTAGTTATTAAACTTATCTGTCGTCTTTTTTTACTTCTCTCTAAGTACTTATTTTATAGACTCAATTATGTCATTTAATTTAATTAAAAAATCAATAAAATAATAGCCAATTTGAGGCCCTAGGTCGAAATTATCATGGGCTTTAGGCCCGTGAAATTTCTCATTTGATTATAAGCTCATTGAACTTAAAATCAAGGCCTGTATTATTTTCTATTGATTTAATTAATTAAATAATTATTTATAATTTGAACATTGATTTAAACTTATTTATTAATTTAGATACCAATTTATCTTAGTTAATAAATCTTCCATAATTTCTCTTTTCTTCTAAAAAATACATAACTCTGTGAAACTATCTAAAATTGACCTGGTCAACTATGATAGTTCTAATTGATACTTATATCTATTAATTGAGACTATCTAGATGAATTTATCCAAGGTACAATGGGGACCATGGGCATATGAAATCAAGCTCCAATAAATTATCATAAATCTAACAAATAAATTTACTAATTTATTAATTCCTCATGACTCCACTATAGACTCGAAATTACACTCTTAAATTCACAGAATGCTCTATAACGAATATAGATACGCTATTTATTATCCATTGTTACAACCATAATTTTCACTCAATCCTCTATAAGACGGTCTAGAATGAGATAGGACTAAAATTCCATTTTACCCCTTGTTGACGCGGTTCTTCGCCAACAGGTAATTAAGAGAAGAAGAGAAAGGGATTAGTGCCAAATGTAGAACCGAAATAGATATATGATCTTAGAGGATGAAAGAGGTGACTCAAGACACGTTTTTTAAGTGGTTCGAAGGTTAAAATCCTTCTACTCCACTAGTCAATATTATTGATCTATACTGAGTATTTGATTATAGAGTATTTCTTACAAGAGATTATTTTTCCAACCCTTATCAACTCCCAGGGTCTCCATATTTATAGGAGGAGGCACCTGGAAGTTGGTAAGAAGGTCATCCCGTGACCTTCTTACTTGTCGTATCAATTCTGTGACATTCATGATTAATTCCTAAACCTGACACATAAGTGTGGTCAAATCAATAGGTAAGGAGGTAATGGGCCTCACGGCCCAACCCAGTCGTGGGTGTCTGAATACGCACGTTCCTGATGCGTGTCCGAGAAGTCAGAGGGATATCAGACACGTGATGCCTGATATATGCACGTTTACCTTGCGTGTGTTGACTTCACAAAGGGTCATAGCCTCCATATGAAGCTCGTACCACGAGCTTCATACTTAGCTCGGTCTTCGACCTTCGGAATCCCTGCCCCAGCCTTGGGCAGTGAAGGCGAGCTTTTGGGGCTTCCTCGAGCTAAGAAGGCACGACATTACGACAGAAGCTCCGACCCCTGGGGATGATCATGAGGTAATCATGGTTAGGCTGCAGCTCGGCTTGCTAATCAGCCTGTGGGAAAATCAGGGCGTACACCCCTCATTGTATTTTATCCTTAAAACACTTAGTTCCTTGTAAATGATATTTCAGTAAACTAATTTAATTACTGAAATGTGATCTCTATCATTTAACACCTTGAACCAAACTAAAAGGAAACCATTGTCTCACTTCTTCATCAGAAGCTATAGATGTTCATATCTATGATTAACACTCCCACTCCATTATACTACCGAGTTCCCAAGATGTAAGTATGGGCTAGTCCGTAGGGTAAGCTGGTAATGAACAAGTCAAAGAACTCAAATAATACAATCAGTTAGAATACTAACAACTCATAATTGAGATTGAATTGACCTATGGTCAACTATATGATATGACTAGAATAGATAATAACGGTATGTTTACTTATCTTATCAACTATCAATATCGGTCCAGTCCGATGTAATAAATACATCCAATCTTATCTACTTTGCTAATGTTCTGGAAAGAACATAACACTGTAATGTGTAAGTAGATCATATCGTAGATTGGCAAGTCAATGTAAATCCCGTGCACTGATTAATCTTAGGACTAACTTATTTTGAACATATAATCATACTTATATTCCACTGTGATTACGTCACTATAAATAAGATTATCTATATGCTCGAGATTTAGTAGAAGTTTATATTACACAAATAATCATGAAAATAAAACATGTGAGCAAAGGGATTGACCAAGTCAAAAAATGATTTCTATTCTTTTATTGATAATAAAATGAGATTACAAAGAATTTGGGTTTTAATTAGGGCATAAAACCCCAAAAGTATGTAGACGGGTCTTCCAATGAAAACGGAGCCTGAGCGAACTTTATCTGGGTATCCCCCGAAAGGCACATAGTTCATAGTGCCCTGAGGTTTGTAGTCGATGCCTCCAACATTGAGGGTGAGTACGAAGAACTTATTGCTGGACTCCAGGTGGCCCTTAAGCTTAAGTTCGAGGACCTCAAAATCTTAAGTGACTCACAACTCGTAGTCAATTAGGTACTCGGAGAGTACCATCCCGGAGGACAAAGATGGTTGCTTATCTGGCAAAAAGCCAGGGAATAAAATTATAATGCTAATGCCCTGGCCAAGCTTGCTATCGCCAAGGACGTTGAGTTAATGAACATGGTCCCTATTGACTACTTGGCAGCTCCAAGCATCTTAGCCCCGAGGAGGTAGAAGCAATCCAACCCCAGGATGGCTGGACAAGAAAGCAGCATGGAAGGTACTTTATCATGAACCTTGGTATGTGATCATTGATAGTAAGTTGTACAGGAGAGGATATTCATTGCTCTTCTTCCGATGTGTGTCAAAGCAAGATTCCATCCTTATACTCTGGGAAGTACATAAAGTGTTCCATTTGACTAAGAATTAAAGTTAGTTTTGAGGACTGCGAGCCTAGGGGACAACACTATTTGCCCAATCTGTCTAAGCACTAAGAATAATATCTTCAAGCTCTATGTATGGCAGATTTCCTGGGCCCCGAGTTGTTGGGAATCGCACTAAAAGGTACTCCCGAGGACTATGAGCCTGGGGGACAACACTAAGTTCCTAAAATTGTCCAAATACTAAGAGAAGTCGATAAAGTCTCGAGACCAAGACTCGAGCACAAGACCTAAGTCTCTAAGACTTGAGGCTCATGGACGGATTGACGTTTTGGACGCTCGTGGCGTTACGTTAAGTTGAGTTGCGTTGCGTTGCGTTAATACCCAACCAAATCAAGAAGACCAAATTGCATAATTACTAAGTGTTAGTATGTTAGTAAAGAGGCAATAATGGCAAAAAAAAGTAGTGTAAGCTGCATAAAGGTTAAAGGTATTTACAATCGCGCTTGGGGAATCGAGCATTAAATTATTTATACCCCAATAAACAAAAAGGCATGCAAGCCTACTTAATTAAAACAAAGAATAGAAAAGCAAAATCACTTTGGATTGTCGCTCGGAGGAACTTATGCTACCACTTCCATGATGGCATCTGTCTCGGAACCAGACCAGCCACCACAGCTTCCTTTTTCTGAGCTGGCTTGGTCACCTCGGCAAGAAGGCGCTCCTCAAGCATCATCTGCATGTTCGGCTTCTTCGTGAATGACTAATCCATGTCCTTATTTCCCTGCTATGCCACAAATAGGGTGTCATCTAGCATCACAATGAGGTCCCCTCTCCAGCTCCTCTGCTCGATGTCGGAGGTGTTCGTTCTCCCAATCGAGGCTCTAAGTGCAGGTAGCGACTTGCGCGTTAACATCCTTTGTCTTGGTGGCCTCCTCCTAGACTTTGGCCAGATCTGCGGTGCAAGTAGAATACTGCTCAAGGCTAAGGCGGAGTTCCTCTCGAGTAGCTATGAGGTCCACTAAGAGCTTGTCGTTAGCCTCCTCCACGGTCCAAGTATGACCCGCGACCTCTTCCAGTAGCCTCGCGGAGGTGTCCTCGAGCGTCGGCATTTTTGACTGCTTCGTGGACAGCTGGGTCTCAAACTCTAAGGCACGGGCCTTGAATTCCTCCAATTCCTAATGGAGTTGCAAGTGCTCCACCAACGAGAACGCAATCTCCTTGAGTTGTGGCATCTCCTCTCGAAGCTCATTCAACTCAATGGACTTCATGCTAATGATGTCCCCGAGTCATTAGTTGAAGGCCACACTCTGCACCAAAACAATACTTGTTAGATCGATGAAAAAATTAGATAAAAAAAAAGAGTTAGAGAATTGAGACTTACCCTTAGTGAGATGTGGCGAGTGGCAGCTATCAACGAGATCTTGTTGTCGTTGCCACAATGAAAAAAGTTGAAAAAGGGCATGTCTCATAGGGACTCGGCCAATCCATGGAGCAGCTTCGAGGCAAGCAGAGCTGTCCTTTCTATAACTCTCTCCACAAGGAGAGGCTCTAGCTGCTCGCAGCTAAGAGGAGCTACGGGACCATGTGGTTTGTCTTCCTGCGGATACTTTGAGAGGACTTTGAAATCCTCGTTTCCCTCGTCAATAAGAGCGTTGAAGTACTCAATCACTTGTTTATGCTTTTTGAAGTCCTCCCCCTCAAAGTGCTCGAGAAAGACCACAAGGCAAGGTGTCCTAAATGAAGGACAGTCAAGCATCTTAGAAGGGATTTCTTTTCCCTTACAAGAGGACCCCTCATCTCAAAAAATAGAAACTTAAAGGTCAATGACCTCATTGATAACCAATGGCCGCAGCGGAGTGGTAGCTGCAGAAGCTGTAAGAGCCACCAAGGCTGGAAGCATAGCATTCAGGGACAGAAGAACCATAGTTGACGCCTCTGGAGTGTCTATTCGAGAAGGTCCCGAAACCCTCTGGCACTTCAGCCTGACCATGTTAGATAGGCTCATAGTTTCTTCACAAAGAAACAAATCGGGTTAGTCCTCGGATGGAAAAGGAAGGAAAGAAATGAAAGAAAATTTCAAAGGCAACAACACATGCATGCAAGACATAAAAGAAGTCTCCTCGCTACCACAATAAGGCTTCCCTAGGTGGAGAACAGAGTTGGCAAACTAACGGATGAGTCATCCCATCTTCTGTGTCATGTTGGTGTCGTATTGACAAAACCATACCATTTGAATGGACGTCACCTTGTCCAGAGGCACAAACCCTTGAGGGTGTTTCCTCCACTTTGGATGGCGAAGAAATATTTAAATAAGATCTTGATAGTCATAGTACTCCTCATCAGTCTAAGGATGCCCCGAGCTGTTACATCCTTAGAGTCGTTACTAAGTGAATTTAAAATGTGCAATTAACTCGCTAATCGAGGTTTTAAGACAAAAGTGTAGCTAATCATAAAAAGAGCCACATAGGTTGAGAAAATAAGTCCATTCATTGAATATTATAAAGCATTAAACATTTGGAATCCCAAAATACCGTTTTAGAAATATTTACAACTCAAAAATATAACTAAAGTCGACTAAACGACAAAATTAGGTTTAATACAAACGTCTCCCAAAAATACCCCTAGTCGTGGCAGCAAGGCAGGCCAAACATGTACGTGTCGCTTCATGCTCTCCGTACTCATGGTTGGTCGACTTTCCCCTTGCCCTTACCTGCACCATAGATCACACATGAGCCGAATCCCAGTAAGAAAACTCCACACAAGCAAATAGCATATGCAAAACAATCAATTAACACATAACAAAACTTCAAGGCTAAACACATAACAGCCATGCCATCCCAGGCGCTTTACCAGTCCCTGGGTTCACGGTCTACACCATGGTCCACTAATTGTCCCCACAAATACAAAGGGTACCTCCCCTTCTGGTTCAAAAGTCACCATCCTGCGCTTGCAGTCAATCGTCGCCCCACACTTCGATAACCAATCAATTCCTAGGATCATATCGAAGTCATCCATCACTAGCTCAATCAAATCAACAGACAACTCCCTGCCATCGATCTCTACTGGAAATGCTCTAATCCATCTCCTAGAGACCACCAGTTCCCCAGTCAACAACAAAGCCTCGAAACCCCTAGCATACAAAACACTAGGTCTACACAGCTGATCTATCACTCTAGAAGACACAAACGAATAAGTAGCTCCCGAATCAATCAATGCAATATAAGAAGAACTAGCACTAGAAATCTGACATGTCACAACCGAGGGGCTAGCCTCCGCCTCAGTCTAAGTCAAGGTGAACACTCTAGTAGGACCGAGACTATCGCCCTGCTTCAGCTCCTCTTTCCTGGCTTGTGGGTAATCTTTCTTCAAATGGTTGGCACTCCCACAGATAAAGCAGGCCCTGATCCTACACTCACCCTGATGTCATCGCCAACACCAAGGACACACTGGAAAACTCCTCTAGTTGTCACCGCCACCCTGACGGCCGCCAAAAGCACCACGTGCCCTCCTATCCGAACTAGGAGGAACAAAAGAATCTGGGGCCTTTCACTTCTGCTCATTGGAGCCAGTACCCCGACTGGATCCAATAAAAGGAGGAACCGTCCTCCTGGCATCATACCTAACAATGCTCTCTCTCCATATTTGATCCTCGGACCCTCAGCTGAAAGGGACTTGTCCACCACCTGGGCATAAGTAGTAGTCTCTCGATCCAAAGTAATCTTCACATCACAGACGATCATAACATTCAACCCCCGTGCAAATCTATCCCTTCTTGCCGCATCAGTCGGCACCAAATCTAGTGCAAACTTTGCCAACCGATCAAATTTCAAATTATACTCAGTAACAGTCAACCGGTTCTGAGTCAGGTTGATGAACTCGTCAACCTTCGCAGCTCAGACTGCAACATTGTAATATTTCTCATTGAAGATGTTTTTGAATTCTTCCCAGGTCATAACTACCACATTCCTCCTCCGAGTCACTACATCCCACCAGATGCGGGCATCTTCTCTGAACATGTAGCTGGCACAAGCTACCCTCTCATTCCCTTCCACCCTCATAAAATCCAGGATGGAGGAAATCATATTCATCCACTGCTCTTCCCGTAGTGGGTTTGGTCCACCCTTGAAGGTGGGAGGATGCTGCAACCTAAACCTCTCATACAAAGGTTCCCACCTGTTCTCCATAACAGGTTGAACCAGAACTGGTGCCATAGCCTGCTGAGCTAACAACCCAGTGGCCTAAGGAGGGGCCTGTTACCTCAACTGTCGAAGTTCTTCCGCAGTTTTTTCCAGTCTCGCTTCCATTTTAGCAAACATCTGTGGCCAATTCTGTGGGGCAGGTGGAGGGTCCTAACCCTGGTTGTCACCCTCGGCCCTACTGCCGCGGAGTCTCGATGATTGTCAAGGCATCTCAATAATATGCCTGCAATCAACGATGCCGCTCATTAGGCATGATAACAACATCCAAAACCTCCTCCCAATTCACATCAGCCAACCATAACAATAATCCACATAACATACAAATAGCATATAACACTCAACGGACCATGCCCTGAAATCATGCATATGTTAACTCATTCATCATGCTCTATATAAAATAAGCAGGCAAATAGGGCAGCTAAGCACATATTCAAGCATTTAAGTCAACCATTACCAACCAACCCTGAGTCGAGTTTGTCACTGACAGCGAGCATACATGTTCGATCAATCTCCAGAAACCATAAACCTTGGCTCGCTCTGATACCAAGTTGTAATGCCCTACTTCCTTAGAGTCGTTGCTAAGTGAATTTAAAATGTGCAATTAACTCGCTAATCGAGGTTTTAAGATAAAAGTGTAGCTAATCATAACAAAAGTCACATAGTTTGAGAAAATAAATCCATTCATTGAATAATATAAAGTGTTAAACATTTGGAATCCCAAAATGCCATTTTAGAAATATTTATAACTCAAAAATATTACTAAAGTCAACTAAACGTCAAAATTAAGTTTAATACAAACGTCTCCCAAAAATACCCCTGCCCGTGGTAGCAAGGCAAGCGAAACATGTACGCATCTCTTCACGCTCTTGATACGCATGGTTGGTCGACTTTCCCCTTGCCCTTACCTGCACCATAGAGCACCCGTGAGCCGAAGCCCAGCAAGAAAACTCCTCATAAGCAAATAACACATGCATAACCATCAAATAACACATAATAAAACCGCCAACAGGCTAAACACATAACGTCCATGTCGTCCCAGGCGCTTTACCAGGCCCTGGGTTCGCGGTCTACACCGTGAGGATATCCCAGGTACCCTATAGGGTCTATGCCTGGCAACTCGCACTCTGCATGCTTAACGTTGTTCCTGGCCCCACGTTGTACTCAGCCTTGCCGTTCCCGGCCCTCGCCGTTCTTAGCCTTCATCGTTCTCGGCTCTTGCCATTCATTCACATATATGCACACATAGCATGATTAAACAAATACTTAAACACGTATAAACATATTCAATGGGGCCTACGCCCTCCAACACAAACTATAGGGCCTCGCCCTGCTCTACGGGTACAACAATTTTCTTACCTGTGTCCCGAGCTTTCCAGGCACCGATGTCCCGAGCACAGTCCCCTAGTGTGAGCCTCGTTGAAAACCTAGTCACAACGTATCAATAACATCCATCCATCAAGTTCCAATCCATTAAATTACTTTGGGTCATAATTCTAGTCTCCGGGACCTTGAATTCTATCAATCTGGGTCATAAAATACATCCCGAGCCTTAACTTTTGGATTCCCGAGCCTAAAACCTCCTTGAAGCCCAAAAACACACTAAGTGTCGCGACCCCATGAACCCATGCCGCAACCCGCCTCAACCAAAGAGCCCAACCCCCAAAACAGGGCATGCGCGTCGCGGCCCAAGCTAGGGAGTGTCGCGGCCCCCCCTCCTTCCTGGCCTCCCTAATGTTCTAGAGGGTCGCGGCTCAGCAAGAACAATGCCACGGCCTGACCCTTCAAACCCAGAAAAATCCTCCATTTTTACCACCAAAACCAATCCAATTAACCCTAAAGTAACCCTAATAATTCAATTCAATCATCACAAAAGCTCTACTATAACCTCAACAACAAAACCTAACAAGAATTCACCCCAAACCTCATCTAAAACTCAAGAATGATTCTTCACCTAGCTCACATGCATAACTCTGAAATACCACCAGAAAATCAACATAATTCATCAAGTTAAAAGCTTACCTTGGTGCTTAATTAATCCTCTGAATTAATCCCCTAAGTTCCAAGCTCCTAGCCCCTAAAGTTCCATCTTGATTCCTTAGTCTCTGGTTAGTTTTTCACCAAAACCTCCAAGCTTCCAAGGGAGAAGAAAGAATTTAGAGATATACAGAAAGAGAGAAAGAGAAAGAGAGAGAAAGAGAGAAAGAGAAAGAGAGAGAGAGAGAGAGAGAGAGTCGGTTCCTTAGTTTCTTAGTGCTTCCTCAATTTTGATTTATTTAACTTAAGTCTCTAAGGTTACCTCAAAGGCTCGGTGTACCAAAAACGTCCCCAAGGGCAAAATGGTAAATTTTCCCAATATTCCCTCCTGAACATTCTAACTTCAAATATATCTCCAAATATTTATTTTCATAACCCGATAACCCAATAAAACATCTAATGCTTGGAATACCCCTCGACTCGCCCGAAGTCGTGTATTCAACCCCATTATGACTTTCTAGCTAAACCGCTCCCTAGGACTGTCTCGGATCGTGCAATGCATATATATAAGAAATATATCACACTATTCACAATTATTACATTTATGCCATCAACGAGCTAATATTACAAACATGCCTCTAATAACCAAACGGGGCCCACATGCATATTTAATTCACCTAAGCATGCATCTCTAATCACATACTCATCAAATTAACATATTATAATAATAAATCACGTATTGCCCTTCAGGCACGCTAATCAAGGCCCTAAGCCTTATTAGCAAATTTGGGATGCTACAATTATCCCCTCCTTACAGAAATTTCGTCCTCGAAATTACCTGAACATCTCGGGATACCGCTTCCGCATATGTGATTCAAGTTCCCACGTCACCTCCTCAACCTTGCTGTTCCTCCATAGACTTTCACCAAGGCGATGGTCTTGCTCCGCAAGACTTTGTCCTTCCGGTCAAGAATCTGAACTGGCTTCTCATCATATGACAAATCCTAATCCAACTCAATACATGCGTCGAATATGATACATACTTCTGGAGCATGGATATGTGAAAAACATCATGAACCCCTGATAAAGCTGGAGGCATCGCCAATTTGTAAGCTACCTCTCCAACCCGTTCCATAATCTCAAAGGGGCCAACAAACCTAAGGCTCAGCTTGCCCTGAACACCAAACTGTTTCACTCCTCTCAAAGGTGAAACCCTAAGGAACAAATGGTCACCGACCTGAAACTCTATGCTCCTGCGTTTCAAGTCCGAGTAACTCTTCTGGTGACTCTGGGAGGCGAGCATTCGAGCTCTAATCTTTTCAATCGCCTCATTGGTCCTCTGAACCATCTCAGGACCCAAGTATCTTCTCTCACCCGTCTCATCCCAATGGATATGTGATCTGCACTTCCTCCCATATAGCATCTCATACGGAGCCACTCCGATAGTCGCCTGATAACTGTTATTATATGAAAACTCAATCAAAGGGAGATACTTACTCCAAGATCCCCCAAAATCTAGCACCCAGGCTTGTAGCATATCTTCCAGTATCTGAATCGTCCTCTCAAACTGTCCATCTGTCTGAGGATGATAAGCGGTACTAAGATGCAACTGTGTGCCCATAGCCTTCTGCAGACTCTCCCAAAACTTAGAGGTGAAGGTGGGGTCCCTGTTAGATACTATCGACCTCGGAGCCCCATGAAGTCGAACAATTCCTTCACATACAATTCGGCATACTGCTCCACAGTATAAGTCGCCCTGACAGGTAAAAAGTGGGCAGATTTGGTATAACTATCCACAATCACCCACACCAAATCATGTTGTCCCACGGTCTTCGACAAACCAACCACAAAGTCCATGGTGATATCTTCCCACTTCCACTCTAGAATCCCTCGAGGCTGCTGTGGATGCCAAAAATCCACCAAGAAAAAAATCCCCAGTGCATGGTGAAAATACAAGGCTAAAGGTCACTTAGTCACATTATCAGGCTCAGACCTATAAGTCTTGTGAAACTGAGAGATTGTCCCAAGGGAAGCATCACTTAGTGAGCCATGAAGTGTGGCCTTTGTGGATGCTCAATATTCCATGCCCATAAAAGACTCAAAGTGTATGCTTAGGCCCCATAAACGCCCAAAAATATGGCTGGGTTGGGGTGACCCCGAGCCACTGTTGCCTCTCGCGCGGCAGCCCTGATGGCCTTGCGCGCGCCAGCACCAGGCGAGGCCACCCCTCGCGCACGCCAGCACCAGGCGAGGCCACCCCCTCGCGCGCGCCAGCACCAGGCGAGGCCCTTTTCCTCGCGCGCGCCTAGCATCAGGCGAGGCCACCCCTTCGCGCACGCCAGCACTAGGCGAGGCCACCCCCTCGCGCACGCCAGCACCAAGCGAGGCCCCCTGCCTCGCACACGCCCAGCACCATGCGAGGACCCGCATCCCGCGCGCGCCACGCCATTAACAGGCCTTCCAAGGAGGTCTCGTGAAGGAATAGGAGCCATGTCATGGACTTCAAAGTCTGAGTGGCATGGGAGCCACGCCAAGGGAGCCGTGTCCACAAGGGACTCGCAAGGAAGGCGTCTCGCCTTGCACCCTTAGACATCTGTTGAGGCCACATGCCCATCACCCATGCTCATGAGTGACCTCGGGGTGCTTCAGGCATCCCATGCCAAGGACCCGAGAGCCTCGCCTCACGTCACGACCACTGCATGCACCAAGTGTCTCATTCCCTATGCCTTGAAGACCTCAATGCTTAGACGTCCGGGTACGAGTCGAATGGAACATTCATGTACGATCTAGTAATGGGTACGGCCCTTAAGACCCTGTATGTCGAAGTACGGACACCCGTACCAGTGGGGGAGTGGGAATGCCGGAATAAGAGTTATGGCCCGTACGTCTACGTCCAGGAGTCAGAGTCGACACCACTACCACCTGCGCCACTATGTCTGTCCCCACTCCACTGACATGGGTACGGACAAGTAGTGGAGACATCCTCCTAACGCCTGCCCCTGTACTGGATGCAAGACCTCAGCTTCTAAAACCACTCTCCTGACAGAGTACTTATGTACCATTTGGTCTCCTGGACCACCATGTATCCCAGGCCATCAGAGCCTACTATAAAAAGGACCCCTCTCCCACATGAGAAGGGGTTGGAAAATTCATTGTATGCAGAGGCTATTGAGAAATATACTAAGGGTTGCTCCATTGTTTATCTATGTTTAGTTTTCCTTAAAGTTTATTTTCAGTTCTTATATAAACTTCGCCTGACTTACCTTTGAGTTTTCCGATCTAATTTCGTTGACGAGATTTCACCGTCAACAGTTGCAATAACCCTGCTGGCCTCTGATGTTCAGCCTTTACCTGCTGACAAGTTAAACACTTGGCCACATAATCCACCACGTCCCTCTTCATTCCCGACCACCAATACAAGGCTCTCAAATCTTGGTATGGATGTAAATAATAGGGGCTGGTATGAGATTCATCCAAGATCTCTCTCCAAATATTAGAATCCATCGAAACACAAATACGACCCTTGTACTTTAGTAACCCCATCTCTGAGATAGAAAAGTCCTTAGCAGCTCTGACTAAGACACTCTCTCTGTGCCCTCTCAACTGGGAATCCTTCCCCTGAGCCTCCTTGATCCTCTCAAGGAGTAAAGACTAAAGAGTGAAGTTGGCTAACCGACCAACCACCAACTCTATACCCGCTCTAGTCATCTTCTCAGCTACTTTATCAGATATCTGTCTCAAACTGAACAACTGTCTTGGGCCCTTCCAACTCAATCCATCAGCCACTACATCAGCCTTCCCAGGATGGTATAGGATATCACAATCATAATCCTTTACCAACTCCATCCACCACCTCTGGCGCATATTCAGGTCCTTCTGAGTAAAGAAGCACTTCAAACTCTTATGGTCGGTGTATATTTTGCACTTCTCACCATACAGATAATGTCTCCCAACCTTAAGTGCAAATACCACCACTGCCAACTCCAGATCATGCGTGGGATATCTCTGCTCATGCTCCTTTAACTGTCTCAATGCACACCTTTCTGGCTTGCATCAGCACACACCCTAAACACTGTCTAGAAGCATTGCAGTAAACCATAAACTTATCATTGTCTGTCGGTAAACTCAACACTGGCGCAGTGATTAGTCGCCGCTTCAGTTCCTTGAAATTGTTCTCACACTTGTCTATCCATACATACTCAGTCTTCTTCCTTATCAAATCAGTCGACGGTGTAGGTTTTTTGGAGAACCCCTCAACAAACTGCCGATAATACCCTGCCAACCTCAAGAAACTCCTGACTTCAGGAACGCTGCTTGGTCTAGGCCAATCTCTCACTTCTTCAATCTTACTTGGGTCAACCAGAATCCCCTCCTTACTGATAATATGGCCCAGAAACGTGACTTGCGGTAGGAAAACTCGCACTTGCTGAACTTAGCATATAACCTATGCTCCCTCAACTGTTGCAATACCAAACATAGATGTTGTTCTTGCTATGTCTCTAACTGAGAGTACACTAGAATGTCATCAATAAACACAATCACAAACTTGTCCAGATAGTCCTTGAAAACCCTATTCATCATGTCCATAAAATTTGTTGGGGCATTGGTTAATCTAAAGGACATAACTAGGAATTCATAGTGTCCATATCTCGTGCGGAAAGCGGTCTTTGGTATGTCCTCTTCTTTGATCCTTAACTGATGGTAACCTGACCGGAGATCAATCTTGGATAACACTGTCTTTCCCTGTAGCTGGTCAAATAGATCATCGATCCTCGGTAGTGGATACTTGTTCTTAATGGTCAACTTGTTCAACTCCCTGTAGTCAATACACATCCTAAGAGATCCATCCTTCTTCTTGAAAAAGAACACTAGAGCACCCCATGGCGAGAAACTCGGTCTGATGAACCCCAAATCTAAAAACTCCTACAATTGAATCTTCAACTCCTTTAACTCTGCCGGAGTCATTCTGTAAGGTGTCCTGGATACTGGCTCCGCCCCTGGCGCCAACTCTATAAAAAACTCAATCTCCCGCTGCGGCGGCAACCCTGGCAGGTCTACTGAAAATAAATCTGGAAACTCACATACCAATCTGGTCTCATTCGGTCCAACCAAAACAACCCTAAAGATATCCACAATATTCGCTAGGAACCCTATGCAACCTTCCTACATCATGTCTCTAGCCTTGAGTGACCATCCCGCGCTTGCAGTCAATCGTTGCCTCATACTTCGATAACCAATCCATTCCAAGGATCATATCAAAGTCATCCATCACTAGCTCAATCAGACCAACAGACAACTCCCTACTGTCTATCTCTAATGGCAATGCTCTAATCCGTCACCTAGAGACTACCAGTTCCCCAGTCGGCAACAAAGTCTGAAAAACCCTAGTATACAAAACACTAGGTCTACACAGCTGATCTATCATTCTAGCAGACACAAACGAATGAGTAACTCCCGAATCAATCAATGCAGATTAAGAAGAACCAACACTAGAAATCTGACTTATCAAAACTGAGGGGCTAGCCTCTGCCTCAGTCTGAGTCAAGGTGAACACTCTAGCCGGAGCGAGACTATCGCCATGTTTCGGCTTCTTTTTCCTGGCTTGTGGGCAGTTTTTCTTCAGATGGTTTACACTCCCACAGTTAAAGCAGGCCCTAATCCTACACTCACCCAGATGTCGTCGTCTGTACTGAGGACACACTGGAAAACTCCTCCAATTGTCACCTTTGCCCTTACGGCCGCCAAAAGCACCCCGTGCCCTCCTATCCGAACTAGGAGGAACAAAAGAATCTGGGGCCTTTCACTTCTGCTCATTGGAGCCAGCACCCCGATTGGATCCAATAAAAGGAAGCATCGTCCTCCTGGCATCGCGCCTAACAGCGCTCTCTCACCATATCTGATCCTCGGCCCCTCAGCTGTAGGGGCCTTGTCCACAACCTGGGCATAAGTAGTAGTCTCTTGATCCAATGTAATCTTCACATCACGGATGATCATAACATTCAACCCCCGTACAAATCTATCCCTTCTTGCCGCATCAGTCGGCACCAAATCCGGTGCAAACTTTGCCAACCGGTCAAATCTCAAAGGATACTCAGTAACAATCAACCGGTTCTGAGTGAGGTTGATGAACTTGTCAACCTTCGCAGCTCAGACAGCAACACTGTAATATTTCTCATTGAAGATGTTTCTGAATTCTTCCCAGGTCATAACTGCCACATTCCTCCTCTGAGTCACTACATCCCACCAGATGCGGGCATCTTCTCTGAACATGTAGCTGGCACAAGCTACCCTCTCGTTCCCTTCCACCCTCATAAAATCCAACACGAAGGAAATCATATTCATCCACTACTCTGCCCGCAGTGGGTCTGGTCCACCCTCGAAGGTGGGAGGATGCTGCAACCTGACCCTCTCATACAAAGGTTCCCACCTGTTCTCCATAACAGTCTTAACCGGCACTGGCACCATAACCTGCTGAACTAACAACCCAGTGGCCTGAGGAGGGGCCTGCTTCCTCAACTGTCGAAGTTCTTCCTCAGTTTGTTGCAGTCTCACTTCCATTTCGAAAAACATTTGTTGCCAGTTCTTTGGGGCAGGTGGAGGATCCTGGCCCTGGTTGTCATCCTCGGCCCTACTGCCGCGGAGTCTCGATGATTGTCGAGGCATCTCAATCAACGACGCCGCTCATCAGGCATGACAACAACATCCAAAACCACCTCCCAATTAACATCAACCAACAATAACAGCAATCGACATAACATACAAATATCATATAACACTCAACAGGGAATGCCCTGGCATCATGTATATGTTAACTCATTCATCATGCTCTATATAAAACAAGCAAGAAAACAGTGAAGCTAAGCACATATTCAAGCATTTAAGTCAACCATTACCAACTAACCCAGAGTCGAGCTTGTCACTGACATCGAGCGTCATGTTCAGTCAATCTCCAGGAACCATAAATCTTGGCACGCTCTGATACCAAGTTGTGACACCCTACTTCCTTAGAGCCGTTACTAAGTGAGTTTAAAATGTGCAATTAACTCGCTAATCAAGGTTTTAAGACAAAAGTGTAGCTAATCATAACAAAAGTCACATAGTTTGAGAAAAAAAAATCCATTCATTGAATATTATAAAGCGTGAAACATTTGGAATCCCAAAATACTGTTTTAGAAATATTTACAACTCAAAAATATAACTAAAGTTGTCTAAATGACAAAATTAAGTGTTACACCCAGATTTCGAGACCTGAGGTTGTGACCTCGAAAGCTGGATTCGTCAGGTGTGAGCTTGCAATAACTAAAGTGCATGCTCGTGATCTAGATGCCAAAACCTCGAAAACAGGTGGCAACCTCGAAGATAGGTAGCCTCGAATTCCTTTCTAAGCTCGGAAGACATAACATCAGAGTATATACATTGTCAGGTGTCGTCGGATTGAGTAGCCCGAGCTTGGCATGGGTATGAGCTCGAAATGTAATGGCCTCGGTGGTATTTACCCGCTCCAAGCTGGTCTTGGGGAAAGTTATACAGCTCGTAATTTACCTAGAGACCTGGACTGACATGATGCTGATTGCTGACCTCGAACGGCTTAGTGAGGCATCTGATGAGACGCAGTCCATACATTCAAAAGATATTTATTGTTGTAACTTCCCTACATTAAAGGGATATTAACTAGTCTATTATATGTCTCCTGGTCTTCAGGGGACGTTTCCTTGTATAAAGGAGTTACAAAATTTAATGTCATTATTCCCATTAATGAAGAGGGGTATCTTCCTGAAGTATGTGGGAACGAACTCTGAAAAATCTCTATAAATAGAGAGGTCATGAACACTTGAAAAGGACCAAATTTTTTTGATCTTGAGAGAATTTTTAGAGAATTCATCCCTGAAGGATTTCCAGAAAACTCCAAAGTCCTAATAAAAAAGACTCGTGGACTAGGCAGAGTTAACTGCTGAACCACGTAAAAAACCTTCATTGTTCTACTGTATTACTCGTCTTTGCCATAGTTTTTATTGTTTACGTGCTCTACATTTTAAGTTGACAAAAAACGGCGTCAACATTAAGTTTAATACAAACGTCTCCAAAAAATACCCCTGGTCATGGTAGCCAGGCTGGCCAAACATGTACACGTCGCTTCACGCTCTCCGTACTCATGGTTGGTCGACTTTCCCCTTGCCCTTACCTACACCATAGAGCACCCATGAGCCAAAGCCCAGCAAGAAAACTCCACACAAGCAAATAACACATGCATAACCATCAATTAACACGTAACAAAACCACCAACAAGCTTAACACATAACGGCCATGCCGTCCCAGGCGCTTTACCAAGCCTTGGGTTCACGGTCTACACCGTGAGGATATCCCAGATATCCTATAGGGTCTCACCCTGGAAACTCGCACTCCGCATGCTTAACGTTGTTCTTGGACCCACGCCATACTCGGCCTTCGTCGTTCCCAGCCCTCACCGTTCTCGACCTTCGTTGTACCTGGCTCTTGCCATTCATTCACATATATGCACACATAGCATGATTAAACAAATACTTAAACATGTATAAACATATTCAATAGGGCCTACGCCCTGCAACACAAACTATAGGGCCTCGCCCTGCTCTACGGCTACAACAGTTTTCTTACCTGTGTCCCGAGCTTTCCAGGCACCGATGTCCTGAGCACGGTCCCATAGTCCAAGCCTCGCTTAAAACCTAGTCACAACGTATCAGCAACATCCATCCATCAAGTTCTAATCCATTAAATTACTTTTGGTCATAATTCTAGTCTCCGGGACCTTTAATTCTATCAATCCAGGTGATAAAATCCATCCCAGGCCTTAACTTTTGGATTCCCGAGCCTAAAACCTCCTGGAAGCCCAAAAACACACTAAGTGTTGCGGCCCCATGAACCCATGCCGCGGCCCGCCTCAACCAAAGACCCCAACCCCCAAAACAGGGCATGCGCGCCGCAGCCCAAGCTACAAAGTGTCACAGCCCTCCTTCCTTCCTAGCCTCCCTAATGTTCTAGAGGGTTTCAGCTCAGCAAGAACAATGTTGTGGCCTGACCCTTCGAACCCAGAAAAATCCTCCATTTTTACCATCAAAACCAAGCCAATTAACCCCAAAGTTAACCTAACAATTCAATTCAATCATCACAAAAACTCTACTATAACCTCAGCAACAAAACCTAACAAGAATTCACCCCAAACCTCATCTAAAACTCAAGAATGATTCCTCACTTAGCTCACATGCATAACTCTTAAATACCAGCAGAAAATAAACATAATTCATCAAGTTAAAAGCTTACCTTTTTGCTTAATTAATCCTTTGAGTTAATCCCCTAAGTTCCAAGCTCCTAGCCCCCAAAGTTCCAACTTGATTCCTTAGTCTCTGGTTAGTTTTTCACCAAAACCTCCAAGCTTCCAATGGAGAAGAATGAACCGATAGATAGAGAGAGAGAGAGAGAGAGAATTGGTTCCTTAGTTTTGGAGTGCTTCCTCAATTTTGTTTTATTTAACTTAAGTCTCTAAGGTTACCTCAAAGGCTCGGGGTACCAAAAACGTCCTCGAGGACAAAATGGTAAATTTCTGCAATATTCCCCCTGAACATTCTAACTTCAAATATATCTCCAAATATTTATTTTTATAACCCGATAACCCAATAAAACATATAATGCTCATAATACCCCTTGACTCACCCCAAGTCGGGTATTCAACCCCGTTGTGACTTTCTAGCTAAACCACTCCCTAGGACTGTCTCAGATCATGCAACGCATATATATCACAAATATATCACACTATTCACAATTATTACATTTATGCCCTCAACGGGCTAAAATTACAAACATGCCTCTAATAACCAAACGGGGCCCACATGCATATTTAGGTCACCTAAACATGCATCTCTAATCACATACTCATCAAATTCACATATTATAATAATAAATCTCTTATTTCCCTCTAGGCACACTAATCAAGGCCCTAACCCTTATTAGCAAATTCAGGATGCTACACAACCTTTGCGAAGTCTAGGAGAAGAGTCGGGTTGATTCACATGGGGAAGCCACTTGGCTAAAAGAAGTGGTCCTTATAGTCCCTCGCGTGGTTCTCATTACCACTCGGAGCCTTGTAATTCATACCCGGGTACGTATACTTCATCAAAGTATAGTACCCATCTCGCTCATCCTTCTTCGGCATTGTCGAAAGCTGTAGGTATACCATATCTTAGCTGGAGAAGGAAAAAGCCAGCTCTATCTCTTGTACAGAACAAAAAGCTCGGCCAACACCAGATATCCATTCAGGGATAGCTAGAATGGAGCTATGCCAACAAACTTTAAAAGTTGGCATAGTACTAGTTTGTGGCAAAGTTGCACCATCTTGGAGATGAGATGCACTCCAGGCCCCGAGGCCGTGGACGCTCTCATGTGCTTTCTCGACCTCCCGAAGCAGGCGCACCCATATGTCACTGGTGTCCATCCTGTGGTGCCAGAAATTAAAAATCATAGGCATGCATATAATACCCTCAACAGAATTTAAAAATAAACTCAAAGCCAAACAAGAAAAGGAGAATTAAAGACTTACTCGAGATGAAGTGCTTATATGTGCTGAAGTGAGCCCGGACATTAAAAATAGTTTGTTGTTTGACCAGAATTAGGATGATTCTCGCCAACTGTCTACAGTATCGAGAACTCGAAAAATGGGGGACATGTGAGAAGCAATGAAGTGAAGAAGAAGAGAGGGTTTTAAGGTTCTGAGGTTTTGAATTTTGAATGCTAAAACTGATTTATGAGAGGCAGTTCTCAAGAGTAATCCAATGGTCAGGATCCAAAATGCATGGATTTTGATCATTTGCATGTGAAAGGGATGCCTCGGGTATGGGGAAAAAGGACACTTAGGGTACGGATTAAACATTTTTGTTCATGGAGTGGACTCCTCATTAATGGCACAGACTGATGGACCCAACAATAGGGAGTCAACACGTGGCACTACCTTTTCAAGAGTGTGACGTCATGAAGAGCTCAAGCATGTCCTCCTGAAGACCTTTCGAATTTCCCTTCTTAGTCTAAGACTCCATTGTCCAAGAACAACCAAAGACTTGGGGGGCTAATGTTGTTCGTATTTTCACCACTAGACGTGGCAGTAATTAGAGGAGTAATTAAGCTCATTGATCTCTGATGAGGCTTCGTACAACTTGCGTAGAGTTCTTCAGAGTGTAAAACACCTCCAAGTGATGTGATCCACCCATACATTGATGCCTCAAAGTGTGGTCACACCCCGAGGTCCGTCCTCGAGGCGCACTTGTCTCCAAGCGATGCCACATCCCATGCTCTGTTTCCAAGATGTGGATGTCCCAACAAAAGGCCACGACCCAAGGACCATTCAGGTGGACCTCTCGCTTTCTTCATTCACCAATCGCCTAGTTTTAAGACTCTTGTCCTTAGGCCTGGAGTAGCTGCCAGGTGTCAATCGCTGCAGCTGTGGCCCACCAAAATTTCGTCTGACAAATTTTGGTGAGCCTCGCGTAGTGTTGTAGAGTTCGTATAGTCGACAAACGACACTTCCCATAACGATGCCCGACATGGGTGAATGTGCAGTCATATCCTGAAATTGTCACATACATGTTCCCCGTAAAGTTGGTGGGCAGCTTTCTACAAATGAGCCTCGTACAATCTGCCTAGACCACAGGTCTTCATTAGTGCATCCCTATATAATTAATTAGCATTTTACTCCCCAAATACTGAGGAATGTTGTATTAATTGTCCATTAATGAAATTAATCACCAAAAGCAATACATATGCTGCCTGAGACTCCATTGAAACTTTCTTAAACAAGCTTCAAACTCACTAATACCAAAGACTCATGGACTAAGGCTTTTTTATAGCATGAACCACGTAAAACCTCCATGTTATGTTCTTCTGTTTTCTGTCAAGTTCTTAGATTATGTTGATAGAGAAAAAAGCAGTCAACATGCTATACATTCCATAGTTTAATCCAAGTAAAAAATTAGAATAATGACATGTGCACCCTAAATCTGTATACAGACATTACACACAGTGGCGTGACAGTGTTTTTTAAAAAATGGGTCCCAATTTTAATATATGTGATTGGCTAAGCTAGTCTGCCACGTCACTATGTGTAATGTTTAGGTACACATATCATTACTCAAAAAAATATGGTCTTTTAAAGTCAACCCACATGCGATCCCCTAATAAATTACTCAAACAACCATATGTTTCTAAATTTTACTATTTTAAGACCAAAAGTATTATTCATCAATAATTCTTTTTATGTAATTATGATTTTTTTTTTAAATTTTAATAATATCAATTTTGGCGAAAAGTCATTTTAACAAGGGCATAATATAATTTTAAAAAATCTTTTTAAATTTGATTGATCAATTGCAGCGACTATATGAATAAATGTGGCGGTATTGTTGGTGTAACAATTTTATTTTTGTTAAAACTACTTTTAATTCATATAAAAATTAATATAATTTTGTGAAGAAATTATATTATTAATATTGTGTGTGACTAAATTACCTAATTTTATATTTAAGGTGTAGTTTTTTTTTTAAATATTAAATAAATGTTTTTGAAATAATTAAACCCTAAAAGAGTTGTTTTTTTTAAATATATATATCTATTAAAATATTAATGGTTAAATCAACAAAACATAATAAACAAAATTCAACAATAAATTTTGTATAAAAAGTTTTGCTGATTAGTTTAATAATATTTTGATTTATTTAATGTTGTTTTTAATTATATAAATTTTTGTTAAGAATTTAAATTTTTTTAAATGTCAAAAAAGATTTAATTTATCTCTTAGAGGAATTATTTATTTATTTGTTTCTATCCCAAACGTAATCTTATACTTTTTTCCTTAAAAAACAAAGTAAAATAAAAAAGAATAAGAATAAGGTGTAATAAATTCAGAAGATTATGAATTTTTGTGGCAAAAAGATAAAGTTAAAATATTTTGCTGTAAAAAAATATTAAGGATATAAGTGTATCAAATCGAAAAAAATTAAGAACTTTCACATTAGATATCCTTAAATTTTCTATTAATACCACAAGGAACATATGTATTACATTAATCAATAATTAAAGGAAAATTTGCGACAAAAACTATTAAGTAGTCTGAAAAGTTGCACTTAAGTCATTAAGTAGTTTTTTTTTACAATAGTTATCAATAAGAAGGCTGAAAGGTTGCACTTAAATCAATAAATTGATTTTTTGCTGGTAAAAGTTAGTAAGTAATTTAAAATATTACAATTAAGTAGCTTTTTTTTTAGTTGCAAAAGTTACTAAAATGTCTATTTCAGAGATTTTGTATGACCGTAATTAGTGATTTTTTTAGGAAATTGAAATATCATTGTAAGCTTGATTAAAATTAGCACGATGAACATGCATCACATTAATCAATTAATTAACTTATCTAGTTGATCGTAATTAGTTATTTTCTTTTGTTTATAATATTACACTAGACTGGATGAACATGCATGAAAATAACCAATTAATTAATTTATCTCAATTGTACTAGTCTATTCTTCATGATCATTTATAATAACTTATATATAGTATTTAGTCAAGGATGGCCTTGATGATGTGATATATTTGAGAGTGTTTGACTTCTTAACTAAAAAACAGTTTTTTGTTTTTAAAACTTAAAACTGTTTTCTGAAAAATAAGGGTCTGTTTGGCATTGTCTTATGTTTTTTGTTTTAAAAGTTGTGTTCTCAGAAATGAGAACAGAAACTGTTTTTGTAGTTTTCAAAAAACAAGAGGTGTTTGGTTAATATTTTCTAAAAATGATTTTCTTGTTTTATTTTTTTTAAAACTTAAATATAATGTTAACAAATATATTTACAAAGAGAAAAATATTTTAAATGTTTGTAATAAATAATGAGATAAAATGATTTGAAAAAAAATCATGAAAAATAATAAGTGAGAAAGTAAGGAGAGAAAATTTGAAGAAATAAAAATTGAAAAGAGAGAAATTGATCCAAAAAATATGAGAGAGAATATGATGAGAAAGAAAGTGAAGAGAGAGAAGTGAGTAGAGAGAAAATGATGAGAGAGGAAATGATGAGAGAGAAAATGAAGACATATTAAGTAATGAGAGAGAAAGTGATGTGAGAGAAACTGAAGAGAGAGAAACTAATGAGAGAGAAAATTATGTGACAATAAATGATGTTAGATAATAATAAATAAATAAATGATATGAGAAAAAAAAAAGTGTTACACCCGGATTTCGAGCCATGAGAATTGTGACCTCGAAAGCTGGATTCGTAATGAATGGACTCGTAATATCTGGAACACGTCCGAAGTCTAGGCATCGAGCTTGCGAAGCAGAGACGACTTCGAAGATGGTAGCCTCGAGATCCTCACAAGCTCGAAAGACAGACCCCGAAGTACGTCTATTCTCGGGATGGCCTCGGATTAGGGCTCCGAGCCTGACACCCGTATGAGCTCGAAGTCATGTGGTCTCGGGAAGATGCTATAGCTCGAAAGTCAACAAGAGACCTGGGTGAATAGGGCCTTGGCGATATAAGATAACAATTTTGAATATCTTTGTGAATCATCAATGAGAGACGCGGTCTACATTGATTGCTATAAATCCCCTATAATCAAGGGATATTAATTGTTCAGTTATACGCCCTCTGATCTTCAGGGGACGTTTCCTTGTATATAGGATTACAGGCTTTGAATGCCATTAAATTTATTTGTATATAAAGAATAACTTCCCGAAATATGTGGGATAGTATTCTGAAACCTCCTCTATAAATAGAGAGGTCATGTATCATTGTAAAGGACTGGAACTTTTGTAATCTTGAGAGAAAACTCTGGGGAATTCATCCTTGAATTTTCAGAGATCATCTTAAGTTTAATAACAATGACTCGTGGACTAGGCAGAGTTAACTGCTGAACCACGTAAAAAATCTCATTTGTGTTATCATATTTTTATTGGCCATAACTGATTATTGTTTTCGTGCTCTTATTTCACTGTTGACGAAAAACGGCGTCAACAAAAAGATAGACAAAAAAATTTTGAGAACAACAAAAAACAACTTTTTGTTGTTCTCAAAATTTTTTGTTTTTTGTAACTTTGTTTTTAAAAATTGTTTTATGAAAACAACGTCAAACACCTCAACTTGTTTTCAAAAAACAGTTTTTAGCTTTTAAAAACAAAAAACCGTTTTTTAGTTAAGGTGCCAAACACCCTCTAAGTAGTCTGTTTGGTATTGTTTTTTGCTTTTTGTTTTCAAAATTATGTTTATAAAAATGAGAACAGAAAACTGCTTTTGTAGTTTTAAAAAAATATCAGATGTTTGGTTAATGTTTTCTAAACATAATATTTTAGTTTTAGTATTAAAAAATAATCTTAAATAAAAAATTAATAAATATATTTACAAAGAGAAAAATGATTTAAAAGTTTGTAATAAATAATGAGATAAAGTAATGTGAAAGAAAAAATAATGAAAAATAAGGAGAGAAAAAGTAAGGAAAGAAATTTTGAAGAAGAAAAAATGAGATAAGAGAAATTGATGCAAAAAAAAAAATGGGAGAGAAAGTGATGAGACTAAGAATTTTTTGATAGAAAAAATAAGGAGAGAAAAAAAATGAGTATATAAGAAGTGGTAAGAGAATAAACAATAAGATAATAAACGATGAACGAGAAAATAAGGAGATTAAAAATAATATTAGAGAAAGTGAGGAGAAATAAATTAATGAGAGAGAAAATAATATGAGATAATAATAATTAAAAATGTTATAAGAGAAAAAAAAATTGACAAAAAAATTAAAAACAACTTGTGTTTGGTAAAATTTTTGTTTTTGAATTTTTTAAACATAAAAATGGAAATATTATTTTTATTTTTAAAAAATAAAAATATGTTTGATAACTATTTTTGTTTTTTGTTTTTAAAAATAAAAAATAATAAATGCGTTTGATAACTTTTATTTTTATGTTTTGTTTAGCAATATAAAATGAGGTGGTGATTTGAAGAAGAGAAGAAAAAAAAAACTAAAAGTTGAAAACAATTTAAAAAAAATTTGAAGGTGAAACTTCTCTATTTTCAAAATTTAATAAATTTTGTTTAAAATTTTAAAAAATAAAAAATAAAAAATAAAAATAAAGTTACCAAATAGTATTTTATATTTAATTGTCAAATTTTTAATTAATTAAATAAAAAACTGTTTTTTTTTAATGGTTACCAAACAGGTAAAACCTTTTGTTCTCAAAGTTTTTTGTTTTTGTAACTTTATTTTTAAAATTTAATTTCTGAAAACAATAACAACGCCACTAATACTTTATTCTGAAATAATTACATGTGGACAAAATAGCATGACAAAATAACATAAAAAAAGTAAAAACTAGGTCTTTCTTTTGTGTGTGACATCTTATTTGTCTAACCTATCTTTTTGTTTTTCTAGGTATGCTATTATTGATAACCCAATTATATAACTAAAACTAATTAATTATTTGTATGTACAATTATTGGTGGTCCAAAGTCCAAACCCTATACAGTAAGCTCATATCTGTTCAAAAGACACATAATTTAATATTTACAAAAATCCCTACAATAATAAAAATATTTGTCACTGTCATGATTGCAATTTCTGTTTTTTACAATTTTTAAGCTTTCATTCCTTTTTCATTTCTTCTATTTATATACATTTATATTTATATGAAGGGTTAAATTTGTCTCTTTGCAAATCGCTATATCTTATCATCTGTGTGTGATAGCTCATCAGTACCGAGCTATAGCACATTAAGCCTCTCCACCAAACGCTGTCGTTCTGATTGATCGTAGTACGGACATGGGAAGGAATCCTTGCTACAACGTCGAAGGGTTGAAGAAAGGTGCGTGGACACCAGAGGAAGACCAGAAGCTTCTTTCTTACATTCAACAACACGGCGAAGGAGGCTGGCGTTCCTTGCCCCATAAAGCTGGTAATTATTTGATTTAATTAGTTCATTTGTAATATATGTTTGCGTATATATATATATATATATCAATATTTGTAATTATATATGCATACCATGAATGATGTAAATTAAGGGCTTTCGAGATGTGGAAAGAGCTGTAGATTGAGATGGGCTAATTATTTAAGACCTGATATTAAGAGAGGGGAGTTCAGCCCAGAGGAAGAACAGACTATTATTCGACTTCATTCTATTTTAGGCAACAGGTAAACTATTATTTTTTTATCATTATTATTAGCTTTTTAGTTTGTTTTCCAGATTTTAGATTTGAAAATTTTGGATTATTCTTAGATTTGGCATTCCTAATAATACATTACTAAGTTCATTAGCTACTGTAGGTAATTACATGTCCTAATATATGTGTGAATGTGAGTTTTTCTTTTTGAACGGTATGGATGTGACTTTTTCATCACGAATATTTATATTAAATAACTAATAAACATTTGGATTATATTTGCATGGCCGGTCAGGTGGTCCACCATAGCCAAAAATTTACCTGGGCGAACGGACAACGAAATCAAGAATCACTGGAATACTCGACTTAGGAAACGCTTGATCCAATTGGGAACATATCATAATCCTAATAATAATTCTTCTTCTACTACAAGTACTCAATTGGCAAAAAATGATCTAACTGATCCACCAAATTCCAAAGGCTCAAACATTTCCACTACTAGTACTACTACTACTACATCAGCGCATCAAATACTCAACGAGCTAGCTGCTTCTCCCAATCTCAAATCCTCTAATTGCCTTGCTTCACTCTTATCCCGACCAATCGGTGGCAGCGGCGGCTGCAGCGACAACGCTGAAGGCAGGGATAAAAAGGTCTTAAATTTGGCCACTGTACTTAACAAGGTGGCCACAACTTGTTTAAAAAACAATGAACTACAAAGTTGCCCAATTCAAGAAGCTGTAAAGACAGTTCTATCTAAATCTTCCACACCATCGCGTGAAGCTGCCACCAATCATAGTGAAAGTTATAGTATTTCAATTCCGAACATTAATTGGGCCAATAATACTAGTTGTATGGAAAGTCCTAACGCAGAGACAGGATCAATGGATCAAGAGTCAAAGTATGTCAATTCTGCCACGTCACCTCGGGTACTAGTATTGAATGAGATGGCTTCAAAGCTGGCTCATATGAAACGACGTCGTCCTGCGTTGCTTAGCAGCACTGACTGGCGAGCAAGAGGTGTTCTGTGCGAGCCCATGGGCTCACCTGCAGCAGCAATCCCGGCTGAGTCACCAGTTTCCCAATCAAGTCACGATGTGTGGCTGCTCCATGACATGGGATTCGACCCTCAAGACTTGTTCTCTGAGGAAATTCCTAGTGCCAAGGATGATTTCAACTATAATACGGTTAGTGATGCTGGTGATGATCTTGATCAAGTTGATCAGTTGATGAGAAACTTGATAGTAAATTTTGGAGATGATCTAATTTATTTGTAAACTTGTGACCTATTGAAATCAATGGTGGCGGTATACTATAGATGGTTCGGATAAACCCATTATTTACATTAAAAGTAAGACTATAATAAAGTTTGAATTTTAAATCGATTATGAAGAATACCAAAAATATTTCATATTTATTTTTGGGGAAATACCCCTTACCCAATCTTTTATTAAAATGCCATTTTTTTCAAAATACTCATCTCTTACCTCTAATTCGAAATCGTACATACTTTGGTACCATATACCTAAATTTGGCCAATAATATTTTATCAACACTATTACAAAATTTGGCTTTCCCGACACCCAACCACGACAGTCAACATAATTGCTTAGCAGGACTCTACCCTGACAGTTAAAAACTGTAGGCATAGAGAACAACGCCGACAACTAATAACTGTCACCGTTGCTTTTGACTGTCGTTATTGACCCCAATGCCGACAGTTAATTCGAGACCAATGCCGACAGTTAAAATGTGTTGCTATTGACCCCAATGCCGACAGTCAATTCGAGACCAATGCCGACAGTTAAAAGGTGTCGCTATTGACCCCAATGCCGACAGTTAATTCAAGACCAACGACAACAGTTAAGCATTGTCGCTATTGACCCCAACGCCGACAGTTAATAAAAGTCCAATGCTGACAGTTATAAAATGTCGCCAAAATTCAAATAAAAAATTATAATTAATGAATAGTATAATTTTAAAAATAAACTAAATTATGTAAATATATATTTAAAAAAAATGTATTTATTAAAAACTTTTAAAACTAGATTTTTTTTGTTTCTAAATTTTTCATATTATTAACTTTTATATTTATAATAATTTTTAGATCAAAATTTAAATTTATCATTCTTTAATATATTTATAAAATTAACTACATTATTAACTATATTATTCTTTAACATATTTAAAAAAATTGTATTAGTTAAAAAAGAGTTATTTTATTAATTGTAAAAATATTGTAAAAAAATTAATGAATAGTATAATTTTAAAAATAAACTAAATTATGTAAATATATATTTAAAAAAATTATGTATTTATTAAAAACTTTTAAAACTAGATTTTTTTTGTTTCTAAATTTTTCATATTATTAACTTTTATATTTATAATAATTTTTATATCAAAATTTAAATTTATCATTCTTTAAAATATTTATAAAATTAACTACATTATTAACTATATTCTTCTTTAACATATTTAAAAAATTTGTATTAGTTAAAAAAGAGTTGTTTTATTAATTGTAAAAATATTGTAAAAAAATTAATGAATAGTATACTTTTAAAAATAAACTAAATTATGTAAATATATATTTTAAAAAATTATGTATTTATTAAAAACTTTTTGTACGCCCTAATTTTCCCACGGGCTGATTAGCAGGCCGAGCTTCGGACTAATCATGGTTAGTCCATAAACATCCCCCAGGTCGGAGATCCTGTCTTGAGGTCGTACCCCCTTAGCTCGAGGAATCCTCAAGGACTCGCCAAGACTCCCAAGACTGGAGCGAGGAATCGAAAGGCCGAAGGTCGGGTCAGGTGCACAGCTCGTGGTACGAGCTGGATATGGAGGCCATGACCCTTTGTAAAGTCAACACACGCAAGATAAACGTGCATATATCTGACATCACGTGTCCGATATCTCCCTGACTTCTCGGACACACTGCAGGAACGTGCGTGTTCAGACACCCACGGCTGGGTTGGGTCGTGCGGCCCATTATCTCCTTATATATCGATTTGACCATACTTATGTGTCAGGTTTAAGAATTAATCATGAATGTCACAGAGTTGATATGACAAATAAGAAGGTCACAGGATGACCTCCTTACCAACTTCCAGGTGCCTTCTCCTATAAATATGGAGACCCTGGGAGTTGATAGGGGTTGGAACAAATAGTCTCTGGAGAGATATACTTTGTAACAAAATACCCAGAATATATCAATAATATTGACTAGTGGAGTAGAAGGATTTTAACCTTTGAACCACTTAAAAACGTGTCTCGAGTCACCTATTTCATTCACTAAGATCTTATATCTATTACGGTTCTATATTTGGCACTAATCCTCTTCTCTCTCTCTCTTAATTACATGTTGGCGAAGAACTGCGTCAACAGTTTGGTGCTTTCATTGAGAGCAAGTTCGATTAGTGTTGCTACAAACATCTAACTATGGTGACTACTCGATCCAGGCATGGCAACGAGACACAACAACATGATGGGCAGGAGGCTCATCATACTGCCATCCCTGATGAACAAATTCCTGAAGTCCAGCAGCGGCCAGGAAAGCAGCCGACGGGCCAAGACGATACTGGTAGTTCGGCGCCCCGGCCACCTAATCCAAACCCGTGTTATTATACTGCGGTGGAGATGGAGAACGCTCGGCTGAGGAGCCAGTTAGCAACTACTAGTCGGCAGATCCAGGATATCCTAGCCCGATTACCCCCTCTCACAACCAACGTTAACGTTGGAGAGAGGCAAGGTGAGGCTCCTAAGTCTCACCGGGGTAATCGATCCAAGCATAGCCGTTCGGATAGACTTCCAGCAGCCAACTTCACCCCTTCATCGCACCATCGAGACGCAAACCTCGGGGAAATGCCTGGGACCGGACAACAGCAATACAGCCGTTCGGTTAGGACGTCGACTCCTAGCTCTCAACCATCCTCGAGGACGCCCAGGAGAGCTCGAGGAAATTCCCGGAGGAGATCCGGGGAGGGCCCACGACATCAGCCCGTCCCCGAAGACCGTCCTGCGCCCCGTTCAGATCGCCCGGGGCGGGACCAGGAAGTTGGCAGGGCCGAAAGGCCCCCACCAAATTTAATCCGTCCAGACGGAACCAGGATCGCTTCTCCAATCAGGCATCCTCCATCTCCGATCAGATATCCGTCTCCTCCTCGGCCCGTTCGAGACATCCCAGCTTACGGGAGTAGTAGGAGAAACCCACCATCAGTGGGACCTTCCCGGCGTAGCAGGGCGCCGGAAGAAAGCTCGGGTCCTCACCACCAAAGACGGACTCTAAGCCTATCCAGCAGGAGTCATTGGACCGGCAGTCGCCGGAGTGATCTCTCTGGAGGAGACCTACGTCAGCGACTAAGTTCGGCACAAAGCCACCAGACCACCCAGGGAGGCGACCTTCGAGATCACCTCAACTCTCACAGAGAGGATCGAGCTAGAGATGGTAGTCAGGCTCGCTCGGGGGGGCCGATCCGAAGTACGTAACGGAGGGAATTCCCTAAACAACCTATCTCAAGATAGGAGGGGCAATAACCCACCTAATATGTACAATGGATCCGGAGCTGTTGAACAGCCCCGGAATAACCAAGGATCTCAGGACCAAACCCTCGAGCGCCTAACTCAGATGGAGGAACTGTTGAGGAAGCTCCTGTCAGAAAAGGAGAAAGACGAATATGATTTGGGAGATGAGATGGAACTCTTCGCCCCCAACATAGCAGCGACGACATACCTATCTGGTTTCCGTATGCCTCACTTATCAAAGTTCAACGGGGACGGAGATCCGTCGGACCATTTAGGGATGTTCAACACCCTGATGATGGCCCATAACATTGGCCCGGAGCTGAGATGCTTGATCTTCCCTTCCACACTGACCGGACCTGCCAGACAGTGGTTCAAGCAAAGTAAAAGACAGTCGATCAGCTCCTGGAAGACCTTCTCAGCTAACTTCAAAAGGGCATTCCGCGCCTCCTAGGCCGCCCGTGTTCAGGCTGACTCCCTGGCCAATGTGAGACAGCAGCCCGGTGAGACGCTGAAGGCTTATCTGAGCAGATTCGCGAACTTCGCTGCCCGAGCTAGGGACGCGGATGAAAGCTCCAAGCTCATGGCTATGAGAACCGGAATCCTTGTCGGAGGAGATCTCTGGAAGGATATACAAAATAAGGGAGTCAGTTCGGTCAACGAATTCCTTAATAGGGCCCAAGAATGGATAAATTTGGAAGAAGCCGAAGCCGAAGCCACGGGAACCAGCTAGGTTCCCGAGCAGCCCGCTGGAGTGGGGACGAAGGTCGTGGTAGCGACCCCAGACGTCACACAGAACAACCAGCCCGGTGGAGGCAAAAGAAAGGGGAATGGCGAAAACAATCAGCACGGCCAAAAGAAGAATAAGTCTGTAGACAAGTTCAAGCCCGTGTTCACGACATATACCGAACTCACTCAGTCAAGGGAAAGTATTTTCCTGGCCAACTCTACTCGGGTCCCCTGGAAGAGGCTGGAACCGTTGAAACACCACAAGGGAAAGAGAGATACTTCCAAATTCTGCCGTTTTCATAACGACGTCGGACACAATACCGACGATTGCAGGCATCTCAAAGATGAAATAGAGACTCTCATCCGAGCCGGCCCCTTGGCTCAATACTCACGGAACAAGGTTCCAGCAAGTCGACCTGCTCCGGAAGCCCCGGCCAGTCAGCCCGGGACTCGGATAGATCAGGACGTCCCCCCTCCCGTGGTCGGAGGAGAGATATCCACCATCTCTGGAGGTCCGCATATGGCTGGCACGAGCAGAGGCGCCCAGAAGAGATACGTGAATGAACTAAAAGCCCACAACGGAGTGGAGTTCGTCCCGGAGCAGCGTCAGTCAAAACAGCAACGATTAGAGAAGCAACCGATCACTTTTACGGAGGAAGACGCAGGCCATGTCCAGTTCCCTCACAATGATCCCTTGGTTGTAGCAGTCCAGCTCGCTAACCAGAAAGTAAGAAGGGTGCTGATAGACAACGGGAGTTTGGTTAACCTTTTATTCCGATCCACCTTAGAGAAGATGGGTCTGGTTGTCGCCGATCTAAAGGCAACCTCCATGATGCTGTATGGTTTTTCGGGAGAAGGATCGGCAGCGATAGGGATGATCGAGCTAGTGATCACCCTAGGAGAAGAGTCTCGGACAGTCTCTAAACTACTTGAGTTCTTGGTCATTGACTGCTCCGCTGCCTACAACGCCATTTTGGGCCGACCTACGCTCATAGCTTTCGAGGCTGTCACTTCCATTCGACACCTCGCCATGAAATTCCCTACTTCAACAAGAATCTGCACCATCAAGGGCGATCAGCTCGCTGCCAGGGAATGCTACAGCATTTCCATGAAGGGAAAATCTAAAAACGGGCAGCTGGCTATGGCCATTTTGAGTGAAGAGGAATCCCAGGAACCCTTGGCGGCTCCTGAGATTGAAAAACCTCGAAACGCCAAAGGGGAAAGTGTCGCCCTTAGTGAGGACATTGACCCCCGAATAGGCGAAGACAGGTCCGAGCTCCAGGCTATTGAGGAGCTCGAGGTGGTGAACCTTGATCCATAAGATCCATCACGGATGGTCAAGTTCGGGAAAAACCTCTGTAACAAGAGGAAGACGGAGTTAATTATGTTTCTCCGGGCTAATTCAGATGTATTCGCATGGTTGCACGAGGACATGGGAGGCATCAGCCCGAGTGTCATCATGCACACACTCCACCTGGATAAAAGCGTTCCTGCCAAGTCTCAGAAGCAAAGACGTTTAGGAACAACCCGAGCTGAAGCCCTCGAAGAAGAAGTGACCCGACTCAAAAAATGTGGCTTTATCCGTGAAGCCAAATTTCCAATTTGGGTCGCCAATCCCGTGCTAGTTCCAAAGCCCAACGGGAAATAGCGGACTTGCATTGACTTCTCCGACCTGAATAAGGCCTGCCCCAAGGATTGTTTTCCATTGCCAAGGATCGATCAGCTGGTGGATGCCACGGCGGGGCACGAGCTCATGTCCTTTATGGACCGTACTCAGGCTACAATCAGATCACGATGAATCCGGCGGACCAGGAACACACCAGCTTCATGACCCCGACTAATGTCTATTGCTACAAGGTCATGCCGTTCGGTCTGAAGAACGTTGGAGCTACCTACCAAAGGCTAGTAAACAGAATGTTCGCGGACCAGATCGGAAAGAACATGGAAGTGTATGTTGATGACATGCTCGTCAAGTCAAAGATTGCCGACAACCATGTTTCCGACCTGGGAGAATGTTTTAAAATACTACGAGAATATGGCATGAGGCTCAATCCCCAGTAATGCACTTTTGGCGTCGCATCCAGGAAATTCCTGGGGTTCATAGTTAATACCCGAGGAATCGAAGAAAACCCCGACAAGATCAGGTCATTGCTCGAGCTTCCTTCGCCTAGGTCGCGGAAAGATGTCCAAGGCTTGACAGGGAGAGTGGCCGCACTGAACTGGTTTATTTCCAAGTCAACCGATAAGTGTTTTCCCTTCTACAACCTGCTTCGGGGAAACAAGAAGTTCGACTGGACAGTAGAATGCGAAAGTGCATTCCTCGACCTGAAGGTGCATCTGGCTGAACCGCCTGTGCTATCCAAGCCCAAGGCCGGCGAGCCTCTTTTTCTCTACCTAGCTGTCACTCAGGATGCAGCTAGCACCGTACTGGTACGAGAAGAGGACCAAGCTCAGAAGCCAGTTTATTACATCAGCAAGAGACTCCTCGGGGCAGAATCACGATACCCGCTGATGGAAAAATTGGCTTTCTGCCTAATTACGGCCTCGCAAAAGCTCAGGCCGTACTTCCAATCTCACTCAGTACACGTCATGACCGATCAACCTCTAAGGCAGGTTTTGCAAAAGCCTGAAGCATCGAGACATTTATTAAAGTGGGCGATCGAACTCAGTCAGTTCGAGATTTTCTATACTCCACGAACTGCCATAAAGAGTCAGGCCTTGGCCAAATTTGTGGCAGAATGCACGGGATTCCAGGAGAATCCAGCGGAGGACTCATCTCAACTCACCTCGCCCCAATCATTATGGAAAATCTTTGTAGATGGTTCATCCAACGAAAACGGCTCCGGGGCTGGAATCATTTTGATATCCCCCGAGGACATAGGTTCCACTCGGTGCTAAGGTTCGGGTTCAAGGCCTCCAACAACGAGGCAGAATACGAAGCTTTGCTGGCCGGCCTAAGGATAGCCAGGGAGTTAAAGGTGAGCTCCGTCCAGTGCTTCAGTGACTCCCAGCTCGTGGTTAACCAGGTTCTGGGCGAATATCAAGCACGGGGACCCAAGATGGCCGCCTATCTGGCAAAGGTAAAAGCCGAGCTGTCCGTGTTTGGGCGAGGATCGATTGAACAGATACCTTGAGAACAGAACACCAATGCAGATGCTCTTGCCAAGCTCGCCACCTTGAGAGAGACAGAGACACTGGGGCTGGTGCCAATAGAATTCTTGGAAAAACCAAGTATAGAAGGATATCGGGTAGAGGTCGAGATGATCGACGCCAGGCCGACCTGGATAACCCCCATTCTTGAATATCTCGTCGAGGGCAAGCTGCCCGAGGGACGTAACGACGCGCGGCGAGTCCTATATCAAGCTCCGAGATATACGACACTCGATGGAGTGTTGTACCGACGTGGGCACTCTTTACCACTCCTCCGGTGCGTTCTTCCAAGTGAAGCGAAGGCCATCCTGCAGGAAATTCACGAAGGATTCTGCGGAGACCACACTGGGGGGCAAAGCTTGGCCTTAAAGGTTCTCCGGCAAGGTTATTACTGGCCGACTCTGTCCAAAGACTCGATCTCATATGTGAAAAAGTGCGACAAGTGCCAGCGATTAGCTGCAGTTGCCCGAGCTCCTCCGGTCGAGCTAAAAATGATCTCGGCCCCTTGGCCGTTTGCCGTTTGGGGAATAGACTTAGTGGGCGCCTTGCCCACTGGAAAGGGCGGGGTCCGTTACGCCGTGGTCGCCATCGACTACTTCACTAAGTGGGCCGAGGTAGAGCCATTAGCAACAATCACGTCTAAAAAGGTGCTTGATTTCGTGATTAAAAGCATCATCTGTCGCTTCAGTCTGCCCAAGAAGATCGTCTCCGATAACGGCACTCAGTTCGACAGCGACCTGTTCACTGAGTTCTGTGACAGACATGGAATTGTGAAAAGCTTCTCTTCCGTGGCCTATCCTTAGGCGAACGGCCAGGTCGAGGCCATCAACAAGACTCTAAAGGTGAGCCTTAAGAAAAGATTAGATGAAGCAAAGGGAGCCTGGCCGGAACAGCTCCGCCAGGTCCTATGGGCATACCGGACCTCGCATCGGACTCCTACGGGTCATACTCCTTTCTCCCTAACCTTCGGGAGTGAAGCAATCCTCCCCGTGGAAGTTAAGGTTCTGTCGCATAGAGTCCAGTCCTACGACCAAGGTCGGAACCATGAACTCCTATGCCATTCCCTAGACCTAGTTGATGAAAGGCGAGAGGATTCGCAACTCCAGCTCGCCCATTATCAGCAGAAGATCACTCGCTACTTTAACACCATGGTCAGAAAACGCGCCTTTAGTGTTGGCGACTTGGTCCTAAGAAGAATTTTCCTGGCCTGAAAAGATCCCAAAGATGGAGTCTTGGGACCGAACTGGGAAGGACCCTACCAGGTCATCGAAGTCATCAAGGAGGGAACTTATAAGTTATCTCGACTTGATGGAGGGACCGTCCCACGGACTTGGAACGCCGTCCACTTAAAGAGATATTATCAATGATCTACTTGTAAGGCCTGGAAAGCTACTTTCTATGTATTAATAAAAATAAGCTTTTTACGCATATTTGCAATGGTAATCTTAAAGTAACCACGAAAGACCCTTTCCCAGTTACTTGGGGGGCATATGGTACCTGGATATAACCAGGTCTCCTTAACGACTTGGATGTTGATCCTTGTCTATGGATCGTTGCTCTTCTTAAAGAGCTCGAGATATGGATAAGGGTTAACGCTAACTAAGTCCTATCCTGGTTTTAACCGGGTCATAAAACATAGAAGTTGATTTAAATCTATTTCTCCTTGTTCTTCTTAAAGAGCATGAGATAAGGATAAAAGTTAACACGAACTAAGTTTTCTAAATAAGTTCCTGGTTTTAACTGGGTCATAAAACTTAGAAGTTAATATAAATCCATTTTTCGTTGGGAGATTTGGATAAAAGTTAACACGAACTAAGTTTTCTAAATATGTTCCTGGTTTTAACTGGGTCATAAAACTTAGAAGTTAATATAAATCCATTTTTCGTTGGTCGAGATTTGGATAAAAGTTAACACGAACTAAGTTTTCCAAATAAGCTCCTGTTTTTAACTGGGTCATAAAACTTAGAAGTTGATGTAAATCTATTTATCGCTGCTCTTTTCAAAAGAGCTCGAGATAAAAATAGCGGTTAACACGAACTAAGTTTATCAAAAAGATATATATATCGTAGCCAAAAGCATGAAAAAATATAAGTTAAAGGTGTAAATAAAATTGTCTCGAGGTGAAAACACCTCATGCAAAGGTTACATACAAAAAAAAAAAAAAAAAAGAGGGGAACTTAAAAATACTCAAAAGCAGAAAGAAAAAGTGCCCTAGGCCCCGTCAGTCGGCCCTTTGGAGGTTGCCGTTTCACCCTACTTCGCCGCGCCAGAGGCCTCCTCAGTTTCCGAAGGTGGCGCCTCCTTATCAAGGCGAGCTTGAAACTTCACCACCAAGTTCACCCAAAGGCTCGGTGACATGAAGGAGAAGTCAGCCTCCGAGTTGAAAGCCCAGCAGTGATAGAACAGGTCCTGCAGGGACTGCTCCGATGTGGCCCGTTCGGCTTCCAGGGCGGCCTGGAACTCAGTCTTCGCCGCCTCTAGGTCTGCTTGCGAGGTGGCAAGGGAGGTCTCGAACTCCTGGACCTTCAGGCGAGTCTTCTCCAGATCGACCTGGGTCTTCTCCAACTCGACCTTCGAGGTCGTCAGGGCATCCTTAGTCGCCTTAACCTCCTGAAGGGTGGCCTGGTGCTCGGTCCTCATGTCATCAAGCTGAGTTCTGGCCCTGATGATGCTCTGGTGAAGGGCGACGACACCCTGCGAGGAATGGAAGATAAACTGGCTCAAAGGAAAAATAAGAAGGAATATAATGGTAAAAGCTTTAAAAGAATAGGGCAGCTTACCGTTAGGGTCATGCTCATTGAAGAGTCCATAACGTCAACCGGGCTCATTGTCTCAATAGCCCGGAGTTCCTTCTAGGTGAACTTATAGATATGGTTAACGGCGTAGTTCGCCGATTCGTACACAGTTCCCCAGAAGGCCTCTGGGATCTTCTCCAGGTCCTGGGGGTTGACCGGGATGCGTACATCGGAGGCCACCACAGACGGAGTCCCGAGCTCCGTCCCTGCGTCCTGGGTGACAGTTGGAGTTCGCTGAGGGGGCGGAGGCATTTGGCCTGCCCCGGCAGCAAGAAGAATCGCTCCCGCGTCCTGGGCTGGCGGGGTTCTCTCCTTCTCCTTTGCCGGGGACTTGGTGGAGGTCCCAGCAGTGTTCCTGGACCCCCGGAGCCTCTTCAGTCTTGGCCCGGCTGCAGGGTTTCCCCTGAAGACTGCGCCTCGCAAGCTCCCCTCAGGCTGAGACATCTCTTCTGTCAAACAAAGAACATGGTTATTACAAGTTAACAATCATACAAAGGTTAAAGCTAAAAAAGTATACGATTACTAAGGGAAACCCTACCCCCCGAGCTGGAAGAGCCTAAGACGATTATTTCCCAAACTGGCGCAAGTTCTGGGTCCGGTTCTGACTCGGGGCTAGATTCTTCTACATACTGCCTAAGCCCCGGAGCATAGATACCTCTCTGGAGTGAAGGCCAGGTGCGTAGGTTTGTCCCATACTCCTCGAATAGGATCGACCTAAAAGCTAGGGTATTATCTACTACTACGGTGCCCCTAGGCGGGCTCTCTTGGTGATCCAGCACGAGCCGGTCGACACAATGGAGCAGAAGTGTGTTCAAGTCCGGATCGCTCCTGTGACGATGGACGATCTGCCTAGGATTGAACCTAGCCAGCCGGGGATCTGCAGCGGCCCTATCTAGACTCCTAAGCAAGTTAGAGTTACCTTGGCCAGAAGGACCCGCGGCTGCTCCGGATTGGATCCTCTCCTCACCCATGCCCTGGGCGACGTCCAAAGTCCTCTTCCTGCTCCTCACGAGTGGAACTTCGTCACCCTCGTCCTCCTCGTCTTCATCGCCCGCGACCTCCTCCACGATGACAGGTCTGGTGTCCCAAGCTGGGGGCGGCCCCCGGGGCCTCTTCAGGTTCAAGGTTTGATTTGGAAAAATTAGCTTGCAGAACACCATCGTCTCGTCCATCACGAGCGCGCGATAATCCTTCTCGCTGGGGGGCAAGCCCGCCAGCGTGTCATATTGGCCCCCGAGGGTCACAGACTTTTCGGTCCTCGCGAAGATGGCTGCAAGATTAGTTCGAGTTAGAGTGGAGTATGGGAGGAGCTAAAATAATGCTAAAAAGGCGAGCTAAGGACAGGAGCACTTACGAGGACGATTGAAGTAGTGGTGCTCGCAGTTCCGGAACCCAGTTGACATGAAGAACTGGTCCTTGAAATCATTAGGATGGCTAGGTAGCTCGATGACCGCCGCCGTGTTGGGAAAATGGGTTAAATAGTAAAACCCGTCGCCTCGCCCCCGCTGGTCCAGGCTGGCTTTGAGGCAAACGAAATATAAAATATCCGCAGGAGTGGGGACCTCCCACTCATGCTTCTGGAATAAGTACCTCAACCCTGCCAGCAGACGGTAGGAGTTGGGGGGGAGCTGAAATGGGGCCAACCCCACAAAGTTCAAGAAATCAGCAAAGTACTGATCCAGGGGGAGGAAGGCCCCTGCCTTAAAGTGTTCCCCGCTCCAGGCCGCAAACGATTCTTTGAGCGGCGAGCAGCTCCGCTCGCCCTCCGCAGCAGGTCGGGCAATGACGGAGGCTTTCCCCAGCGCGATGTTGTGAGTGAGGAAGAGCTTGTTAATCTTCGCCTGATCGGTTATCTTTGAGACGATTCTCTCCACCTCAAAGAATGCGTCAGGGGCCACCTCGACCTCCTTCTCCACTGCTGGCCCGAAACGGGGGATCGGGGAGCTAGGCATCACCGCCTTTCCTTTTTCCTGCTGGGAGGCCGAGCTTCCAACGTTCTTCTGGGGGAGATTCTTTTTTGGAGCCATCTGGTCGCCTAGCTAACAAAAGAAAACACTTTAGAAAAGGCGACCCAAGCAGGAGGAAGAAGCAATTATTATTAGCACGAGATGAGGTAAGCCCAGCTCGTGGAGAGTGGAACCACGCGGTTCAGTGAACACGCGCGTATGTTCCCAACAGATCCCAGATTACTCGGAATTCGTGTGTCAGGGGGTTCAGAAAGAATTCTCCTTGGGGGGAAAGTTTCAATAGGCAGAAAATTGCAAAACTGCTTATAAGGCGTGTTCCCTAAGCTACCCGGTTTTGCACCCAAAATTCCCAAAACTCCTACCCAGAAATTTTCCCCATAAAAAGTATCCTGAAACCCATATTCTAAAGCGATTTCCTACAATAAATATACCCTAACCTAAAAAGGGCTGTCACCCTCCATATCCACAAAACCCAGAAAAAACCCTTGCATGCGGCTACAGTGAAATTTTTTACCTAAGCTACAGTAGCATGTTTTCGAAGTACGCAGGGTCAGGAAACTTACTGTGTATGACTGGGAAGTAAACGGGAGTGTTGCGTTGACAGGAGCTTCGTCGGTGTAGTAGCTTCCAAAGCTTCGGAGAAATCCATGCGCCTGAGCTTCTTGAACGATGAAAATGGCAGCAACCGAGTCAAGGGTTTCGTTCTTCTGGAATATGGAAAGGAAAGAAGAAAAGAGGTTTGAAGAATTTCGAGTGAAAGGGTGGTCCGTGCGTAGGGTGGCCACCCCCTTTTATATGCGTGGAGGATCACGTGTAGAAGGCTCTTGGATGGCCCTGATGAGGGATCCGAGGCCTTCCACTCAAAATACGAAACAACGGCTGGGCATAGGCTAGGCCATTAAATGCGGTTCTCGTGAGACGTACTGTCACCTCCCACGATGTGCCACGTGTCAAGCACCTGCTTAAAGAGTGGAATGCAAAGAGTTGTGGGGAATTCTAAAAGCCCCTACTATGGTCTTATATATGACGTCATATACCACGAGCAGGAGCTTGGGGGGCAGATGTACGCCCTGATTTTCCCACGGGCTGATGACCAGGTCGAGCTTTGGACTAATCATGGTTAGTCTATAAACATCCCCCAGGTCAGAGATCCTGTCTTGAGGTCGTACCCCCTTAGCTCGAGGAATCCTCAAGGACTCGCCAAGACTCCCAAGACTGGAGCGAGGAATCGAAAGGCCAAAGGTCGGGTCAGGTGCACAGCTCGTGGTACGAGCTGGATATGGAGGCCATGACCCTTTGTAAAGTCAACACATGCAAGATAAACGTGCATATATCTGACATCACGTGTCCGATATCTCCCTGACTTCTCGGACACGCTGCAGGAACGTGCGTGTTCAGACACCCACGGCTGGGTTGGGCCGTGCGGCCCATTATCTCCTTATCTATCGATTTGACCATACTTATGTGTCAGGTTTAGGAATTAATCATGAATGTCACAGAGTTGATATGACAAATAAGAAGGTCACGGGATGACCTCCTTACCAACTTCCAGGTGCCTTCTCCTATAAATATGGAGACCCTGGGAGTTGATAGGGGTTGGAACAAATAGTCTCTGGAGAGATATACTTTGTAACAAAATACCCAGAATATATCAATAATATTGACTAGTGGAGTAGAAGGATTTTAACCTTTGAACCACTTAAAAACGTGTCTCGAGTCACCTATTTCATTCACTAAGATCTTATATCTGTTACGGTTCTATATTTGGCACTAATCCTCTTCTCTCTCTCTCTTAATTACCTGTTGGCGAAGAACCGCGTCAACACTTTTAAAACTAGATTTTTTTTTGTTTCTAAATTTTTCATATTATTAAATTTTGTATTTATATCAAAATTTAAATTTATTATTCTTTAACATATTTATTGTTGACGCCGTTTTTCGTCAACAGTGAAAGAAGAGCACGTAAACAACAAACAGTAATGACCAATTAAAAAATAACAACACAAAACACGATTTTTACATGGTTCAGCAGTTAAATCTGCCTAGTCCACGAGTCTCTGTTATTAAACTCAAGATTATCTCTGAAAATTCTTAAGCATGAATTCTTCAGAGTTTTCTCTCCAGGTTTAGCATTTCGGTCCATTACAATGGTGCACGACTTCTCTATTTATAGAGAAGGATGCAGAATACTATCCCACATATTTTGGGTAGTTACTCTTTTTGTGTAAATAAATTAAATGGCTTTAAATGCCTGCAATCCGATATAAAAGGAAACGTCCCCTGAAGACTAGGGGGCGTATAACTAATCGAATAATATCCCATGATTTTATGGGATTTACAATAATAAAAGCAGGATACGCCCCTTATAAACAACACTTATAGATATTCAAAGTCATTGTCATATATCTCCAAGGCCTTAATCTCCCAGGTTTCTCATCAGCTTTCGAGCTAATGACATCTCATGAGGTCACATGGCTTCGAGATCGTACGTACGTCAGGCTCGGACCCCCTGATCCGAGGTCATTCCTGAGGGTAGAGGCGTCTCGGGAGCTACCTTGCGAGATCGTGAACGTTTCGAGGCCACCACATTCGAGGTCGTCTCGAGTCTTGCAGGCTTGATATTCAATCCTGGAGCATACTTCGAACTTTACGGGTTCATTCGCTGCAAATCCAGCTTTCGAGGTCACATTTAACATGGCTCGAAATCGGGGTATAACATCTTGCCCCCTCAAAAGTATTTGTTCGAATAGTATTTGTTCGAATCCTAAGAGAAGGAAACTTTTGAACTACTTTCTTCGGGAACCGTACCGTCATACTCCTGAAAATGGACACGCGTCAGTTGGGTATTGCTCACTTATGATACTTGAGTACCTTGGAAACATACCCACGATCATTCGTCTGCCGCCTTTTCGGTTCCATCTTATCAGTAATCCCCATCCGTTGGATCTTGCAAGGATTTTATTCAACGCCCCAGATTAATCCCCTTTTTCCATCTATATATATGAGACCCCATTCATCATCTTCTTTTTTATTTTCGTTCACCAGGAGCAAGAAAAGAAAAGGACGAAACCAGAGGCCATCCTAGAAAACCTCTATCCCGTGCATGTTCTCTCTGCCAAAGAAGCAAAGAACCCCCGGTTTGTTCGAGTCCGTGAGTTCATATTTGCAGCCTCTCCTTCAGTCAGCAATTTCCCTGCAATCGCCATTATTGTGTAAGTATGCAATCTTTGTTTTCCCTTTTGCCAATTTTTGTTCGTACTGTTCTTGCTGTGTCTTTTAATGTACTAGTTTATTTTCTTAGCATAATACGTTAGGGGATTTTTATCCGATAGGCTCATATGTTTTTTAGACTTCCATACTGAATTTACATCACTGGTTCACACACAGTTTTGATGTTTGAGCAAGGTTCCTGTTTTCTGGGTTTTAAAATTTTAAGAGACATTTCTTGTACACCAAGATTTCGGGTAAAAAACCTTGGCTTTGACAAATGCACGAAACCCAAGGCTGCCTTTTCTGGTTATCCGCCACTCTTTTTCCCCTGATTTTCGGGATTTTCAAAAAATTATCCACTCTCCTCCCTTTCTCGTGGAACGCACGTCCTGACTCTTTAATAAGGGTTTTAGTATATAGCTTGTTTTGTTCCTAAACTACGAGCTCGTTCTATCGAACTCATAATTCGTGCATGCATGGCCCTCACCATTTATTCTTTCTCACTAGATGTCACAGAATCTAGAAAGACGGTGGGGGTCGTTGCTGGCAATCCCTTATGAGCCAAAAACCCCGAGCCCGGAGTCGCTGTTCGCTCGGAATCAACGCCGGATTCGGGAGTACGAGCTTGCGCGCAAGCAGGAGGATATTCGAGCTCATTACCACCGCCAAATAGACGAGGTCATAGAGGGGAAGAGGAGAACTCTTCAGGAGGCCCTTTATCCAGAACCCAATTCAGGGCCTAGGCCGATTCCCCTCGACCCTGCACTAAAGGTCACTGTCGCATATAGTCCAGGAGAACTTCAATTTTCATTGATGGGGGAACCTTCTTCCTCACAGCCGAGGAAAGAAATGTTCGAGGCTGAGCACTATTGGAGCTCGATTACCTCGACTAGTCAGATAACTGACATCTTGGCCCACCATGGCCTCAGCTTGTCTGGTTCTTTGAAGTGTCGAGCTCCGGCCGACCACGAACGAAGCTGTTTCGCCCCTAGGGGCCGCGATGCCAAGGTGAAATACGCGGCATGGAGCCAGGAACACATGAGGGCGGGGGCACTGCTGCCTTTGAAGTCTTTTTTCAAGGACTTCACGGATTTCGTTGGGTTGGCTCCGTTCCAGCTCAACACCAATTCTTACAGGGTGCTGTCTGCCCTGAGGTCGCTATACCACGAGCTGACGTGGGAAGGGCCTTCACCTCAAGAGATTTTATATCTCTTTTGTCTGAAAAGCAACCCCTCCCGAGCTCGGGGAGGAGATGGCTTTTATTATCTTTCGAGCTATCCCAAAGAGAAGAAGGTCTTTGAAGATCTTCCCAATCATCCGCCTGATTTCAAAAAGGCCTTCTTCTAGACAGACGGTCTATCCCCGTCTCGACACTACTCGTTCAGTCGGATTCGTAAGTATTCCCGTTATCTTTATCTCTGTGCTCGAGATTTTAGCTCTTAGATCCATACTTAGTTGAAATGTATCTTGCTTTTCAGCCAACTTTCAGCGTCCCACTCCTGACGAGACAATGAAGGGACATAAGGAGACCCTGCCCCAACTCCCTCATGGTAGGAGGTCTCTCCTGTACCTTTTACATGAGGATAAGCTCCGAAAATGCGGACTTTTGGGGGAGGGCCAGTCTACCTCAGACTGGTCCAATAAAAAGTATGAACGCTGGGAGCAGGTGCCGTTGCCCACAAGCGTCCTCCCTCCGAGGAGAGAGGTGAGGTCCCCACTTCCAGTTCGCATAAGGAGTCCGCCGTCGGGGAACGAGGCTAATGACGAAGCCTCGAGCTCAGACTCGGATGAAGGTAAAGCCCTCCATACTTCGAGAATGTGGTCCCCCACCTTACTATGGCATAAGCCCAATAGGTTAGTCTCATGCCCACATGATAGATACCACTTCTACATATGGAGTTGGGTAGACGACTGTGTCCATAGGTTTGATAGTGGGCTCGGGAAGTTTGCACCATGTATACTTCGGACGAAATGTGGAACGGGATAGTTGTCCAATACGGGACCAACGATTATAGGGACCTTTCGAGGTTATCACCCACCTATAGGGAAGGCACTCCCCCTGCTTCTTCTGAAGATGGGGGAATTTCATGGTCCCCGAGCTCTAGTTCGGGGAAGATTTCCAGTTAGGTCTTTTCTTCACTTGGTTTTTTTTTTTTCCAAGCTTATTATCATTATGTCTGACTCTGATTGGAATTGTGCAGGTGCCATGGACTCCGACCTCGATGCTGTGCTTTTTAGCGATGAGGGATCCGAAGCTCAGAAGAGTAAACATCCGAGAATCCCGCGGAGGTCCGACCGACCATCCAAGATCCCCAGACGCCACGAGAAGACCCCAACGGCCCAGACTACTGCGAGCACAACCGAGGAACTGACTGTTCAGGTTGATGCGTCTGGCTAAACCACGCCCATCTCGCTTCCTCCGACCGGTACTCAAATAACAGTCGGTCAGCCCCCGAAGAAACCTTCTGTCTCCAAGGTTCAGCTGCCGACGGCCCGACCTCATATTGAGGAGTTCGTGCTTGATGGCACCGCTGGGACCCAAGGGGCTGTGCTCAGCTCGGATGTCCTCTCTCGAGTGGGTCAAAGCTTTTCAGGCTTCGGCGCCGACCATTGGGACCTTGTGCACAATGCCTCGAACTGCAATACTCTTTATGATAAGAGTATCAAACTCACTGCCGCGGTAGCCTTCACAACTCTCCTTTAAATGTTTGTGTATCAGCTCGCGAACTAATTCGTTCTTTGTATTTCAGGCCCTTGTCGTCTCAGCACAGCTTAACTATAAGCTGACTAACGAGGTGCACACGAGCATGTCTCTGGCCCAAAAGTTGAAGGATCTCGAGCTTAAGATGGCTGACGAACTCAAGGACTCGAAGTCTGAACTTGAAAAAATGAAGACCCATCTCGAGGAGCTGGAGAAGACGAATGCCGAGCTTGAACAGGCGAAGACTCGTCTTGAGAAGGCCAATTCCAAGCTCGAAGAGGAGAAATCTGCTACCTTCGACATCATGGAGAGCGAGAAGGCCCGCCTCCTGGATGAGTTTAAGGAGCAGAAGGAGAAAGCGGTCGACCAAGCCATGTACAAACTTTGGGCTGATAATGCCGACCTCGATACCAACTTCCTGGGTCCTCTCGAGGCCAAGTATGTTGAGCGGTGGAATGCCCGTCTTGAGGCAAGTGAAGCTGCTCGGGAGGCTGCTCAGAAGGATAGTCATGCTATTCGTCCTGGGGGGTCCGGTGCTACTGATGTTGAGAAGGCCAAGGAGACTCCTCTTCCTTAAATCTGATCTCGAGGAAATCACTTATTGGGGCTGCGTCCCCTTATTTTTGTAACTATTTTAATTTATGCCCATGGGGTTGATACAATTTCTTTTAACATTGACTTTTATATGATTTACATTTCTTGGCTCGAAATATTTTGCACATTTTATATGGATGAATCATTTATGTTTATTTATTCATACAAACATATTGTGGATTTAGGCTCGAAACTCGATGCATTCGTGCATAGTTTGTTCAAATTATCCACTCCCGACCTCGTTATTCATCAAAGCCAGATGTTATTTTAACCATGAACTCGAAAGTACTTATATGATATGTAACGTGAATGGTTTGGTTATATCTTTTTTTTGCTTGGTTACTTTTCCTCGTCCTCGGTTTTTATTCCAAGGTTAAGAGTTTGAAACTATTTTTCTTTAAGATATTCCAGCCTCGATCTCGACTTATCCCGAAGTAGGTTTAGGTTCCTACTTATCGTCGATTAGTTTTTTTGGCTGGTTTGTTCCAAACCTATTGAGTTTGCACATCTGGTTAATTCCAAACATTTTCTGTTTTCGATAATTCGGTTATGTCCAAACTATCTAAGCTCGCGTATCTGGTTATATCCAAATACTTCATGTTTTAGATAGTTCGGTTATGTCCGAACTATCTAAGCTCGCGTATCTGGTTATATCCAAATACTTTATAAATTTTTTATTTTTTAAGCTGATGGTATATATACCAATGATGCCCCCTTAATATCCTATGAGTGTGACCATAGGTTATTAAATTAAGAGAGATTGCAAAAAAAAAAAAAAGAGATAATATACTGAATGAAATAAGTCTTTATTTGATGGAAATCAAAAAGCAAACAAACTAATACAAATAGAAACTCATGGTTATAGGCAACACTTTTCCTACACTACTGATAGTAAGGTCTAAGGTGTTCGCCATTCCATGCTCGTGGTACCAGGCTCCCGTCCAATCTCGCCAGTTTGTACACACCGGGACGGATGATTGACTCTATCTGGTATGGTCCTTCCCAATTCGGCCCGAGCACCCCAGCTGCTGGATCTCGCGTTGCCAAGAATACGCGTCTTAACACCAGATCTCCCATTCCGAACTTTTGATCTCGAACCCTCTTGTTGAAATACCTGGTAGTTCGTTGCTGGTAAGCAGCGTTTCTCAGCTGAGCCTCTTCTCTCTTTTCTTCAATCAGGTCTAAGGTTTCCTCGAGCTGAGTGTGGTTTGAACTTTGATCATAAATCTGAGTTCGGATCGTTGGAATTTCGACCTCGACGGGCAACATTGCCTCGCAACCGTATGCTAGGGAGAACGGGGTATGCCCCGTTGATGTTCGAGCTGTGGTCCTATATCCCCAAAGGACTTGGGGCAATTCTTCGGGCCACCGTCCTTTCGCATCCTCCAACTTTTTCTTCAGAGAACTTTTGAGAGTTTTGTTTACAGCCTCGACCTGGCCATTCGCTTGAGGGTGGGCCACTAATGAAAAACTCTTTATTATGCCGTTCTTTTCACAAAAGTTGGTGAACAAGTCGGAATCGAACTGGGTTCCATTGTCGGATACGATCTTCCTTGGTACCCCATATCGGCACACGATGCTTTTTACCACGAAATCAAGGATCTTTTTTAAAGTTATAGTCGCCAATGGTTCAGCCTCCGTCCACTTTGTGAAGTAATCCACGGCGACCACAGCATATTTTACTCCGCCCTTACCAGTCGGGAGAGAGCCTATGAGGTCGATGCCCCATACCGCGAAAGGCCATGGGGAAGTCAACATGGTCAGCTCGGATGGTGGAGCTCGGGGTATCGTGGCAAATCTCTGGCATTTGTCGCATTTTTTCACGTACTCGAAAGAATCCGTTTTAATGGTTGGCCAGAAATATCCTTGGCGTATGATCTTCTTGGATAGGCTATGCCCCCCGGTGTGATCTCCGCAGAACCCTTCATGAATTTCTTCAATGATTTTCTTAGCTTCGGGAGGGGTTACGCATCTAAGTAACGGCATGGAATATCCCCTTCTGTATAGTTTTCCGTCCAAAATGGTGTAACGGGGAAGTTGATACATCAACTTTTGTGCCTGGTTCCGATCTTTTGGGAGGACTCCATTTTCGAGATAATCAACTATTGGGGTCATCCAGGTCGGCTCTGTTTCGATCATACACACATCTTCCTCTTCTGGCTCGTTAATGCTAGGTGTTGATAGGTGTTCTATGGGTACAACATTCAGTTCTTCATTTTCGGTGGATGTGGCGAGTCGAGCTAAGGCATCTGCATTAGAGTTCTACTCGCGGGGAACCTGTTCGATTGTATAGAATTCAAAACACTCTAACGCGGATTTTTCCTTTTCCAAATAAGCTGCCATTCTTGTACCACGAGCCTGGTATTCTCCTAGGATTTGATTAACCACGAGCTAGGAGTCACTGTAGCAATGTATAGCTCTTTCTTTGAGCTCCTTTGCTATTCGAAGTCCTGCGAGTAAAGCCTCGTATTCGGCCTCATTATTCGACGCTTTAAAGCCAAATCTTAAGGAAAAATGAAATCTGCTTCCTGCGGGAGTAACCAAAATATCTCCTGCCCCCGCTCCATTTTCATTTGATGAGCCGTCGACGTAAAGTTTCCACAGCTCGTGGGCTGTGGTTATTACCTCGTCGTCGTCTATTCCAGTACATTCCACTATAAAGTTCGCCAATGCCTGTGCCTTAATGGTCGTTCTTGGGTGGTAGGTGATCTCGAACTGTCCGAGCTCAACAGCCCATTTAAGAAGTCGACCTGAAGCTTCTGGTTTAGACAAGACTTGTCTAAGCGGTTGATCAGTCAGCACATGGATGGGATGCGCCTGAAAGTAGGGGCAGAGTTTACGAGATGAATGAATTAAACTGAGCGCAAGTTTCTCCATCAATGAGTATCTTGACTCTGCCCCCAGTAATCTTTTACTGATGTATTAAATGGGTCTTTGCACCTTTTCTTCTTCTTGAACGAGCACTGCGCTTATCGTGTGTTCGGTGGTTGAAAGGTATAGGTACAGTATTTCTCCTGTTTCAGGTTTCGACAAGATGGGTGGTTCTGCAAGGTGCTTTTTGAGCTCCTGAAAAGCCAGCTCGCATTCCTCCGTCCATTCAAATTTCTTACCTCCCTTTAATAAGTTAAAAAATGGAAGACCACGGTTCGTAGATTTCGAGATGAATCTGCTTAGGGCTGCCATCCTGCCAGTCAAGCTTTGGACATCTTTGTGCCTCCGAGGTGAGGGCATGTCAATCAGGGCCTTGATCTTGTCGGGGTTAGCCTCGATTCCACGAGAGTTCACAATAAAGCCCAGAAATTTTCCTAAAGACACCCAAAAAGTGCACTTCTGAGGATTTAGCTTCATGTTATACTTCCTGAGCACGCCGAAGCACTCTTCGAGGTCATCAACATGGTTCCTGTTGAGTTGAGACTTGACAAGCATGTCATCAACATAAACCTCCATGTTGTTCCCTATTTGTTATGAAAACATCATGTTTACGAGCCGCTGGTATGTGGCTCCAGCATTCTTGAGCCCGAATGGCATGACATTATAACAGTATAGCCCTTTATCCGTGATGAAGCTCGTATGTTCTTGGTTGGGGGCATGCATGGGAATCTGGGTATATCCAGAATAAGCATCCATGAACGACATCAGGCCATGCCCCGCTGTGGCATCCATGAGCTGGTCAATCCTTGGTAACGGAAAACAGTCTTTTGGGCAAGCTTTGTTGAGGTTTGAGTAATCAATATAGGTTCGCCACGTCCCATTGGGCTTTGGGACCAACACCAGATTGGCTACCCAGTCGAGGAGGAAGGCATCCCTAATGAATCGGTTTGCCTTTAACCTGTCAACCTCCTCCTTCAGTGCTTTCTTTCTGTCTTCGTCCAGCTGTCTTCGCTTTTGTTGCTTCGGGGGAAAGCTTTTTTCTATGTTCAGTGCGTGGCTTGCCACATTTGGGCTTATCCCCACCATGTCTGAGTGTGACCACGCGAAGACATCCTGGTTTTTCTTCAAAAAGCAAATTAATTGCTATTTTGCCTCATCTTGGAGGTGTTTTCCGATCTTCACCTTCTTCGAGGGATCAACTTCCTCGAGCTCCTCTAAAGGTTCGAGGTCAACTTTCTCCTCAATCCTTGGATTAATCTCTTCGTCAATCTCTAAGACCGTTCCATCTTTGTTTTGTACGATGACAAGGGCTTGTGCGCTCGTCTGTTTCTTTCCTCTCAAGGAGATGTTGTAGCATTCCCTCCCTGCTAATTGGTCTCCTTTCAATGTCCCGACCCCGCTAGGGGTTGGGAACTTAAGGGCCAAATGCCTTACTGATGAAACTGCCCTTAGCCCGACCAGGGCGGGTCTCCCGAGCAGCACATTGTAGGCTGATGGTAAATCTACTACCACGTGTTGGAAAAACTCATTGCATGATCTTTATTTATCTTCATGCAATTTACATATTATCGAACAAACATGCAAATTCCTAGAACATGCTCCTATGAAATTGATACAAATACAAAGTAAAGTAAAAACTTACATTACGCAGCGGAACTGGAACAACTCCATCCTTCAATCTCTCTAACCCTTGATTCCTTTCTGTAGCAGAGTATTATGAAGAGATTGAACAAGATCAGCAACACAGTCTTCCTCACCAAGCCTTTGATCAACCTAGAACTAGTGTGGGCTGGTTCTCAACACATGAGATAGAGATCTAGAAAAGAAGAAGAGATTGTGGCTAAGAAAGGATTAGAGTGTCTAGGTTTTCACTTACCCAAATCAACTGAGACTGACTTGCTTAACAAAACCCTAGATATCATATTACTTATATAGGCAACTTAATGAGATTTATTTAAATTTAAATTAATTAAAAATAATAAACAAAAATAAAAAGTCTTGGGCTGCCATAAATGGACTTGGGCTCAATCTCTTTGTTTTGAATTTAAATCCCAATTGGGCCTAAATTCAAAACCTTTTATTTATTTATTTATTTATTTTTAATCAATTAATTAAATCCTTATTCAAATTAACTAATTATAATTTGAAACTTGATTTAATATTATTTATTTATATTGATACTAATTTATCAATATTAATAAATTTACCCAAAGATTCTCTTTTATTCTCTAAATCTCATATCTCTATAAATTTTCCAAAATTGACCTAGTCAACTTTAAAAATCCTAATTGATAATTAAATCAATTAATTGAGACATTCCAGATGATTTACTCAAAGGTGATGCGGGGACCATGGATCCATGAAATCAAGCTCCAACAAGTTACCGTGAATTTATTTACGAATAATTTCACTACCTTATTAATTCCTCGTGACTCCACTATAGACTCGGAATTGAACTCTTGAATTCATAGAACGTATTTTCAAAACCATAAATACATTATCCATTGTTATAACCATTACAATCAGTCAATCCTCTATCGATGACTTACTAACGAGCTGGGTGGAAATTACCGTTTTACCCCTCATCAGTATTTTATCCTTAACTCCGACTAAGTTCCTTATAAATGATATTTCCGTGAACTTAATCACAGAAATGAGATCTCAATCATTTAACCTTTTGAACAAAGCAATTAAGGAAATCATCTTTTCACTTCTCATACAGAAGTTAAAGATTTCGTATCTATGAATAATACTCCCACTCAATTACACTAATAAGTCTCCAAGATGTAAGTATGGGCTAGACCGTAGGGTAAGCTAGTAACGAACAAGTCAAAAGATTTAAATAATATAATTAGCAGAATATTATCACTCAGAATTAAGATCGACTTAATATATGGTCAACGTTGTGACATTGATTAGATTTGATAACAACGATACTTATTTATCAATCAATAATCAATATCGGTCCTAGTCCGATGTAACTAAATACATCCGATCTTATCTACTTGGTCGAAGCCTTGGACAAGACATCACACCCTAAATGTGTAAGTAGATCATATCGTAGATTTCCTAATCAGTGAAAATCCAATGCACTGATCTAATCTTAGGACTCGTTCTTTTGAACATATAATTACAACTATAATCCACTGTGACCTAGTCACTATAATTGTAACTATCCATATGTTCGGGATTTTATAAATGTTTGTATTATTTCAATAATCATGTAATAAAACAAGTAAGCAACACAGTTGTCAAACTAAATGATTTCTACTACTTTTATTGATAATATGAAATCATTCTACATGTCCGACATGGTTTTATAAGGGCATAAAACCCAACACCACGAACTCCATCATCTTGGTTGCCGAGACTGGGTAGTCTCCCAAGGTCACGGGGAGCTCGATGGATCCCATGCAGGTGGTTCCTTCTCCTGAAATGCCATACAAAGTAGTTGCGCACGCTTTCAGGTCACGAAGGGAGAGTCCCATCTTCTCGAGGGTTGCTTTGTAAAGAATGTTGACTGAGCTCCCATTATCTATGAGAACTCGGTGGACCCTTTTGTTGGCCAGCTGAAGAGTAATGACCAGCGGATCGTGGTGAGGAAACTGGACATGGGATGCGTCTTCCTCGGTGAAGGTTATTGGTTGTGTCTCAATCCTCTGACTTTTGGGAGCCCTAGGTTCGGGTTCATAAGGAGACCCGTCCCCAGTCTTCAGCTCGTTAACATATCTCTTTTGGGCGTTCCTGCCCACTCCTGCAAGATGAGGCCCTCCCGAGATGGTTATTACATCCTCTCCATCTATCGGTGGGGGCCTGTCTTCTTCCCGAGCTCGGGAACTATTGTTTTGTGTCGTCGAAGGCGCGGCTACTCTCTGGCTCGTGGCCGCCTGACTAGTATTCTGGTTTTTGACATATTGTCGAAAGTAACCTCTCAAGATCAATCCTTCGATCTCGTACTTCAGTTGTCGACATTCATCGGTTGTGTGGCCGGTGTCTCTATGAAATTGGCAATACTTATTGGAATCCCTCTTGGACTTTTGATTTCTCATCGGGTCCGGACGCCTAAAGGGGACCTGGTTTTCATTAGCCAGGTATATGTTCTCCCGAGACTCATTGGTGTATACTCTATACACGGAGAAATATCTCTCCCCTTTCTTTTTCTTTCCTCCCTCGGCTTCGGGGTTACTTCCTTCGTTCTTTTTCCTCTTGGAGGGATTCTCCGTGGCAGGCTTTGAAGCTGCTGGGTCTGCCGAGGCTGAGGCAGAGTTAATGTTTATCGTTGTAGTTTCGGACTGGGAAGTCGCATTGAGCGTCGACCTCGCTTCCTCTACATTGACAAACCTCTGCGCTCGTTTGTTAAACTCGGGTATGGACCTTACCGGTTTCCTTTGCATGTCATCCCAAAGGGCACTTCCCGGCATTACACCAGCTCGGACAACCATTAGGTGCCCACTGTCATCCATGTCCCGAGCTCGGGCGACTTCCAGATTAAACCTTGTTAAGTAACTTTTTAGTGTTTCGCCCGGCTGTTGTCGGACGTTAGTTAAGGTGGATGCCTCTGGTCTGACCCCCATCATTGCTCTGAACTGCTTCTTAATGTCTTTAGACAACTGCTCCCAAGAAGTTATTGAGTGTCTCTTATATTTTTCGAACCAACTTTTGGCAGGTCCTGTCAATGATGCTGGAAACAACATGCATCTGAGCTCGTAACCCACATTACTGGCTCTCATGATAGTGTTAAACGTGATTAGGTGACTACACGGGTCGGTTTTTCCTTCAAACGTTGGGACGTGAGGGATCCGGAACCCTTGAGGAAATGGGGTATTGGAGATATGAGGAGCAAATGGTTCGAGCTCCTCGTCAGAGTCTTCATACCGATCATTCCTTTGCTCGTTTTTCAAAAGCTTAAAAGCCTTTTCAAGCTGGTCAATTCTTTCTTGGACTGGGTCCGCAAAAGGTACTGTCTGGAATCGGCTGTCATCGATTACAATCCCAGGCTCGCGTCTCCGCAAGGGATCTCTACGCCTATTCAAGCGATTCCTCAAGTCCGGATTCGTTTGGTCACCATTACCCCGACTCTGATTCAGGTGATCTCGCAGGTCGTGATGATTTTTGCGGCTTTCGGTATTCTTACGACCTCGGTCATGCTTACTGACCGACCTGGTATCTCCGGACTCATCACTGGTAAAAATCATTGCTTGGTTATTTCGTGATGGATTCTTCCCACGTCGCCTCGTCTCCACCGTGCGAGACCGAGACGTTTGAATTTTCTCAGATGGGGGGCCTCTCCGCTCCTGTAAAGCCTCCCCGTTTCCTTGTCTTCCCCTCGTACGCCCTTCGCCCTAATCTCAAACGGGTTGAGCGTTCCTGCGAGGGGGCAAAGGATATCTTATGGGTGATGGAGGGAACCATATAGGCGACGGTGGTTGCCACCCTTGTCGCGGCCTAGAGGGCCCAGAATTTGCCCGAGATGGGTCGGTCGCATTTGGCGCGCTCCCAGGTACCTGAGTCCGAGCCTCTGCAGGGGTTCAGTTATTCTCAGTTCCTGCAGGCACTTCCACAGGCGGGTTAGCCGGGGCCCGAGCCCAAGTGCTCCTCTGGGGCCTAGGTGGAGCGGATGGCTCTGCTGGTGCCGGAGTTTGAGTCGGCCTCCTTGTGGCAGCATCTTTTCGTGGACGCCCACGGGGTCTACGGGGAGGAACATGCACGTCCCTTGGAGGAGGGACTTGGTTTTCGCGCGGAGGCGGGGGCTGAGCCACCTGCGCCTCTGCGGCTATCCTTGCCAACTCCTCATTCCGTCTGTTGGCCTCTGCCAACTGCTGCTTCAATTTCCAGTTCTCAAGTTCCACAATAGGAACATACCACTCAGGATTGTAGTACATATCCTCATCTCTCGGTGGAGGAGGTGGTCCCCGGGAATCAGAAGACCCACTTCTCTCTTCAACATCCTGGTTCTCCATTGGCTGTTTTCCAGGACGTCTTGGGTAATTTTCTTCAGGTGTGTTCTGATTGTTAGTGGCCATGACTTTTTCAGGGATGAATGCTTAAGGCTCTCAATGAAAGCACCAAACTGTTGACGCCGTTTTTCGTCAACAGTGAAAGAAGAGCACGTAAACAACAAACAGTAATGACCAATTAAAAAATAACAACACAAAACACGATTTTTACGTGGTTCAGCAGTTAAATCTACCTAGTCCACGAGTCTCTGTTATTAAACTCTAGATTATCTCTGAAAATTCTTAAGCATGAATTCTTCAGAGTTTTCTCTCCAGGTTCAACATTTCGGTCCATTACAATGGTGCACGACTTCTCTATTTATAGAGAAGGATGCAGAATACTATCCCACATATTTTGGGTAGTTACTCTTTTTGTGTAAATAAATTAAATGGCTTTAAATGCCTGCAATCCAATATAAAAGGAAACGTCCCCTGAAGACCAGGGGGCGTATAACTAATCGAATAATATCCCATGATTTTATGGGATTTACAATAATAAAAGCAGGATATGCCCCTTATAAACAACACTTATAGATATTCAAAGTCATTATCATATATCTCCAAGGCCTTAATCTCCCAGGTTTCTCATCAACTTTCAAGCTAATGACATCTCCCGAGGTCACATGGCTTCGAGATCGTATGTACGTCAGGCTCGGACCCCCTGATCCGAGGTCATTCCTGAGGGTAGAGGCGTCTCGGGAGCTACCTTTCGAGATCGTGAACGTTTCGAGGCCACCATATTCGAGGTCGTCTCGAGTCTTGCAGGCTCGATATTCAATCCTGGAGCATACTTCGAACTTTACGGGTTCATTCGCTGCGAATCTAGCTTTCGAGGTCACATTTAACATGGCTCGAAATCTGGGTATAACATTTATAAAATTAACTATATTATTTTTTAACATATTTATAAAATTTGTATTAGTTAAAAAAAAGTTGTTTTATAAATTGGAAAAATATTGTAAAAAAATTAATGAATAGTATAATTTTAAAAATAGACTAAATTATGTAAATATATATTTATAAAAATTATGTATTTATTAAAAAATTATAAAACTAGATTTTTTTTTGTTTTAAAATTTCTCATATTATTAATGTTGACGCGGTTCTTCGCCAACAGGTAATTAAGAGAAGGAGAGAAAAGGATTAGTGCTAAATGTGAACCGAAATAGATATATGATCTTAGAGGACCAAAGGGGTGACTCAAGACACGGTTTTTAAGTGGTTCGAAGGTTAAAATCCTTCTACTCCACTAGTCAATATTATTTATCTATACTGAGTATTTGGTTACAAAGTATTTCTTACAAGAGATTATTTTTCCAACCCCTATCAACTCTCAGGGTCTCCATTTTTATAGGAGAAGGCACCTGGAAGTTGGTAGGGAGGTCATCCCGTGACCTTCTTACTTGTCGTATCAATTCTGTGACATTCATGATTAATTCCTAAACCTGACACATAAGTGTGGTCAAATCAATAAGTAAGGAAGTAATGGGCCGCACGGCCCAACCCAATCGTGGGTGTCTGAATCACGCACGTTCCTGCTGCGTGTCCGAGAAGTCAGGGGGATATCAGACACGTGATGCCTGATATATGCACGTTTACCTTGCGTGTGTTTACTTCTCAAGGGATCATAGCTCCATATCCAGCTCGTACCGCGAGCTGCATACTGGACCTGACCCTCGGCCTTCAGGCGGCCTGCTTCAGTCTGGGACAATGGAGGCGAGCCCTTTGGGATTCCTCGAGCTAACGACAGAAGCTCCGGTCTTAGGGGAGTTCATGAGATAACTACGATTAGTCAGCTGCTCGGCTTGCTAATCAGCCCGCGGGAAAACCAGGGCGTACATCTGCCCCCCAAGCTCCTGTTCGTGGTATACCACATCGTATAGAAGACCACAGTAGGGGATTTTGGACTTCCCCATTAACTCTTCGCATTCCACCTTTTATGCAGGCGTCTGATACGTGGAACATCGTGGGTGGTGACGGTACATCTTACGAGAACCGCATTTAATGGCCTAGCCCATGCCCAGCCGTCGTTTCGTATTTCGAGTGGAGGGCCTCGGATCCCCCATCAGGGCCATCCAACGGCCCTCTATACGTGATCCTTTACGCATATATAAAGGGGTGGCCACCCTACGCATGGGCCACCCTTTCATTCGAAATTTTTCAAGCTTCAAGCTCCTCTTCTTCTTCTCTCTATATCTCCAGAAGAACGAAACCCTCGACCCTGTTACTGCCACTGTCAACGTTCAAGAAGCTTAGGCGCACGGATTTCTCCGAAACTTTGGAAGCTATTACACCGACGAAGCTCTTACCAACGCAACACCTTCGTCTATCTCCCAGCCACACACTGTAAGTTTCCTGACCCTGTGTGTTTTGAAAATATGTTACTGTAGCTTAGGTAAAAAAATTTACTGTAGTCGCATGCAAGGGTTTGCTGGGTTTTGTGGATATGGAGGGTGACAGCCTTTTTAGGTTAAGGTATATTTGTTGTAGGAAATCGCTTTAGAGTATGGGTTTCAGGATGCTTTTTCTGGGGAAAATTTATGGGTAGGAGTTTTGGGAATTTTGGGTGCAAAACCAGGTAGCTTAGGGAACACGCCTCACAAGCGGTTTTGCAATTTTCTGCCTATTGAACCTTTCCCCCCAAGGAAAATTCTATCCTGACCCTCCTGACACACGAATCCCGAGTAATCGGGGATTGGTTGGGAGCACAGGCGCGTGTTCATCGAACCGCGTGGTCCCACTCTCCACGGGTTGGGCTTACCTCAGCTCGTGCAAATAATAAGTGCTTTTTCCTCATGCTTGGGTCGCCTTTTCTGAAATGTTTTCTTTTGTTCGTTAGGCGACCAGATGGCTCCAAAGAGAAATCTCCCACAGAAGAACGTCAGCAGCTCGGCCTCCCAGCAGGACAAAGGGAAGGCGGCGATGCCTAGCTCCCCGATCCCTCGCTTCGGGCCGGCAGTGGAGAAGGAGGTCGAGGTGGCCCCTGATGCCTTCTTTGAGGCGGAAAGGATCGTCTCGAAGATAATCGACCAGGTGAAGATTAACAAAATCTTCCTTTCCCACAACATCGCCCTAGGAAAAGCGTCCGTAGTGGCCCGACCTGCTTCAGAAGGTGAGCGGAGCTGTGCGCCGCTCGACGAGTCGTTCGCGGCCTGGAGTGGTGAACATTTTAAGGCAGGGGCCTTCCTTCCACTGGATCAGTACTTTGCTGATTTCCTTAACTATGTGGGGTTGGCCCCATTTCAGCTCCCCCCAATTCCTACCATCTTCTGGCAGGGTTGAGGTATTTGTTCCAGAAGCACGAGTGGGAGGTCCCCACTCCTGTAGACATTTTATACTTCTTCTGCCTCAAGGCCAGCCCGGACCAGCGGGGGCGAGGTGACGGGTTCTACTACTTAACCCGGTTTTTCAATACGGCGGCGGTTATCGAGCTGCCCAGCCATCCCAATGACTTTAAGGACCAGTTTTTCATGTCAACTGGTTTCCAAAACTGCGAGCACCACTATTTCAATCGTCCTCGTAAGTTTCTCCCGTCCTTAGCTCGCATTTTAAGTGTTATTTTAGCTCCTCCCGTACCCCATTTTGACTCAGAATAATCTTGCAGCCATCTTCGCGAGGACAAAGAGATATGTGACCCTCGGGGCCCAATACAAAACACTGGCGGGCTTGCCCCCCAGTGAGAAGGATTATCGGGTGCTCGTGACAGACGAGACGATGGTGTTCTGCAAGCTGATTTTTCCAAATCAGACCCTGAACCTAAAGAGGCCCCGGGGGCCGCCCCCAGCTCGGGACACCAGACCTATCATCGTGGAGGAGGTCGCAGGAGATGAAGATGAGGAGGACGAGGTGGCCGAAGTTCCACTCGTGAGGAACAGGAAGAGGACCTTGGAGGTCGCCCAGAGGATGGGCGAGGAGAGGATCCAAACCGGAGCAGCCGCGGGTCCTTCTGGCCAAGGTAACCCTTACTTGTTTAGGAGTCTAGATAGGGCCACTACAGACCCCCGGCTGGCTAGGTTCAATCCTAGGCAGCTCGTCCATCGTCACCGAAGCGATCCGGACCTGAACACACTCCTGCTCCATTGTGTCAACCGGCTCGTGCTGGATCACCAAGAGAGCCGGCCTAGGGGTACCGTAGTAGTAGATAACACCCTAGCCTTTAGGTCGATCCTATTCGAGGAGTATGGGACCAACCTACGCACATGGCCATCACTCCAGAGGGGTATCTATGCTCCGGGGCTTAGGCAGTATGTAGAAGAATCTAGCCCTGAGTCAGAACTGGACCCAGAACTTGCGCCAGTTCGGGAAATAATCATCTTAGGCTCTTCCAGCTCGAGGGGTAGGGCTCCCTTAGTATTCGCACAATTTTTATATTTAACCCTTTGTCCTTGTCTGTATGATTGCTAACTTGTACTAGCCATGTTTTTGTTTTGACAGAAGAGATGTCTCAGCCCGAGGATAGCTTGCGAGGCGCAGTCTTTGGGGGAAACCCCTCGGCCGGGCCAAGACTGAAAAGGCTCCGGGGGTCTAAGAGCGCTGCTGGGGCCTCTACCAAGTCTCCGGCAAAGGAGAAGGAGAAAACCCCGGTAGCCCAGGACACGGGAGCAATTTTTCCTGCCGCAGGAGCAGGCCAAATGCCTCCACCACCTCCGCGAGCTCCAGCCGCTACTCAGGACGTAGGAACGGAGCTCGGGACTCCGGCCGTGGTGGCCTCCGATGTCCGCATCCCAGTCAATCCTCAGGACCTGGAGAAGATCCTTGAGGCCTTTCGGGGAACAGTGTATGAGTCGGCGAACTACGCCGTCAACCATATCTATAAGTTCACCGAGAAGGAACTTCGGGCCATTGAGACACTGATCCCGGTTGGGGTGATGGAGTCTTCAATGAGCATGACCCTAATGGTAAGTTGCCCTGTTTTCTCTGTAAAGCTCTTACCCTTACACTTTGCCCTGTTTTTCCTCTAAGGCAATTTTATCTTTCATTTCTCGCAGGGCGTCGTCGCTCTCCACCGAAGCATCATCAGGGCCAAGACTCAGCTCGAGGATATGAGAGCTGAGCATCAGGCTTCCCTTCAGGAGGCTAAGGCGACTGAAGATGCCTTGGCGACCGCGAAGGCCGAGTTGGAGAAAGCCCTCTCGAAGGTTCAGGAGCTCGAAGCCTCCCTTGCCACCTCGCGGACGGACCTCGAGGCTGCGAAGATTGAGATCCAGGCCGCCCTGGTCGCCCTAGAGGCCGAACGGACCACTTCGGAGCAGTCCATGTAGGATCTGTTCTATCACTGTTGGGCTTACAATCCGGAGGCTGACTTCTCCTTCATGTCACCGAGCCTTTGGGCGCACTTGCTGGTGAAGTTCCAAGCTCGCCTTGAGAAAGAGGCACCACCTTCGGAGACTGGGGAAGCCTCTGGCGCGGCGGAGCAGGGTGAGACAGCGACCTCCAAGGGGCCATCTGACGGAGCTTAGGGCGTTCTTTCCCTGTTGCCTTTGAATATTTTTAAGTATATATATATATATATTTTTTTGTAACCTTTGCATGAGGTGTTTTCACCTCGAGACAATTTGCTTTGACGTTTTTAATTTACGCTCTTTTATGCTTTTAAGCATTTCGGTTATAATTTATTGAAAAACCTAGTTCGTGTTAACTTTAACCCATATTTCGAGCTCTTAGAACAACGATCAATAGATTTAAATCAACTTCTAAGTTTTATGACCCGGTTAAAACCAGGAACTTAATTTGAAAACTTAGTTCGTGTTAACTTTTATCCATATCTCGAGCTCTTGAAGGAGAACAACGATCAATAGATTTAAATCAACTTCTAAGTTTTATGACCCGGTTAAAACCAGGAACTTAATTTGAAAACTTAGTTTGTGTTAACTTTTATCCATATCTCGAGCTCTTGAAGGAGAACAACGATCAATAGATTTAAATCAACTTCTAAGTTTTATGACCCGGTTAAAACCAGGAACTTAATTTGAAAACTTAGTTTGTGTTAACTTTTATCCATATCTCGAGCTCTTTAAGAAGAACAACGATCAATAGATTTAAATCAACTTCTAAGTTTTATGACCCGGTTAAAACCAGGAACTTAATTTGAAAACTTAGTCCGTGTTAACTTTTATCCATATCTCGAGCTCTTTAAGAAGAACAACGATCAATAGATTTAAATCAACTTCTAAGTTTTATGACCCTGTTAAAACCAGGAACTTAATTTGAAAACTTAGTTCGTGTTAACTTTTATCCATATCTCGAGCTCTTTAAGAAGAACAATGATCAATAGATTTAAATCAACTTCTAAGTTTTATGACCCGGTTAAAACCATGATAGGACTTAGTTAGCGTTAACCCTTATCAATATCTCGCGTTTTTAAGAAAACAACGGTCAATCGATAAGAATCAACATGTAAGTCATTAAGGAGACCTGGTTATATCCAGGTACCATATGCCCCCCAAGTAACTGGGAAAGGGTCTTTCGTGGTTACTTTATATTACACTTGCAAATATGCATAAAAAGTTGATTTTCATTAATACATAAGAAGTGGCCTTCCAGGCCTTACAAGTAAATCATTGGTAATATCTCTTTAAGTGGACGGCGTTCCAAGTTCGCAGGACCGCCCCTCCATCAAGTCGAGCTAGCTTATAAGTTCCCTCCTTGATGACTTCGATGACCTGGTATGGTCCTTCCCAGTTCGATCCCAAAACTCCGTCTTTGGGATCCTTTTTGGCGAGGAAAACTCTCCTAAGGACCAAGTCGCCTACGCTAAAGGTGCGTTTTTTAACCTTGGTGTTGAAGTAGCGGGCGATTTTCTGCTGATAATGGGCGAGCTGGAGTTGCGAATCCTCCCGCCTTTCCTCAACCAGATCGAGGGAATGGCACATGAGCTCATGGTTTCGATCTTGGTCGTTAGATTGGACTCTATTCGAAAGAACCTTTATCTCCACGGGGAGGACTGCCTCACTCCCAAAAGTTAAAGAAAAGGGAGTATGACCCGTAGGAGTCTGATGCGAGGTCCGGTATGCCCATAGGACCTGGGGGAGCTGTTCTGGCCAGACCCCCTTCGCTTCATCTAATCTTTTCTTGAGGCTCGCCTTTAAGGTCATGTTGACAGCCTCGACCTGGCCATTAGCCTGAGGATAGGCCACGGAGGAGAAACTTTTCACAATCCCATGTCTTTCACAGAACTCGGTGAACAGGTCGCTGTCAAACTGAGTGCCGTTATCGGAGACGATCTTCTTGGGCAGGCCAAAGCGACAGATGATGCTTTTAACCACGAAGTTAAGCACCTTTTTAGATGTGATTGTTGCCAACGGCTCTGCCTCAGCCCACTTGGTAAAGTAGTTGATGGCTACCACGGCGTAATGGACCCCGCCCTTTCCAGTGGGCAGGGCGCCTACTAAGTCTATTCCCCAAACGGCAAACGGCCAAGGGGCCGAGATCATTTTTAGCTCGACTGGAGGAGCTCGGGTAACTGCAGCGAATCGCTGGCATTTGTCGCACTTCTTCACGTATGAGATCGAGTCTTTGGACAGAGTCGGCCAGTAATACCCTTGCCTGAGAACCTTTAAGGCCAGGCTCTGCCCCCCAGTGTGGTCTCCGCAGAATCCTTCGTGAACTTCCTGCAGGATGGCCTTTGCCTCACTTGGAAGAACGCACCGGAGGAGAGGTAGGGAATGCCCACGTCGGTACAACACCCCATCGACCAGCGTATATCTCGGAGCTTGATACAAGATTCGCCGTGCGTCGTTACGTCCTTCAGGCAGCTTGCCCTCGACGAGATACTCAAGAATGGGGGTCATCCAGGTCGGCCTAGCATCAATCATTTTGACCTCCGCCCGATCTCCTTCTATACTTGGTTTTTCCAAGAATTCTATCGGCACCAATCCCAAGGTCTCCGTCTCTCCCGTGGTGGCGAGCTTGGCAAGAGCATCTGCATTAGTGTTCTACTCCCGAGGTATCTTTTCGATCGACCCTCGCTCAAATGCGGACAGCTCAGCGTTTACCTTTGCCAGATAGGCAGCCATCTTGGGTCCCCGCGCTTGATATTCGCCCAGGACCTGGTTTACCACGAGCTGGGAGTCACTGAAGCACTGGACGGAGCTCGCCTTTAACTCCCTGGCTATCCTCAGGCCGGCCAGAAAAGCTTCGTACTCCGCCTCATTGTTGGAGGCCTTGAACCCGAACCTTAGCATTGAGTGGAATCTATGTCCCTCGGGGGATATCCGAATGATTCCGGCCCCGGATCCGTTCTCGTTGGATGAACCATCTACAAAGATCTTCCACAACGATTGGGGCAAGGTGAGCTGAGATGAGCCCTCTGCTGGATTCTCCTGGAATCCCGTGCATTCTGCCACGAAATCGGCGAGGGCCTGACTTTTTATAGCAGTTCATGGAGTGTAGAAAATCTCGAACTGGCTGAGTTCGACCGCCCATTTTAACAAACGTCCCGATGCTTCAGGTTTTTGCAAAACCTGCCTTAGAGGCTGATCGGTCATGTCGTGTACTGAGTGGGATTGGAAGTACGGCCTGAGTTTTCGCGAGGCCGTGATTAGGCAGAACGCCAATTTTTCCATCAGTGGGTATCGTGATTCTGCCCTGAGAAGTCTCTTGCTGATGTAATAGACTGGCTTCTGAACTTGGACCTCTTCTCATACCAGTACGGCACTAGTTGCATCCTCAGTGACAGCTAGGTAGAGAAAAAGAGGCTCGCCTGCCTTGGGCTTGGAAAGCACGGGTGGTTCAGCCAGGTGCGCCTTCAGGTCGAGGAATGCGCTTTCGCACTCTACTGTCCATTCAAACTTCTTGTTTCCTCGGAGCAGGTTGTAGAAGGGCAAACACTTATCGGTTGACTTGGAAATAAACCGGTTCAGTGCTGCCACTCTCTCTGTTAAGCTTTCGACATCTTTCTGCGACCTGGGCGAAGGAAGCTCGAGCAGTGACCTGATCTTGTCGGGGTTTGCCTCGATTCCTCAGGTATTGACTATGAACCCCAGGAATTTTCCTGATGCGACTCCAAAAGTGCATTTCTGGGGATTGAGCCTCATGCCGTATTCTCGTAGTATTTTAAAACATTCTTCCAGGTCGGAAACATGGTTATCGGCAGTCTTTGACTTGACTAGCATGTCATCAACATACACTTCCATGTTTTTTCCGATCTGGTCCGCGAACATTCTGTTTACTAATATTTGGTAGGTAGGTCCGACGTTCTTCAGACCGAAAGGCATGACCTTGTAGCAATAGACATTAGTCGGGGTAATGAAGCTGGTGTGTTCCTGGTCCGCTGGATTCATCGCGATCTGATTGTAGCCTGAGTACGCGTCCATAAAGGACATTAGCTCGTGCCCTGCCGTGGCATCCACCAGCTGATCGATCCTTGGTAATGGAAAACAATCCTTGGGGCAGGCTTTATTCAGGTCGGAGAAGTCAATGCAGGTTCGCCACTTCCCGTTGGGCTTTGGAACTAGCACGGGGTTGGCGACCCAAATTGGAAATTTGGCTTCACGGATAAAGCCACATTTTTTCAGCTGGGCTACTTCTTCTTCTAGGGCTTCAGCCCGAGTTGTTCCTAAACGTCTTTGCTTCTGAGACTTGGCAGGAACGCTTTTATCCAGATGGAGCGTGTGCATGATGACACTCGGGCTAATTCCCACCATGTCCTCGTGGGACCAGGCAAATACATCTAAGTTAGCCCGCAGAAACGTAATTAGCTCCACCTTCCTCTTGCTACAGAGGTTTTTCCCGAGCTTGACCATCCGTGATGGATTTTGTGGATCAAGGTTCACCTCCTCGAGCTCCTCAATAGCCTGGAGCTCGGATCTGTCTTCGCCTACTCGGGGGTCAATGTCCTCACTCAAGGCGACATTTTCCCCTTTGGCGATTTGAGGTTTTTCAATCTCAGGAGCCGCCAAGGGTTCCTGGGATTCCTCTTCACTCAGAATGGCCATAGCCATCTGCCCGGGTTTAGATTTTCCCTTCATGGAAATGCTGTAGCATTCCCTGGCAGCGAGCTGATCGCCCTGGATCGTGCAGATTCCCGTCGAAGTGGGGAACTTCATGGCGAGGTGTCGAACGGAAGTGATGGCCTCGAAAGCCATGAGCGTAGGCCGGCCCAAAATGGCGTTGTAAGCAGCGGATTAGTCTATGACCACGAACTCGAGTAGCTTGGAGACTGTCCGAGACTCTTCCCCTAGGGTGATCACCAGCTTGATCGTCCCTATCGCCGCTGATCCTTTTCCCAAAAAACCATACAGCATCATGGAGGTTGCCTTTAGCTCGGCGACGGTCAAACCCATCTTCTCTAAGGTGGACCGGAATAGGAGGTTCACCGAACTCCCGTTGTCTATTAGCACCCTTCTCACTCTCCGGTTGGCGAGCTGGACTGCTACAACCAAGGGATCATTGTGAGGGAACTGGACATGGCCTGCATCTTCCTCCGTAAAAATGATTGGTTGTCTTTCCAATCACTGCTGCTTTGACTAGCGCTGCTCCAGGACGAACTCCACTCCGTTGTGAGTCTTTAGTTCATTCACATATCTCTTCTGGGCGCCTCTGCTCGTGCCAGCCATGTGCGGTCCTCCAGAGATGGTGGATATCTCTCCTCCGACCACTGGAGGAGGAACATCCTGATCTATCCGAGGCCCGGGCTGACTGACTTGGACTTCTGGAGCAGGTCGACTCACCAGAATCGTGTTCCGTGAGTATTGTGCCAAGGGACCGGCTCGGATGAGAGTCTCGATCTCATCTTTTAGGTGCCTGCTATCGTCGGTATTGTGACCCACATCGTTATGAAAACGGCAAAACTTGGAAGTGTCTCTCTTTCCTTTGTGGTGCTTCAGTGGCTCCGGCCTCTTCCAGGGGACTCGAGTAGAGTTGGCTAGAAAGATACTCTCCCTGGACTGAGTGAGCTCGGTATACGTCGTGAAAATGGGCTTAAACTTATCTACGGACTTATTCTTCTTTTGGCCGTGCTGACTGTTTTCGCCATTGCCCTTTCTTTTGCTTCCACTGGGCTGGTTGTTCTGTGTGGCGTCTGGGGTCGCTGCCACGACCTCCGTCCCTACTCCAGCGGGCTGATCGGGAACCTGGCTGGTTCCCGCAGCTGAGGCCTCGGCTTCTTCCAAGTTTATCCACTCTTGGGCCCTGTTAAGGAATTTGTTGACCGAGCTGACTCCCTTCCTCTGTACATCCTTCCATAGGTCTCCTCCGACAAGGATTCCAGTTCTCATGGCCATGAGCTTAGAGCTATCATCCGCGTCTTTAGCCCGAGCAGCGACGTTTGCGAATCTACTCAGGTAGGCCTTCAGAGTCTCACCGGGGTGCTGTCTCACGTTGGCCAGGGAGTCGGCCTGAACACGGGCGGCCTGAGAGGCTCGGAATGCCCTTTTGAAGTCGGCTGAGAAGACCTTCCAGGAGCTGATTGACTGTTTTTTACTTTGCTTGAACCACTGTCTGGCAGGTCCAGTCAGTGTGGAGGGGAAGATCAAGCATCTCAGCTCCGGCCCAATATTATGGGCCATCATTAGGGTGTTGAACATCCCTAAATGGTCCGAGGGGTCTCCGTCCCCGTTGAACTTTGACAGGTGAGGCATACGGAAACCAGACGAGTATGCCGTCGCTGCTATGTTGGGGGCGAAGAGTTCCATCTCGTCCCCTGAATCATATTCGTCTTTTTCTTTTTCTGATAGAAGTTTCCTCATCAGCTCCTCCATCTGGGTTAGGCGATCGAGGGTTTGGTCTTGATGTCCTTGGTTATTCCGGGGCTGTTCAACAGCTCCGGATCCATTGTACACATTTAGTGGGTTATTGCCCCTCCTATCTTGAGATAGGTTATTTGGGACATTCCCTCCGTTGCGTATTTCGGACAGGACCCCCCCTGAGCGAGCCTGGCCACCAATTCCAGCTCGATCTTCTCTGTGAGAGTTGAGGTGATCTCGCAGGTCACCTCCCTGGGTGCTCTGGTGACTTTGCGCCGAACTTAACCGCTGACGCAGGTCTCCCCCAGAGAGATCACTTCGGCGACTGCCGGTCCAGTGGCTCCTGCTAGATAGGCTTGGAGTCCGCCTTTGGCGGTGACGACCTGAGCTTTCCCCTGGCGCCCTGCTATGCCGGGAAGGTCCAGTTGATGGCAGGTTTCTCCTACTCCTATATGCTGGGATGTCCTGGACGGGCCGAGGTGGAGACGGATATCTAATCGGAGATGGAGGATGCCTGACGGGGGAGGCAATCCTAGTTCCGTCTGGACGGATCAAGTTGGGTAGGGGCCTTTCGTCCCTGCCAACCTACTGGTCGCGCGCCGGGCGATCTGGACGAGGCGCCGGACGGTTGTCGGGGACGGGCTGACGTCGCGAGCCCTCCTTGGATCTTCTTCGGGAATTTCCTCGGTTTCCCCTGGGCGTCCTCGAGGATGGCTGAGAGCTAGGAGTTGATGTCCTAACCGAACGACTGTATTGTTATTGTCTGGTCCTAGGAATTTCCCCGAAGTTTGCATCTCGATGGTGTGATGAAGGGGTGGAGTTGGCTACTGGAAGTCTATCCGACCAGTTATGCCTGGACTGGTTACCCTGGCGAGACTTAGGAGCCTCACCTTGCCTCTCTCCAACGTTAACGTCGGTTGTGAGAGGGGGTAGTCGGGCCAGGATATCCTTGATTTGTTGGCTGGTCGTTGCTAACTGGCTCCTCAGTTGAGCGTTCTCCATCTCCACCGTAGTATAATAACACGGGTTCGGATTAGGCGGCCGAGGCGCTGAACTACCAGTATCGTCTTGGCCCGCCGGCTGTTTTCCTGGCCGCTGCTGGACTTCAGAAACTTGTTCATCAGGGATGGTGGTATGATGAGCCTCCTACCCATCATGTTGTTCTGTCTCGTTACCATGCCTGGACCGAGTAGTCACCATAGTTGGATGTTTGCAGCAACATTAATCGAAATGGCTCTCAATGAAAGCACCAAACTATTGACGCGATTCTTCACCAACAGGTAATTAAGAGAAGGAGAGAAAAGGATTAGTAATAAATGTGAACCGAAATAGATATATGATCTTAGAGGACCAAAGGGGTGACTCAAGGCACGGTTTTTAAGTGGTTCGAAGGTTAAAATCCTTCTACTCCACGAGTCAATATTATTGATCTATACTGAGTATTTGGTTACAAAGTATTTCTTACAAGAGATTATTTTTCCAACCCCTATCAACTCCCAGGGTCTCCATTTTTATAGGAGAAGGCACCTGGAAGTTGGTAGGGAGGTCATCCCGTGACCTTCTTACTTGTCGTATCAATTCTGTGACATTCATGATTAATTCCTAAACCTGACACATAAGTGTGGTCAAATCAATAGGTAAGGAAGTAATGGGCCACACAGCCCAACCCAATCGTGGGTGTCTGAATCATGCACGTTCTTGCTGCGTGTCCGAGAAGTCAGGGGGATATCAGACACGTGATGCCTGATATATGCACGTTTACCTTGCGTGTGTTTACTTCTCAAGAAGTCATAGCTCCATATCCAGCTCGTACCGCGAGCTGCATACTGGACCCGACCTTCGGCCTTCAGGGGGCCTGCTCTAGTCTGGGACAATGGAGGCGAGCCCTTTGGGATTCCTCGAGCTAACGACAGAAGCTCCGGTCTTAGGGGAGTTCATGAGATAACTACGATTAGTCAGCAGCTCGGCTTGCTAATCAGCCCGCGGGAAAACCAGGGCGTACAATTAACTTTTGTATTTATAATAATTTTTATATCAAAAGTTAAATTTATTATTCTTTAACATATTTATAAAATTAACTATATTATGAACTATATTATTCTTTAACACATTTATAAAATTTGTATTAGTTAAAAAAGAGTTGTTTTATTAATTGGAAAAGTATTACAAAAAATATTTAATATATAAATTTATTAGTTAATATTTTTTTATTAATATATATATGTTTAAATAATTTTTTATAAAAACGTATTGGAGCAATGCCGACAGTTAAAATGTGTCGCTATTGGGAAATTATAGAGTCTAATTTTTTTTTTAATGGGCAATGCCGACAACTCGACTTTTCTTCCATTGATGTGCATTCTTTTACTACAATTCCTGCGTTGATTTTGAAACCAGGGGGCATTGACAACATATTTGCAGTCCACTACTACAAAAACAGGTTTTTATGACACTTTTTTAGAGCACTCACAAAAATGTGAGCCCTAAAAACAGATCGTAGACTTTCTAGGACACTCAGTGTGAGTCATTAAAACATAGTTTTTAGGACATGCAGTGTGAGTCTTACTTACAGATGTTAGTCCTAAAAGAATATGAATTTTTTTTAGTGAGTGGGAACTTTTAAGGGAACACTTTGAGTGTCCTAAAAGAGTATTGAGGACACTCAAAATGGGCCTTAAAAAATAATAATAATTAAATATATTATATTAATATAAACATAAAAAAAGTATTAATTAATAATTTGGAACATAATTTAATGAAAATGCTTAATAATATAGAAAAAGTATTAAATAATAATATGTAATAAATTAACAATAAGTTATTTAAATAATTTACCCAACTTATTAATAACATTTAATATTAGCTATTAATAACTTATCTATTATATCATATTTTTAATTACATATGTTTTATAAAAAATATAAATATATGTTTAATAGGAAAATCTATTAACAGATACAATAATATATAATATATGTATTAAACTAATAAAAATTACTTATTCAATTAAGTCTTTTTTTTTTTTTTAACAAGCTGAAACTTTTTTTTTTTGAAATTAAAAGTCCTAAAACTTTAACCTAATCTATCACTCTCTCTCTCTCGTTAGTTCTATCAGCCGCCTCCCCCTTACCCTCTCCATCGTTGTCTTCTCTCAGCCCCGCTATCGCTCTCTTTTCTCTCAGCCTCAACCACAAACGCCTCCTCTCCACTTTACTCTCCCCTTCTTCTCTCTCGTCTTTGGACCTGCATCCCCCGGATCCACTCGACTCTCCCCTTCTTCTCTCTCGGCAACGGTGCTCTTCCTTCTGACGGCGCCGACAATTATTTAGGAAAAAAGTTAATTAATATTGAAATAAAATTATATTTATAATAATTTTTATATTAAAATTTAAATTAGTTATGATATAAATATAATATAGTTAAATTAACATATTTATAAAATTAGTATTAGTTAAAAAACAAGTTGTTTTATTGATTGGTTAAATATTGTAAAATAACTTGAACATTTCTATAAATTTATTAGTTATAAGTTTTTTAATATGTATGGTTAAAATAATATTAATTTTTTTAAAAGACAAAGCCGACACACTATTGGATTAATTATTAATTCAATTAGTTATTGTTGACGGTGAGAACTCGTCAACGAAGTTAAGTTGGAAAAATTATCAAATTAAGATCACTAATCGGAAAGCTGTAGAAACTTGAACAATAACCCAAGAACTAGGATAGAACAATAATGGAGAATTCAGTCTTTCATTCACACTCAAAACCTCTGCTACAGTAAAATTTCCAACCCCTTTTCAGGTGATCTTAGAGTTCATTTTATAGTAGGCTCTACTGGCCTTAGGTACATAGTGGTCCAGGGGACCAAGTGGTACATACGTACTGTGTCAGGGGAATGGCTTCAGAGGTCCTGGTTGTACAACCTGCACAGGAGCGGGTGTCAGGAGGATGTCTCCACTACTTGTCTGTACCCATGTCTGATGCGTGGTGGCAGGCGTAGTGGCGCAGGAGGTAGTGGTGTCAGCTCTGACCTATGGCCGTAGACGTACGGACCATGATCCTTACCCCAGCAATCTCACTGGCACTGGTATCCGTACTTAGTACTTGGTCGTACAAATATGTCCCATTCGACTCGTACTGGATCTCCTAAGCATAGGGATCTCGAGGTGTAAGGAATGGGACCCTTGGTGTGAGGTGGAGATCTTGGGTCCTTGGTATGGGGTATCTGAAACCTCCTGAGGTCACTCACGAGTCTAAGCGATAGGCATGTGGCCCTGGAAGATGTCTAAGGATGCGTGGCGAGACGCCTCCCCCGCAAGCCTCCCTCGCGTGGTCTCCCTTACGTGGCCCCTTGATGGTGTGGCTTGGACCCAGGTGTGTGGTGCGACGGGGAAACGGCCTCCTGGGGAGATGATGGCCCATCGGGCCTCTCGGGAGTGCGCGCGCAAGGGCCTCGCGTGGCCTCGCGCATGGGCGCCATTGGTGGCCTCGCGAGACGTAGGCGCACAAGGGCTTCGCGCATGGGCGCCGCTGGTGGTCTCGCAAGATGTAGGCGGTCCGAGGGCCTCGCGTGATGCCAGCCTCCGTCGGCCTAGCATGGCCTCGCGCACAGGCGTCGCTGGTGGCCTCGCGAGACATGGGTGGTCTGAGGGCCTCGCGTGGCCTCGCGCATGGGCGCCATTGGTGGCCTCGCGAGACGTAGGCGTGCAAGGGCCCTGCGCATGGGTGCCGCTGGTGGCCTCGCGAGATGTAGGCAGTCTGAGGGCCTCGCGTGGCCTCGCGCATGGGCGCCGTTGGTGGCCTCGCGAGACGTAGGCGTGCAAGGGCCCCGCGCATGGGTGCCGCTGGTGGGCTCGCGAGATGTAGGCGGTCCGAGGGCGTCGCGTGGCCTCGCGCATGGGCGCCGTTGGTGGCCTTGCGAGACGTAGGCGTGCAAGGGCCCCGCGCATGGGTGCCGCTGGTGGCCTCTTGAGATGTAGGCGGTTCGAGGGCCTCGTGTGGCCTCGCGCATGGGCGCCGTTGGTGGCCTCGCGAGACGTAGGAGGGCAAGGGCCCCGTGCATGGGTGCCGCTGGTGGCCTCACGAGATGTAGGCAGTCCGAGGGCCTCGCGTGAACGTAAGCACCTGTTGGCCTCGCGTATGGGCGTGCCTCACGGCCTCTATGAGAGAGGGACGGGCATAGAATCTAACAAAGGCGTTGGCGCATCGGGGCCCAAGCGCGTGCTTTAGATCTCTTACATGGCTGAGATTTTGAGCATCAAAACTTGCCCCCCAGTCTAGGAGAGTACCTTTAGGTGCTCTTGTAGACTATTCACCTTGATTCCTATAAATAGGCCCTCATGCATGGCTTGATATTCTCACTTTTACTCCCTTGGCTTAGTGGTGCATAGACCCTTATTCCTTTCAAGAGGTAAGGGGTTCAATCCCCCACAACCTCACTTTCACCATAATTCCTTTCATTTTTTTTGTATATTTTTTCACTTCATTTTTTTTTTATGAGCTAATTTCTTGGTGTGTATATTTTATGTCTAACACACACTTCTGGTTAATTCTCGCAGCCGCGCATTTTCGACGCTTTGGTGCTTTTCGCCCCCCGACCATCTTTGGACCCCAACTTCATTCTTTTAATCGCTTGAGGTATAATTTCTTTCCTTCTCTCTTTTATTTATTTATTTTGTCGGGTCCAAACTAGCAGTACTTGGGATGGGGTACATCAGTCTGAGCTTGTAGTGAATTTGACCATATGCATGCCCCTCGTCTTTGTTTTTTTTTTTTTACCCTGTAGTAGGCCATTTTAGGGCGTTTGCACCTAGAGGTATTAAGCCTATTCCTTTGTGTTTTGTAGCCTTCCCCTCATTTATACGTGAGCCCCTTTTTGTTGTTGGGACGCGGTTTCATGGCCAGTGACGGCCCGTCCGACATACCCCCAAGGGCTGAGTTTATTGACCTGTCCTCAGACTCAGAGTCCCCTGAGGGCAACCCTCACCAGGACTATGACTCTTTAAGACAAGCCCGCATTCACCACCTTGAGTGCATGACCGAACTTAGACGTAAAATTTGGGTGGTGGAGAGCGAAATTGACTCGGTGTCGAGAGGGGATGGAGGACCTTCACCCCTGGGCCTTAGTGACCATATAGCGCGTCTTAGGACGACCCTTTTTGAATTGTGGTGGGAATTAGAATTTATGGAGGGACACATTCCGCCAGAACCTCCTACTCCTTCTTCGCCTGATGACAGTCATGGGGCTGCTAGCTCCTCTCCTCAGCCCCTAGTCTCAGTTTATCCTAGCTTTGTGCTTCCGCCATCGCTCCCTCGATGGAAGACTCTTGATAGGAAGAAAAAATGGAGGGTTAAGTGTTCTGCCCCTTCCTCACATATTTCTTTTGATTTTGCAGATATGTCGAAAGCACGCAGACAGGTGTCCGCCCAGGAAGAGGACGACGCCCCCCTACTGGCGTCCAGTCTAGTGTCACACGTGTCTCCGAACAAATTGAAGGCAATCGTGAAGCACTACCGAGCTCCTCCAGAATACGCCCTGCATGCTCCTCAGGAGGCCTGCCGGGCCGACCGCCCAGAGAAGGGCTTTGTGGCTTTGAGTGACCAGATTTTGAAGGCAGGTGGCACCATTCCTCTGCACCCGTTCTTCGTGGCGGTTCTCAACTATTTTGATTTGGCCCCTCTTCAACTGTCGCCCAACAATTGGTTGACTTTAAGTTGCCTCTTCATTTGGTTCAAGGATAATGTCCAACGCGCCCCGACGGCGCAGGAGGTGCATTCCTTGTATAACCTTATGGGAGTGCCCAAGTCCAAGGGCTTCTACTACCTGCAGAAGGCCAACAGTGAGCTTCCCTTAATAGAGGGCTCGGTGTCCAACACAGGGCCTTGGAAACAAGACTTTTTCTGGGTAGAGGGGCCTCTCTCGGTTCGTGAAGGCTTTCGCGCCGGCCCTAGTAAGTATCCTGGTCTTTCTCTTTTTCTTATTAGAACTTACCGTTTTGCACTCTTTCTTGTACTGACATTGGCGTGGTTCTTGTAGGGAAATTTGCTGATCCCTCGGTCATTGGGCCAGAGGCGGAGGCCATAGGCAAACTCCTTGCTGCAGACTCCGCCCTGAAGAAGGCAACAGTCCTATTTACTGTGGTGAATCTCAACCGCCACCAATTGTCCCCGGTCTCTAACCCCAAGTTCCTGTGGTCAATTACTGGGTCTAAGAAGGCTATGGCTATGCCGGCTGGGCCGTCACTACACGATGGTGAGGCTGAGGTGGAGATGGAGGATGTTCCCCTCGAATGTGGGGGGTCTCATCAGCGCCCCCTATCCCCCAGAGGATGCCCTCCTTACGATTCCCATGACCAAGACATGGCCTGTCAATCTCCGGACCCGCAAGCCGCAGCGGGATGTTACGCTCCTCCTGGCCTTGATGGCAATGATGCCTTCCCTCAGGTCCCTCATGATATTGGCTTGCCGGATGCTGGTTATGTCGACCTCGCGGAGCCCCCTTCCAATGCACCAGGGTTCCAGTTTTTCCCCTTCCTTGCGCCTCCTCCTGCTTCGGCGAGTGGGTCATCCGTTCCTGTCCAACCAGATGTTCCTAGCGTGGAGACGGAGCCTTGGGTGACTAGGATGGCCTCATCCTATGCCCATCGTTTCATTCAGATTGCCTCGGACCTCCCTACCTCCGACTGGAGAGGTCTAGGGAATGCGACCCAACCAGATCTTGGGGAAATCCTAAGGCGTGCCGCGGCCTGGGTGAGGTCCTGCACCTTGTGTTGATTAATATTATGTATAGGTGTACATGTGTTTTCCTTTTTGTTACTTATTGCTGACGCCATTGACTTTCTTGTGCAGGTCTACATCGTGTCTCTTCGGCATGCTGACTCGTCCGGCGTCCTCTCTGCATCTAATGCTGAGAGGGACGGCCTCATGGCCCAGGTCCAGGAGCTCGAAAATAAGCTTAGTGCAACCAAGGTCCAATTGTCAAAGGCCAGGACTAAGTATGCCAAGTTGGACTCGAAGAGGGAGAAGCTGAAGGACAAGATCAAGGAGCTAAAGGGCAAGGCTAGATGCTTGGAGCGCGAGCTCCGGGGGGCCAAGGCCGCTGCGACCGCGTCGCAGGAGAGGGTTACTCAATTGGGGACTGAAGTTGAGGCCCTTAGGGCTGAACTACAGTCGGCTCAGGAGAAGGTCGCTTCCTTGGAGGCGGAGAGGGCTTCCTGGGAGGCGGCGAGAGCTTCTTTGGAGGCGGAGAGGGTCATAACTGAGCGCAAGTCTATAGACCGTGCTCTTTACAATGTGTGGAAGCAGGATCCCAACTTCGACTTCTCCTCTTTTGGCGAACAGGCCGTTGCCCGAGCGGCCTGGTGGAGTGCCCACTACGGGAGACCTTGAGATAGTCTTGCCAGTGCTACTTTTCTGTTAGTAACTCTTGTACTATCCCGAGAACTCTTTTTTTTTTTTTAATGTATAAATACATATGTTGCTGTTTATCTCTTGTTCTATTGCATTCGAGGCCCTTTTAAGCCCGGGGTTGAGTTGGTTCCCCTCTTTTATCTATCAGGCTGGAGGTCCTTTGGAGCCCATGTGAAAGGGTTCGTTGGGACCACTTTTGGTGCCTCTTGGTTGCTTTCATAAGGATATTTTGACCCCTTGGTTCGTAGTTATCCTTTTATGGTTTTCTTGCGCGCGCTTATTATTTCTTTGCGAGAAGCGTCCTTCTCGTCGTTATTCATAGTACTATTTTTGCAAGGGTCTCCTTTGGGACCCTTTTTGGCTAGGCGGCTTGGTGGCCGCTCTAGACTTATTATTATTTTCGTCACCATGCGTTTTTTTGTAAGTCCCTATGGTCTCCCTCGGTGTTCATAAGGGTAGCTAATCCTTACGATCCCAAGGGTGCCTTGTAAGGACTTCGTTGAAGGCCCTAGTATAGGGGGTCTTTTTGGTTTTGGGTCATTTCCTCTTGATAGAGGGCCCTTTTTTAGGATACTCTTGGTAGAGGGTCCTCTTTTTTAGGAAGGCCAGGGGTCCTCTTGGTAGAGGGTCCCTTTTAGGGGTTTCGTTTTTAGGAGGGCCTGCTGTCGCCTCCTATCCTGCCCCCCAAGTGTCTGGTGAAATTTATTTCGGCAGGCACTTTGGCTGATGCCCACGTAGCGAAGGAAAATAATACATGAGGTCGAACGGTTTTACACACAACATGCAGTTCCATTCATCACATTCATAATAAACGGTCTCATACAAATAGTTGCAATGGTACCTATGAAGTTTTTATATAAAACAAAAATAAAAGACTCACACCTACTTAGGAGGCTATCTAAGTAACCTCTTGTTAAGGCAGTATGCAACACTTGTTCTTTTTCCATCGAACATGGGCGCCTTATTGGTAGTACTTCCTCAGGTGCTCCGCGTTCCATGCTCGGGGTATGAGGGTGTCGTTCATGCGAGCCAGCTTGTAAGTGTTCGGGGGGATGCACTGAGCAATCTGGTAGGGCCCCTCCCAATTCGCCCCCAGCACTCCTGCGCCTGGGTCTCGTGTGTTTGGGAGTACTTTCCTTAGCACCAGGTCGCCAACTCTGAAAGTTCTCTCTCGCACCCTCGAATTGTAGTACCTTGCGGCGCGCTTCTGGTATACCGCCACCCTCATTTGGGCTTTTTCTCTCTTCTCTTCCAGCATGTCTAAGTTTTCGGCCAGGGCTACGCGGTTGGCTTCGTCTCCATATGCCTGTACCCTGTGGGACTCGACTCGCATCTCGACTGGGCGCACGGCCTCGCATCCATAGGCCAAGGAGAATGGGGATTCCCCAGTAGTCGTGCGTGGGGTGGTCCTGTAAGCCCATAGCACATTTGGTAGCTCGTCTACCCAGGCTCCCTTCATCTTTTCCAGCTTTTTCTTCAGGTTCTTCTTAAGGACCCTGTTTATGGCCTCCACTTGCCCATTGGCCTGGGGGTGTACAACCGTGGAGAAACTCCTCCTTATGCCTCTTTCCTTATAATATTCATCGAAGGCTCCTCCCTCGAACTGGGTACCATTGTCGGAAATAATCTTGTAGGGTACTCCATATCGACACACAATGAATTTGTTGACGAAAGAGGTGATGTGCTTGGCGGTTATCTTCACAAGGGGCTGGTCATGCTGGTCAGTTCGCTTGGGGGTCTCCGAGGGTAGTTGGCGTGTCGCTGGCATTTGTCGCATTTTGTGGCAAAGTCATGCGCATCTTTCTCCATGGAAGGCCAGTAGTATCCTTGTCTCATGGCCTTCCTAGCCGTGGAGGGTCCGCTCTCGTGGTTGCCGCACTCTCCCTCATGTATCTCCTGTAGCACTTTCAACGCCTCCTCTTCTTCTACACACCGCAGAAGGGGCATTGAGAATCCTATTTTGTAAAGGACCCCATCTACCAGGGTGTATCTTGCGGCCTTGTACACCAACCTCCGGGATTCGTTTTTATCTGCAGGCAAGGTTCCTTCCTCCAGGTACCTCTTGATTGGCTCGGTCCATGATTCCCTCGGGGCACTAATCATGTGCACGTCCGCGCCTTCGATGCTGGGTTTTGGTAAGTACTCCACGGGTATTGATTCCAGGACATCACTATCCTTGGTAGATGCCAGCTTTGCGAGTGCATCGGCATGGGTGTTCTTTTCTCTGGGGATTTGCTCTATAGTATATGCCACCAACCGTCCCAGATAGCCCTTCACCTTCTCCAAGTATGCTGCCATCTTGGGTCCCCTCGCCTGGTACTCTCCCTTTACTTGGCATACTACCAGTTGAGAGTCGCTGAAGATTTGAAGGCGCATCACTCTCAGCTCCTGGGCCAAACGTAGGCTCGCTAAGAGCGCCTCGTACTCTGCTTCATTATTGGAGGCTTCAAACCCAAATCGGATTGCGCAATACATTCTATGCCCTTCGGGCCCAGTCATCATGATGCCCGCTCCTGATCCTCCTTCATTTGACGCCCCATCAACGTGCAAACTCCACTCTTCTGAACCTCCTATCTCCTCCGTAACAGGCTGCTCTTCTTCTTCATTCCTTCCTTCATTCGGCTTATGGGTGAGTTCTACTATGAAATCTGCCAGCACCTGTCCATTGATGGAAGCCCTCGGAGTGTATATAATATCAAACTGACTTAGCTCAATCGACCATTTCATTAGTCTCCCTGAAGTCTCTGGCTTATGTAAGACCTGTCTCAAAGGACTATCTGTTAAGACTTCAATTGTATGTGCATGGAAGTAAGGCTTCAACTTCCTCGAAGCCTCCACTAGCGCATAGGCCAGTTTTTCGATCTCTGGATACCGGTTCTCCGCGTCCACCAAACGTTTGCTGATATAGTATACGGGTTGTTGCTGCTTCTTCTCTCCCTTAACCAGGGCTGCACTGATGGCATGCTCAGACACTGCCAAGTATAGGTACAGCTTCTCGTCCTTCTCTGGCTTCGCTAACAGGGGTGGCTTCCCCAGGTGCTCTTTCAGCTTGACAAAAGCTTCCTCACATCTTTCATCCCAAGCGAACTTTTTGCTCCCTTTGAGGATGTCAAAGAATGGGAGGCACTTGTCGGTGGACCTTGAGATAAACCTATTAAGGGCCGCAACCCTTCCTGTTAGGCACTGCACCTCCTTCTTATTCTTTGGCAGGCTCATCTCTATGAGTGCCTTTATCTTGTCAGGATTGGCCTCGATGCCTCTGAAATTGACCATGAAGCCCAAGAATTTTCCTGAGGATACCTCGAAGGTGCATTTGACTGGGTTCAACTTCATCCGGTATTTCCTGAGCATGTCGAACATCTCACCAAGGTCTTTGTTGAGCTCTGCTGCTACTTTGGTCTTTACTAACATGTCATCCACATACACCTCCATATTCCTTCCTATCTGATTGGCGAACATTTTATTCACCAGCCTTTGATAGGTGGCTCCCGCGTTTGTGAGCCCGAAGGGCATCACCTTGTAACACTATAGCCCTTTGTCTGTAATGAATGACGTGGGCTCTTCATCTGCCGGGTTCATTGGGATTTGGTTGTATCCTGAGTAGGCGTCCATAAAACTTAGTAACTCATGTCCTGCTGTCGCATCTACTGGCTGATCTATTCTGGGAAGTGGGAAGCTGTCCTTAGGACAAGCTTTATTCAAGTTCGTGAAAGTCGAGGCAAGTTCTCCACTTCCCATTCGGCTTCGGCATGAGTACTGGGTTCGATACCCACACAGGGTAGAAAGACTCACGGATTAAACCATTGGCCTTCAACTTGTCAACCTCCTCCTTTAACGCTGCGTATCTTGTTGGATCTAGCGCCCGTCTCTTTTGCCGGACGAGCCTTACTTCTGGGGAGATGTTCAGGTGGTGACACATCACACTGGGGTCTATGCCGACCATGTTCTCATGACTCCATGCAAACATGTCTAGATTATCTTTCAAAAATTTCGTCAACTCCTCCTTCACGTCACCTTGCAGGCTTCTCCCTATCTTCAATTTCCTTAAGGGTTCCTCCGTCACCGTAACCTCCTCTACTTCTTCCACTGGTTCTGCTCTTGACTCATCCACGATTCGAGGGTCCAGCTCCTGCGGACCCCCCGTGGGCATACATAGCGCCTCATGTACTACCATGGCCATTGGCTCGCGCGGTTTTACAGGCGTGCGGAGTGAGGTGTTGTAACACTCCCTCGCCTCCTTCTGTTCTCCCTTCATACTTGCGACCCCTCCTGGAGTCGGGAACTTGAAAACCTAGTGATATATTGAAGTTATGGCTTTCAATTCTCTCAGGGAGGGTCTCCCCAATACCGCGTTGAAAGCTGATGCACAATCTACTACAACAAAGTTAGACATGACTGTAGTCAGCCGGGGTTGCTCCCCCATGGTAAGTGTCAATTCGATCATTCCGAGGGGTTGCACTGAGTCCCCTGTGAACCCTTATAGGGACGACTGGCAGGGCTTCAGGTGACGAATGCCCAATCCCATATTTTCCAAAGCAGGGCGATATAGGATGTCCACCGAGCTCCCGTTGTCACTAGGACTCGATGCACACACATATTCGCCAATTGAACTGTCAACACCAGCAGATCATTGTGGGGAAAGTGTACCCCCCGTGCGTCCTCCTCAGTGAACGTTATCAAGTCGTTTTCCCCCTTGAAACTCTTCGGGGATCGTTGTTCTAAACTCATGACGCAGGGAGGCGGACTTCGCCGAGCCTCTCTCGCATATCTATCTCGCCCCTTCCTAGTGTCTCCCCCAAATCCTGGACCTCCAAAAATGGTTCGGACCTCCCCCTGTATTTCTGGGGCTCGCTCTTGCGCCTGGGGTGCTGTGGGCTCGCCCTCTGGCCTTTGCCTTTCTCTCCTGACATAGCGGCCCAAGTTCCCCCGGCGGATAAGCTCCTCAATTTCCTCCTTCAGGTGGATACACTCTGCCGTGGTGTGTCCGATGTCCTTGTGGTATTGGCAGTATCTACTAGGGTCTCTTTTGGACCGATCCTTTCTCATTGGTGTAGGCTTTTTGAAGGGCACTCGATCTTCGTTGGTGATGTAAATATGCTCCCTGGTGTCTGTGAGGTTCGTATAGTAAGTATAGGCCGCTGGCCTATGATCACCCCCTCGTTTGGTTTTCCTCTGCTGGTCATCTCTTGGCCCATCGAACGTCCTTTCTTCTTTGCTACATTCGATCCGTCGTTAGTTGGGGGCTTCGCGTGGGGCTCCTCATTCCCCGCCTTTAGGTTTGCATGGCCATCCTCCACACGGATGTACTTTTGCGCTCTCTCATAGAAGTCATCTAAGTCGGTGACTTCCCTCTTCAACATGTTGTCCCACAACTTGCTTCCTGGGAGCACTCCTGCGGTAATGGCCATTTTTAACTCTCGGCGCGTTAGGCTTCCCACTTTTGCAGCCTCCATATTGAACCGATGAATGTAGCTCTTCAAGCTTTCGTTCTCCCCTTGCTTCACGTTAGCCAGGCTGGTACGGCATGGTGTTGCTGGAGGAATTCGTCAGAAAACTGCTGCCAGGAGCTGATGGACCCCGGCCTTAGTCTTTTGAACCATTTGTAGGCGGGTCCTTTCAGAGTAACAACGAAGCAATGGCACCTGGCACCACTTCCGTTCCCTCTCAGTTTCATCAGATCATTAAACGCATCCAGGTGGTATTTCGGATCCGTGCGCCCTTCGTAAGGGGTCATATTGGGCTCCTTAAAATTGACAGGGATTCGGATTGCCTGAATTTCTCTCACAAAGGGCGACTCATGGTCGAAGTCCTCCTCAAAGGCCTGGCCGCCTGACGCGGTGACGATCTTGCTCCGTAAGCTCCTCATCTCCGTGTCGAGGTCCTGCCTCATCTTGCTGAGAGTGTCCCTTAAAGCGGACGGGCTGAGATCCGCCTTTCCCTTGCCTTCTCGAGGCGCCACAGGTGGCGTGGTCCCTTTGCCCGCCCTCTTCTTATTAAGCTCCTCCCGCAAGTCCGAGGGTGTTCTTTTGGAGGTGACCTCATCCTCATGGCGATGGGCAGCGTTGGTCCTCGGCGCTGGCTTCGGGGCCTGCTTAGGCGGTTCGGGGTGATCGCGTTGCTTCGCACGGGGGGTGTTACTAGTTGAATGTCGGGTTCTCCCATCATCTACCGGTACCGTGGTCTCCACCCCATCCTTGCCCTTCTCCTTCCTCTTAGGCAAGGTTACGCTGGACTTACCCTGCAGCAGGCCGTTAAGGACCTCTTGCATGTTTTCTAAGGTGGTTTCTAATCTTTGGTTCTTGCGGCGGAGCTCACGTATCTCCTCTTCGTAAAACCGGGATTTCGAACTCGAGCTCACGGAGTGGACCCGGGGGTGTTTGTCAGGCCTACGGGCAGAAGGGCCCGGGTCTTGCCGGCCGGAGTTCGGTGCCTGCGGCGGTTTTGGAGGAGGGAACTCATCAGCGTGTACCGGTGGTGCTCTTGGAGGACTCCCTCCAGGTGGAGCGGCTGGCGATGAGGCCACCCTATCACCTCCGTGAACTTCAGGGTCTTTCGAGGGCTCTACGTCCCTGGGTGGAGGAGCGTCCTTCATGGAGGCCTTCAGCTGGACTCCGTTCAAGTGAACTTCTACCTCCCGCGTCTCCCTCAGTCGCTTCGAGCGTCTTGGCATCTTCTTCTTGTCGGAAACAATGGTGGAACAGTAGCTTGAAACTAACGTTCCCACAGACGGTGCCAAACTGTTGACGGTGAGAACTCGTCAACGAAGTTAAGTTGGAAAAATTATCAAATTAAGATCACTAATCGGAAAGCTGTAGAAACTTGAACAATAACCCAAGAACTAGGATAAAACAATAATGGAGAATTCAGTCTTTCATTCACACTCAAAACCTCTGCTACAGTAAAATTTCCAACCCCTTTTCAGGTGGTCTTAGAGTTCATTTTATAGTAGGCTCTAATGGCCTTAGGTACATAGTGGTCCAGGGGACCAAGTGGTACATACGTACTGTGTCAGGGGAATGGCTTCAGAGGTCGTGGTTGTACAACCTGTACAGGAGAGGGTGTCAGGAGGATGTCTCCACTACTTGTCTGTACCCATGTCTGATGCGTGGTGGCAGGCGTTGTGGCGCAGGAGGTAGTGGTGTCAGCTCTGACCTATGGCCGTAGACGTACAGACCATGATCCTTACCCGAGCAATCTCACTGGCACTGGTATCCGTACTTAGTACTTGGTTGTACAAATATGTCCCATTCGACTCGTACTGGATCTCCTAAGCATAGGGATCTCGAGGTGTAAGGATTGGGACCCTTGGTGTGAGGTGGAGATCTTGGGTCCTTGGTATGGGGTATCCGAAATCTCCTGAGGTAACTCACGAGTCTGAGCGATAGGCATGTGGCCCTGGAAGATGTCTAAGGATGCGTGGCGAGACGCCTCCCCCGCAAGCCTCCCTCGCGTGGTCTCCCTTACGTGGCCCCCTGATGGTGTGGCTTGGACCCAGGTGTGTGGTGCGACGGGGAAACGGCCTCCTGGGGAGATGATGGCCCATCGGGCCTCTCGGGAGTGTGCGCGCAAGGGCCTCGCGTATGGGCGCCATTGGTGGCCTCGCGAGACGTAGGCGCACAAGGGCTTCGCGCATGGGCGCCGCTGGTGGTCTCGCAAGATGTAGGCGGTCCGAGGGCCTCGCGTGATGCCAGCCTCCGTCGGCCTAGCATGGCCTCGCGCACAGGCGTCGCTGGTGGCCTCGCGAGACATGGGCGGTCCGAGGGCCTCGCGTGGCCTCGCGCATGGGCGCCGTTGGTGGCCTCGCGAGACGTAGGCGTGCAAGGGCCCCGCGCATGGGTGCCGCTGGTGGCCTCGCGAGATGTAGGCGGTCTGAGGGCCTCGCGTGGCCTCGCGTGGCCTCGCGAGACGTAGGCGTGCAAGGGCCCCGCGCATGGGTGCCGCTGGTGGCCTCGCGAGATGTAGGCGGTCCGAGGGCCTCGCGTGGCCTCGCGCATGGGCGCCATTGGTGGCCTCGCGAGACGTAGGCGTGCAAGGGCCCCGCGCATGGGTGCCGCTGGTGGCCTCGCGAGATGTAGGCAGTTCGAGGGCCTCGCGTGGCCTCGCGCATGGGCTCCGTTGGTGGCCTCGCGCATGGGCGCCGTTGGTGGCCTCGCGAGACGTAGGCGTGCAAGGGCCCCGTGCATGGGTGACGCTGGTGGTCTCACGAGATGTAGGCAGTCTGAGGGCCTCGCGTGAACGCAAGCACCTGATGGCCTCGCGTGAACGCAAGCACCTGATGGCCTCGCGTATGGGCGTGCCTCACGGCCTCTATGAGAGAGGGACGGGCATAGAATCTAAAACTCGACGAAGACGACGACGGGGCTCGACGGCACGAGGGCTTGACAATCAGTCTTGCTGCTTTCGTCTTTGCAGGTCCGACAGTGTGCGGGGTCGAGGTTGGGTGAACGGTAGTGCACGAGGTCGGGATGGTGTTCATTCAACCCCTCGTTTGCGATAGTGGTGCCAGAATAGTGAAGGTTTCCATTTCAAATTTTGGCTGCGGTCACACGGGTTCAGAAGTTGGGAAATCGATTGCTTGGGTTCAGAGATTGGGTTAAGAGATTGAGTTCAGAGATTGGGAAAGGTGAAGGTTAACATTTCAATTTTTTTTTAATGTATTCTTTGATTAGTTTGCTTTGGCAGTATCACCAATGTGTCTTCTTATAACTCATGTCTATGATTTGAGAAGCTGATTTTGTGCATATGCAGTTCTATTTAGTATTTCTACTTTATTGGCTTTGAAAATGGCAGAGAATTGGGGATGTGTCGAAGGAAATAAAATGAGTGAAGGCACAGATGGAAGAAAACGAAGAACTGGCGATACTAATGAGAGGTCCTCGTGGACAAGCGATTGTAACCTCTTTGGGTCCAGCTTATATCAAACTTGGGCAAGCATTGAGCATTAGACCTGATATACTTTCACCAAGTGCAATGACTGAGCTTCAAAAACTCTGATAAGGTAGAGTTATTTGGATTTTTTTGTCTTTCTGTTTTGAACTAACACTACCAATTTAATTCAAAAACTTCTATTTTTTTTCTCTTGCATAATTTCCCAAGCGAATGATCAGATTCTATTGAGGGGATTTTATTGGTTCCGTGGCACCCACTATTTTAATTTATTGATTCATACCAAATACCTAATAAAAGTACTTCATGTTTATGATTTTCTCCCTTTGATTTCTATAGCTGATTTTTCTATTTGATGATATTTGAAAGAAAATGGTGATTTGGTGGCTGTTAAAGTGCAAAGGCCCTTTGTTCTTGAGACTGTAATAGTTGATTTGTTCGTCATACGAAATTCGGGACTGATTCTTCGCATGTTTCCCCAGGTAGTTTTCTCATGTAATGGATTTAGTATTAATCTGCTCTTTCAAATACTTGCTTTCAAAGGGGTGAGCGTAGTGTTAATAAAATATTTTTTCCTCTCAATATCCATTCTTTCTGTTAATTCATTTCAGATCTCTGTAGATGTTGTTGGACTGGTTGATGAATGGGCAGCCCGTTTCTTTGAGGAGCTAGATTATGTTAATGAGGGTGAAAATAGAACGTGTTTTGCTGAAATGATGAAAAAGGACCTTCCACAGGTGACTTTGATAACCTTTCATTTTTTGTACCTGAATTCCTGTTTATTCTGAAGCTGTAAGTTTTGTTTGATGCTATGATTATCAAATTATATTTCACCAGGAGCTAACTTCTAGCGTGCTAAACAAATTTTTAGTTATGTGAAAGTTTAATTTTCTGAAAAATAGCCATTGCTATTAATTTGATGAGTAAGACTTGTTTACTAATGATAGCCTTTTATTTTATTTATTCTTAAAAGAAATGTAGAATATATCCGCAATTTATATTTATCTATTTTAAAGTCAATGATAACAGAGAATTGTTGTAAAAACAATTATTTCTTTCCTTTTCCTCCATACTATTCTGTAAGCCCCTCTTAGTTTTTATTTAATTCCATTAAAGGGAATTCAATAAATTGCTACTGTTTTGAATAAATCAAACAAAATTTTTTAAGAGCACATAATATAATTTGGAAGATTTTTTTTAAACTTCTTACCATAACAAACACAAGGCACATTACTTTCATGTTTTTTTGGGTTCAGTAAACTGAATAAATCTTTTGAATGCAAGAAAACAACATATACACACAAATTCATTGATCTTAAAGTGCAGTTGGTATCTTGTAGAGTAGTTGAACATTAGACAATGAGTTCTTTCATTTCATAGTCATACAATTATTTGGCTCCTTGAGTACAAGCCCAAGTTCCTCATTTATCTGAGCGCATCTGAAAACTTTAAACAACTTCAGTCTATGAAAACAAGACATCAGGCACCCACTTCTCTATAATGATTATAAATGTTAGAAAACTAGCAAAAGACATGCATTCTTTACTACAGGACACTCATAACCCGTTGACATTGTGCTTTAGAGTGTAGCAATGGTTTAATGTCTTTAATATCTTAATATCTATTTTCTGATTTGATAGAGTACAATTCTATTCTTCTTCGATGCATTATCAATAGTTTGTCTCAACTGTAGAAAGAAAAAAAAAAATTAACTCAATTGCAAATATACAAGACTGAAAAATGTGTCTCTGATAACTCTTGTTGTGTGCTTGATGTATTCTTCTTTTGATTATCAAAGTATGTTATATCGAGATGTTTAATGCTTTATTCTATTCAGAAGACTTGTTTATGATACATTTGATTTGCCTATATTAGGACTTGTCACAAAATTGACGGATGATCAGAAGTACGGAATGATTGAAGCAATTGCTCATCTTATACATTGTGATTATGGAGCCATAGTCAAAGACTTTGTTAAACTTGGTTTCATTCTAGAAGGTGTTAATTTGGTTTCAAAGATATGTTGTTTGACAATGAATTTAGTTATTAGAGTAAATGATTCTATTTTTATTGGTTAATTATTTACTAGTGTAAATCTAGTTATATATTTTTTAATATAAACATGATTATGTTTATAGACAATACTATATGATTTTTAAGTCAAGTAGTAGTGTTATATTTGTTTCAAAATTTGTTTTATTAGGTTTGTAAATACTTTGTACAAGTTTTGTTATTTTCATCTATAATTTTTTAGATTTGTATATAAATGTTTCATTTAAATCATAATTTTTATTTTAAGATAAAAATAAATAATTTTTTTGCAAGTAATGGGGACACCTAATAACTGTCGGCGTTGTCAGCAACTGCGACACCTAATAACTGTTAGCATTGCCAGTAACAACGACATCTAATAATTGTCGGCGTTGCCCCACAATAGCAACAATTTTTAATTGTCGGCATTGCTAGCAACATCGACACCTAATAATTGTTGGCGCTGTTTGCAACGACATTTTTTAACTGTCGGCGTAGTTACTCTACACCGTCATAGGCAAATACAACAGTTAGTTGACTGTTGTCGTTGCTCAATAGCGACAGTTAAAAACTGTCGGGAAATCTCATTTTTGTAGTAGTGCAATATGACCAAATAACTATCAATTATATGTACTTAAGTAATTAAATTTGAATTTGAAACTCATATAATTGAAGACAGTTTTGTCATATTGATAAAAATTTATTGATCAAATTTTAGGTGGGACTTTACTCATTTGGTACCCTCTGTTTTTGCAAAGTATCAGTTTTGGTATCCTGTATTTTAAAATCATATATATTTGGTATCCTAGACTGAGATATGATAAATAAAATTTTGTCAATATGACACAACTGTCGTAAGTTATAAGTAATTAAATTTGAATTTAGAACTCATATAATTGAGCAGTTTGAATAAATTGGTAAAATTTTATTAATTAAATTTGAGTTTAGGGTACAATTTATGTACGATTTCAAAATACTGGGTATCAAATAAACATTATTGTAGATACAAGGTACAAAAATGATACTTTACAAAACCACAAGGTACCAAATAGTTACCTACTCATTTTAGTTCAGGGTTAATATCCAAACTCGTTGAGTATTTGATGAGCTGATGTAGTAGTATGACTCAGGGTTATTCCAAAATTATTAATTTTAACATGGCCTATGACTCATACTCCGAGGTAGATGTCATTCTCGAGCTGCACATGACCGGAACATGATGGCTTGACTTGGATAATGCTCGAGCTAGATGTAGGCGATCAGGACATTGGGTACCTCGATCTCTATCATTTGCTTCTCTAACGCCCTGGAAGATCCTGGGCTGCTCCAGATTCAGTGAAACAGTTAGGATTAATGCCCTAAAAGCATGTAAAGACATTTTATTGGTTTTAAATAAAATTACAATTTTGTTATATTTGAATGTTATAATTATTGTTTGAATTAATTATATAATAATATCAAGAAAATTCCCTATTCATTCATGAGACTATAATCTTGTATTAGTACGAGAGAATTAAGATCATATATAATGAATAAAATAGCCAGTAACATATTAAAGTAAGGAATCTTTAATGAATGGTTACTAGAACAATTTTCTAAACATACGAGATGCAAGTAATCTAGATTTGGATTATTGATGTGGATACAAATCTTAGTAAAGGTATTGTATATAATAGAGATTATATATGACAAGACTGGTGAGAATTAAGTATCTACATAAACATGCCATTTGACGTAAAGATTTAATTTTTATCATAATAGATGATTGTTTGTAGATCATTCTAACTTCAGTTTATGTTTATTGGATATTTTGATTCACTCGTTAATGTCTCTTAGAATAATGAGGCTAATGACTTTTATTTTGGAGATTCAATATCATGAATGGCTGGGAACATGAATTACAATAATGGAATCCATGCTTTCGTAACGGATCGAATATTGGTTCCCTTGAGGGTTGATTCTGGAACTGAATAGTTATTGAGCTCAAATCTATAATTAGATTATAGATTAATTATTCGCTAGTGAATTAATGATACTTAAGGATCAAGAGGTAATTAGAAGGGTAAAATGGTAATTTTGATCAGCTCTAATTATCGAGCAAATAATGGAGGACAAAACTACATATATTGATCTTATAAATGGACTTGTAGAGAAAACTCTATAAACACAATTCGATAAATACTTAGAGTGAAATTCCATGTTTATAATGGAGTAATCATGGAATTAATAAATAAAATTATTAGATTAAAGATTTTAATTAATAATCTGGTTTATAGGAGCTTCGTATTATAGGTCCATGGTCACCATATCAGCTTTGTCCTACACTATCAAGGGTAAGGATGCCAAAAAAAAGATTTGTAAAGAGAAAGGACTAAATGACAACGGAATTATTTTTCCAGGGCAAGGAAATAATTATTTGATAATTATGGGTAATTGATTAATTGTGAATTAATTAATTATTTAACTATATAATTGTTATTTTGAAAAACTATAGGTTAAAATTAATATAAATCATGTTTGGATTAATATAAAAGAAAGAGAATAATAAATATCTTATTTATATTATGATAATTATTTATTTAATTTAAATTTGATATTTTCAGAAAAAGTTAATTTTGAATTAACTAATACTTATGCAGGGATAAAAATCTTGTCTTAAAAGTTGATTAAATAAACAAATGATAAAATTAGGAAAACCCTAATAGGGCTAGGCGACACACACCGTACAGCACAGTGTGTGGCGCCTAGCATCAGGGATTTTTATTCCTGGGATTTTAATTTTGAATTTCAAATAAGTTTGTTTAATCAATTATTTAATTATTTTTTTAAATATGATTTAAATAAATAATTAACTGAAAATATCTAATCAATTTTTAATTTGAATTATATTTTAATTAAATAAAGATTATTTAATTAGATTAAATATATTTATAAGTGTGATAGTACATAACTTTCCGAAAAATGCTTGATTATTATTTTGAAAGGAAAATACCAATTTGGCCCTTGTCTTTTGTCCAAATACTCGATTGGCCCTTATGTTTTGTTAAATGACAAAACAGATCCTATGTTTTGCAAAATGGAACAAAATGATACATTGAACTTGAATTTGATCAAACAATTTTTCAATATGACTAAAATACCCTTAGGTTTATGAATTAATGAATTTATTAAATAATGAAAAATAGATTTTAAAATAAAATATGACAAAAATATATATTTAATTTTATTTTTCTTTTCTATCTCCTCTCTATTCTCTTCCCCTTCCTTCCCCTTCTTCTCTTATGTTCTTCTTCTCCTTCTCATCCACGAACACAGAACCCTACCCCAAGCCCCATCAGTGAACCCAACTCCCCAGTCGCGAACCACTAGACCCACCTTTATTTCTTCACATCATTCAATCAATATTGTAGCTATGGAGGATTCAACTACAAGTATAGATTTCAACGACGTAGGAAAACTTAGACAACAACTTGAACGGCGAACTTGGAGGCGAATGTGGACGACGACTTCAAATGTGGACCATGGTCGGGTTTTAGCTAGGTGCACAACTTCAAATCTCAACGATCTTTGCAAAGGAGGATTGAGCTCGACGCACACGGTGGTTGAGTTAACGAGTATGAAGGCGAAATTTGACAATTGAGTAGATTTGGGTTAGGCTTCATCTGAGCAGATCTGGAGATGGATGGCGACATTGGGAAGCGATGAGATTTGAACAAGCTTCTAGGTTCACACTTTGGTATAAATCTAGTTTTGGTTAGGGAGGCGAACACACGAGCTTCGGCCGTTGGCACGCTTGCTGTGTTTGATTGAACGAATGTTTCAGTCATGGAGGTACAAGTTTGAGAAAACATACCATATGTTCAATAAAATGATTGAGATAAGCTTCTAACCAAATTTGAGAAAAGGAACACATCTGGGTTCATGTTTGTGTTGGAAGAGGACAACTTGCGAGTTCATTATGGGTTCATTAGAGAATCTTTGTTGAGTTCATAATAATTTTTTTATGGGTTTACGTGTTTGCTCTGGGTTTGAATTGAATTGTTCCGGGTTTGAATCGTTCATAATGTTTTGTTTGTTTTGAATTAAATCTTAGTCAATTTAGTTTTGGTTTATTTTGAATTGAATCTGAATTAATTCTATGTATTCTCACTTGATTTTGAGTTTGAAATTAACTTGTTTTATATATGTTTGAAACTAAATTTTGAGATTCATAATATTGATGTGAAGAAAAGAGGAGAGAGCAGAGAGATGAGAGAGAAAAGAAAAATAAAATTAAATATATATTTTTTTTCATATTTTATTTTAAAATATATTTTTCATTATTTAATAAATTCATTAATTCAAAACCCTAAGGGTATTTTAGTCATATTGAAAAATTGTTTGACCAAAATCAGGTTCAGGGTATCATTTTGTTCCATTTTGCAAAACATAGGGGTCGATCGAGTATTCGGGCAAAAGACAGGGGCCAAAATGATATTTTCCCTATTTTGAATAATAAAAAGATAGATTCTCTCTCTAAAGCAATAGTTTTCTCTAAATCTGAAAACTATTCTAAACTTTCTCTCTGTCAAAACTCTCTAGATCTCCTGTGTTGAGTACATCTAGGGAGTCGCATAAATCAAGCTTTTGAATCCTACGTGCCCACACACATCCTTGTGTTTTTGAGGATTAGTCTGGAAGATTAGGGTGTGAGATCTCATAATAATGGATAGGAAGATCGTTGATTTATACAAAAAGACTCAAGGACACTTGATATGCTACAAGAGGTAAACCCTGATTTATTTGTATGTGATTTAATATTTATATATCTGTATGATCCTCGATGGTATTAAAATTTATTAAAATGGGTCCATATATTCCGATGTGTACCTTTGATTTTATCATTTAATACCAACAGACATAGAGACGAGCTGTTTGGTCCGAAGTTAACGAAACTTCTCCGAAGTCTTGCCTCCTCTATTTATTTCGCGCTAGTTGTACCCCGTGCTAGAGACGAGCTTTTATTTTTAGGGTACAACGTTTGCCCCCCAAGCCCCTGCTTGTGCATGATGGCACTTTTGACATGCATAGTAGTGGCTTTTCGGCTTCGATTATGAGAAAACGTGCCCACCCATTCACTCGAGTCAAGGATACGTGTCATGTTTTTATAGGTGCCTGTTCAAGTTTCGAGTACTGTGACAGTTGTCTTGTCAACCTTTGGTTGTCGTTTTGTTTATTTAATTTTGACCTTTGGATCTCTGCCTGCTTTAATTGTGTGACTTAGATTTTTCCCAGAAGTTTACGTATAAATTGAAGAGTAAAATTGGTGCCTAAAATCCTTTGCTTCCCAGAAATTCTCAGACCCTCATGCTTGGAATTTTCAAGCATTTTCTATTCTTCCTTCGCACGTCAATCAAAAAACCACTTTGTAAGTACGCTCACCCATGGTTTAAATTTCAATTTCTCATTTTTCAATAAGTTTTTATGAAATTTTCCAATGCTTTTGAATTACTTTCGTTCTAAATGGGCTTAGTTTAGGTTTTTACTAGCCCAAAAAGAGTAGCGTGATCTAGAGACATGCGTGGGACTATGCATCGGGCTATTAAGCCTACACTTAACTCATAGAAGCCTTAGGTCTAGTAATAAAGCCTTAGAATTTTAGGTCACCATTTCTTTCGTTATTAGAATGAGGTTACATTCCCATGTCACCTTTAATGGGTCATTTTGTAATCAAGCGAACTAAAATCTTCGTCATGTCCACTCAATAGAAAAAGACTGCGATAGGCTCCTCTTCTCGAGGCAAGGGTAAGTAGGTCTCCCCCGAGAGCCCCATTCCCCACTTTGGTCTAGTGGTAGAGAAGGAGATCAAGGTAGGACTTGATAGCTTCTTTGAGGTCGAGAGGATCATGGCTTGAATTACTTGTCAACCTAAAGTAGATAAAATAATGTTACGTCATGGGATCTAGATGAATCCCAACTTTTATGCTTGACATCCATTGGAAGGTAAGCGAAGCAGCAACCCGTTGGAGGACGACTTCGGGGCATAGAGTGATGAATACCTGAAGGCAGGTGCCTTCCTCCCACTGGAATAGTGTTTCGTGGACTTTCTAAAATATGTGAAGGTCACCCCTTTCCAGCTCCTAGAAATTCATATCGCCTCCATGCGATGTTAAAGTATTTATTCCTCAAGAACGAGTTGGAGGTCCCCACACCAGAGGACATTTTGTATTTTTTTTTCTGTCTGAAGGCCAATCCAAACACTAAAACTCGTGGTGATGGTTTCTACTACTTCACCCAGTTTCCCAAGTCCGCCAGCATCATCGACCTCCCCAGCAATCCAAATGACTTCATAGACTAGTTCTTTTTGTCAAACAGATTCCAGAATTGAGATGAACATTATTTCAACCGACTTTGTTAATATCTCAACTCTTAAACTCTTCATATGATCAAATTATTTCAATTTTTTCTAAGTTTTACTCATTCTGATTGAGTTTTTATCTTGTGCACCTATTAACAAGAGAACGGAGTTGTCTGATACCCTTGGGGGTCAATACCAAACTCTGGCCAATGCTCCTGCTAAGGAGAAGGAGTTTAGGGCAATGGAAAATGATGGCACCATGGTGGTTTGAAGTTGATTAGAGAGGTTCAGACACTGGCCATCATTTCTCGAGGTCCTACCAAGGAGCTTCCTCCAATCATTGAGGAGGTCGAGGAAGAAGAGGAGCTCGCACTGTTGGTGCGTAAAAGAAAAGTCATTGAAGGCGGGCAAAATTCTGACCAAGGTGGTGCCGAATCGGGGGCAGCAGCCAGCACCTCCAACCAAGGTAATCAAGGTAGATAAATAAACTGGGCTCCTACAAGTTTTAGATTAGTCAGGTTCAATCCGAGGTAGCTTGTGGGCTGACATCTTGAGGACCCAAACCTGAATGTGACTTTACATCAGTGTGCCCACCAATTGGTCGTACACCATGATTTTGCCTACCCAAAATATACCGTAGTAGTAGATAACACTTTACATTTTAGGTCCACCATTTTTGAACAGTTTGGTACAAACCCCTTGTCATGGAATTCCTTGCTTCATGGTTCCATTACTCCAGGTATTAGGATGGCCGAATATGAGCCTAGTCCGGATGAGGAGCCTGAATGTAGTAGGTCCCATGAAGTAGTAATGTTAGAATCTCCTCCACCCTCAATAATCCAAGAGTTAAAAGTTGTATCTAGCCTGGTCCATAATCCAAAACTGATTGTAGTAGTTTCCTCCTTTAGTTTGGAGGGTAGGGTTCTTATTTTGTTACCTTTTACTTTGTATTATTTTTATTAACACTTCTTAGACCTAACTTTCTGCTCGCTTTTCTGTAAACGAACAAATGAATCTAAAGGAGGTTTTTAAAACTGGACCAGTTGTAAAGAGGTAGAGGACTTTAAAGAAAGACACTCATAGAGCTGGAGTCGCCACATGGTCTCGTACGAAAGACAAGGGTGCCAGTTTCGTCCAGGAGCAGTAACAACCTCAGCTCACTGTAGTCGTGGCCTAGAAGCTCCTCTACCAGCTCCTTGTGACCTTCACATGTGCCATAGGTCATCCAAGTTGTATCCTCAAGTACCCTGATCCCAGGTCCTCCCATTGAGGTGGGGAAACATCTAGATCCTTTGTGTGGTTCATTTTAGGAGACCATGAACCATTTGATGAAGCATGCGAACTTGGTTAGAACAAAATAGTTGCAAGCCATAGAGGCGAGACCCTCAACAACCATCCTTGACTCTGCATTGGGACAGAATCTGACCATGTCCTCATGGACATAAGGGATTCACCTGGTTGTTGTTAGAAATTGGCCTCCACCCTAACTTCCTTTGCATCTCGGAACTGCCTTTTAATCTCTGTTGACAATTGCCGACAAAAGGTGATTGAATGCCTTTTATATTTGTCGAACCATAACTTGGTCGGCCATGTTAGTGTAGGCAGGAACAAGACACACCGTAGGTCGATGTTAACATTATGGGCCCTCATTAAAGTGTTGAAGGTCACGATGCAGTTCAACAGGTCAACTGTTCCGGCATATGTAGGCATGTTCAGCATTTTGAAGCCCATGGGGTAGGGAGCTTCTATGATATGAGGAGGAAAATGTTAGAGCTCCTTATATGAATCACAATCGTCCATGTTTTTCCTGGACAAAAGTCTCTTCATTTGTTCCTCCATCAAGGCCACCCATTCAAGGGTTGGATCCTTCGTATATAGGTTATTTGGTAATTGCTTACCAACTCTCATCCTATCTTGCGCGTTGGATTAATGATTGGAAAGAAAGATTTGGGTCGAGATCAACTGATTTCTTAGATCTCTCTCATGTCTCTAGGAGTGTGTGTTGCGTACACTCTCGAATCTGCCCCTACGATGGCTCTCCATCCAATAGTTTCCATCTGCAAAGCTTACTGCTCATGGTTGAGGTCGTGGGGCTTGATTTTTCCCACGTGTTCGTGGGACGTATGTATCTTTTGTGGGTACAAAATTTCTCCTGTCATTCCTATGAACTGGAATATTCCTCTATGGGTGAGGAGGTGTCAGATGACGTATAGGCGATGGAGGGTGCCTTATTGGCGAGGCAATTCATCTCTCGTCAAGACACACCAGATTAGCTCGCCCATTGTTGATTCAGTCCCATAGAGTACTATGATTTACTAAATTGGTGGCAACACAAATTCGTTTCTTTGCACCTAAGCTGCTGGTCGAGGTGTTAGTGGATTTAAAGGGACCTCCACCATTGTTGATGCGGTCCCAAATCCCCATGTCTAGTTAGTCTTATTTCTAGTGGTTTGAGCCTTGTGTTTATTCTTGTTTTTAGGAGTTTGTTCATAAGACATGGAGCTCTGGGTTGTTACTCTGACATAATGGCTCACGTTGGGTCGATTATATATGTAGGAGCGAGAACAGTGGGACCCACTTTGCCTCCTTCTGATATTCTCGTCTGTAGCAAGGAGAGGTAATCGAGCCATTATCTCATCTATTCACCTGTTAGCCTAGGCAAGGTTGCTCCTTAGCAAGGGGTTCTCCATCTCGATGGAATTCAGATACCCAAGATTTTTGTTCGGAGGGTGCGAAGTCAAACTTCCAATATCTTCCTGGTTCACGTGTTGTTTTCTAGGACGGTGTTGCAAAGAGGTTCCCTCTCCGGTAGGGTTAGACGTATGGTAATCTCCATGATCTCTAGGTCTCTCTGATTCATTGTAGTGCATAGAATGAGTTACCACAATGTTGATTATTGTGTTGAATATTCTCTGTCAAGTTTCAAGCCTAATCTGCTCTCAATGAAAGCATCGTTTTGTTGATGCGGTTTTTCGCCAACAAGGGATTAAGAAATTCGATTACAGAGATTAAGCTTGCTAATAAACCGTAAATATAAACTCAGAAAGTTTTAACGTGGTTTAGTGGTTAAAATCCATCTAGCCCTCGAGTCACTCATATTTTTTTTTAGGAACTCTTGAAGAAATTGTTTATGAGAAGTTCAGCAGAGTTTCGACATACAAGATGTTGATTCCTTTTATTGTAAATTCTCCTTATATTTATAGGGAATTATGGTAGACAATATTTGGTAACCATACAATAAATTGTAACTTACAGAATTGGGTAACTCCAAAAATAAATCGATACATAAATACCCTAATTAAACTCATCAAATATATAATGATTACACGCATTTATTGCACATATTGGGCATCTGATTCTTTTGGGATTCTTCCATATGCGCATCCTTAAACCACCATGAGTTAGATGCAAATTTCGAACTGGATGTGATTGAAGCAGAATGACTTGGCTTAGAAAATTATCGGGCTTGATGACGGCGATCTGGACACTAGACACATCGATCTATTTCATTGGCATTTGATGTGATTTGGAGGATCATGGGCTATCGTAGACTCAATGACACAACCTCGAGCTGTTTGATCTGGAGTTAACGAAATATATCTGAAGTCTTATAACCTTTACTTATTATGTGCCAGCTGTACCCCAAGCAAGATAATTGAGCTCGTACATTTAGGGTACAATAATATGCACATGTGTCATCATGGGAATGGATATTAAGACAACTCAAGTACTCTTCTATTGCCCAGGTTCTTTTCCCTCCTAATTTTTGCCACCACTTTTCAAAATTGAACTTAGTCCCACATACCACATTTTAATTTTAATTTAATGGTCTATATTCTTTAGGAAATCCCCATTTTAAGCCTATTTATACCCCTCTTCTCTCCTTCTTCATTACATTCTCTCATTCTTTTAAAACAAAATCAGAGTGTTTAAGCTTTTTGCATGCTCTCTTTATAGGAAAAGAAAAAGAAATCTGAAATCGCCCAATTTCTTACTTACTCTCCCTTCTACAACAAATTTTCAAGAATCTCTCTGCACAAGTATTTCCAGTCTACACTTCGTTGTGCATGACTTTTTTTTTCTATTCTATATGTTTTCTTCAAAATTTTGAAAATTTGTTGAAAAAGAAGGTGTTTGATCTGTCTGTATAAGTGATTTTTAGGGTAAAAATGGAGGTTTTTTGAGTTGTATAGGTATCATGTAGTACAGGAAATAGGGTTTAAAAAGTAGGGTCTAAATGCACACAAACCAATGATAACCAAATTGGAAGTTAATCACTCCTTCCACGTGTTTTTAATCTCGATAATTCGAGGTAGATTCAGCCCGAATTACTCAAAGCTTTTATCTCATTATATCGAGCTTATTTAAGCATGATTTCTCAAGATATTTCCTTCTGCCAATATTTCTAAACAATGGGTCCTCATCCTTTTCTTTCTTGTTAGATGATGAAATCTTCGAAGAATCGGTGGGGGTCTGACCTTACAATTCCTTATCACCCTTCTTCGCCTCGAGATGAATATCCTTTTACTCGAAACCAACGAATGATATGAGAACACGAAGAGCGTCTCGAACATGATGACATACATGCTCATTTCCGATGTCAAATCACCAAAATGGAAGAAGATAAAACAAGAAGTTTAAGGTTTGCAGTTTAATCTGACCCCGACCTCGAGATCTGACTAGTTCCTTTGGACCTCACTTTTGAAGTGACCTTTGCCTACAACCCAAAGGAACTCTCCTACGAGACCATGGAGAGTTCTTCGGCCCAACCCCCTAAACCATCATCCCCACAAATATCCTCCCTTCCTGCCACAGAGAGTGAGTTTCTCGAGTCTGACAATTACATTAGTTTTATTAAAACAACAAGACAAATTTCAGAGCTCTTATCTTTCCATGGCCTGAAATTGTCTGGCAACACAGTGTGTCAAGCTCCTGGGCCCGACAAAATTAGTAGCTATGGTTCGAGTGAGGATAACTTGAAGAGGAAATACAAGCTCGCGGTCTGGATTCGCCAACATATGCGAGTTGGGGCACTTTTTCCCTTGAAGTACTATTTCTGACAGTTTACCGACTGGATTTGTATATCCTCTTTCCAGCATTAGTCAAATTTGTATAGATTCCTCGTGCCACTGAAGTCATTGTACCACGAGATGAAGTGGCAAGGACCTTGAGCATATGAGATCCTATATCTCTTTTGCTTGAAAAGCAACCCTACCAAAGCTCAAGGTGGGGATGGCTTCTATTATTTGTCAAGCTACCCCCGAGAAAGAAGATTGTTTGAGGATATAGCAAACTATCCTTCAAAATTTATGACACAGTTATTCTTGACTAATGGACTTGAGCCGTTCAAGTTCTACTCCTTCTAGAGAGTACATAACTTTTCATCCTTAGTGCTCACAATGCTTCAATTTTTCCATTTTTTGAGCTCGAATGCTCATCCAAATTGTTTGTGCAACCAACTTTGACCGCCCGAAGCCCACCAGAGACATGATGGATCATAAAGAATCGATCCTAAAGCTTCCATAAGACAAACAGTCTCTCAACTACCTCCTCCATGAGGACAAGCTCTGCTTATGCGGTCTCCCCAGTGAGGGTGAGTCTACAGTTGATGTTGGGACTTGAAAGTATGTGAGATGGGATGATATCCTGACACTTCCAAACCCCTTTGAGGAAAAGGAAATTAGGTTTGTGCTCGAGAGCTTCCGTTCCTTCCCCTACTGAGCCCTTGTGCTCAGATAACGAGGATTAGGACGAGGCTTCTCCTGGGCAGTCTGATGGAGGTAAAGTAATCCTCGGTATGTCTAACTATTACCCTACCCTTCTTGAGCGAGAAGCCAATGTCTTAGTCTTGTTTAGTAACACCCATAATAACATTATGATCTGGTCATGGGTAGATTTTAAAGGACATAGGGATGATAGTTGTCTTGCCGAGTCCCAAATTATGTATTGTATTAATGAAGTCTGGGAAGGCATAGGACTACAGTATGGCTCGAATGAGCGGCGAGATCTATCTAAATTGTCTCTTATAATTTGAGGTGAGGAATTCAATCTTATTATTATCGAGATATTCTCAGAATACATAGAGATTTCATGGACTTCGAGTTCATACCTGGATGAACCCTCGAGTTGTGTTTATTTTCTAATGTTGCATTCATGTTTCAAATAAATGGGATTGAATACTTATGTTTTCCTTCTCTTTTGCAGGTGAGATGGATTATGATCTCGAAAACATCCTTAGCCAACCTCCTGCCTCAAAAGGTGTAAAGCGAGGTCGGGGGACCTCGAAGACCACAAAATCTTCGAGGGTGGCAAAAGTAGTTGAGACTGTAACCGCAGCCTCAGGCTCGCCTACTTGGGTGCCAGTGACATGACACCTTAGAGTGATTGATTATTTGCATAAGTAACCATGTTGATTATTCTGTGCATGTTTGATCTCCACACTTGCGAGCCTACATTTTTAGGTTGCTTTTTGCATCTCGAAATTTTGGGCATAAGATATATATATATATATATTTGGAAGACATAATTAAATTGAATTTTAAACTGTAAAATTTTATTAATAAAATCGAAGTGTACTTATAATATGTTTTAGTTAGCAAGAGATATACAAGCTAGATATAAAAAATTAACAAATATTGCATGAGTAAACAATTCATTCATTATAATAGGTATACTACAACAAAATGTAACTTTGAACTAAAAATGGAACATTCATTCTTAAACTTTGTTTAAAATACGCGATAACATCCGAATGTCTATTTAAATAAAAGAACACATAATTTCATGCAATAAGAGTTTGCCCCATAATAAATTAACAACAAAGATCCTATGGCGTTCTTGATCGCTTTCTTCCAGAAGCCCCTCAAGTGTTTGCATGGGCCATGCAAAATAATAAATCTCAAAATTCTATTCCACCGAAGTCATAAAAACAAGAACCCTAGCATATAATATCCTTAAAGAAAACAATTAGTATCGATTGAACACCTCTAAATCATCAAAAGAATAGATCTTAGGTAACTATAAAATAAGGAATAATTAGCATTTTTGCTCCCCAAACTTATGACACTACCAGTACCAGATCATGCCACCTAAAATATACGACATGTTAACAATTCCCCCTAAACTTTTCTATTTACAAAAATAGTCATTCAGTTAGCCACGTCAATCCTGTGTGTATAAAATTTGTATTTTTTCCTCCTAAACTTTGGTTACTACAAAATTGTGCCCTCTGTTATTGAAAAAAATAATTTAAAATAAAAAAAATATTTGTTTATTAATTCTTATAAAATTAATTCAAATATTAATTGAAGTCTTAAAAAATTAAATAAAAGTCATTTAAACCCTAATATAATCTTTAAAATTTATTCTAGATTTAAAAAAACCAAATATCAAACAAATATGAATGAATAAAAAATAAAATATCAAATTAAAATTTACTCTAGATATTAAAAAATCAAATATGAATGAAATAAATAAATTAAATATAATTAAAATCTTAATTAATTCAATAGACCCATATTAAGAAACCTATTTATTTTTTATACAAAGTAAAATGAAACGATTCCTTCTTGTTGGGTTTTGCGTTGCACGACTCCAATCGTTTTATTTTATTATAATTTTTATTTTTTTAAAAAAAGAAAGAAAATACGTATAATGTGATTTGAATTTGAATGTATATTTAGTTTTTATTTACTAAGAATGTATATTTACTTTGATATTTAGGTTTTAATTTCATTTAACTTTGGATTTTTATAGATTAAATTATTATAAATTCGAACTAATACTAAGCTTCTTTTTCAAAGATTTAACGTTTTTCCTTTTAATGTTACTCTTTTTAATTTTATTTTGATTTTAAGTTTTGATTTTAAAAAAAAATTATTAGGTTTGAATTCATTTTTAAATAATTAATACAATAAATAGATTTTTTATTGTTAAATTTGTAATTAATTTATCTAATTAAAAGAGACACAATTTGGTAATGGTCAAAGTTCGGGGAGCAAAACTACGAATTTATCAGAATTTATGATGCCACATCAGATTTAAACAACAAAATGGAACGAAACCTAACGGGGAGCAAAATGGACTACGTTTCTATAAATGATATATTTTAGGGGGAGTTATTAAAATGTCATATATTTTAGGGTGCACGATCTGATGGAGTGATAAGTTCGGGGGGGGGGGGGGGGGATGCTAATTATTCTAAAATAAATAAGAATAACTCAAGAAGAGACTAACCATGAAAGCTTACCAAACCTTGATTACTTCTCTATTCTTTCTCCAAAAATCCCGAGCCTCACTCTTTCCTTCCCTGTCTATTTCTCTCACTACCTCTAGCTTTCCCTTTACCTTTGCTTCAAGCCAATCTCTAGCTTTCTTGTCCTTTTGGTCTTTAGAAAAATGAGACACAGCCACCTCTTTATATAGCCGTGTAGCACCTATCCCCTTAATGGTGATTGATTCCCATTAATTCCTATGATCCTCAATCAATACCATGATCCTTGTCAAAGTCTTACTCCCCAATCTTGAACCTAGTCCTAGTGACATGCATTGTACGCTCCTTAATGGCCTATTCACCCAAGATCATAATCAATCAATCACACATAATGACCATAAAAACCTAAATCTAATCAATCATAGTAATGTTACCCTAGTTTCCATTTTTAACTCACATGATTCCCTTTTCCCTTTAATTTTCGAAATTGCCCATAAGAGCTCCCAAAAATCTTCTCATCACCTTCATGGCAGTAAGCTCAATCAAAGAGAATCAAACCCCTTCAATTAGTTCCCCAATGTTTTGAATTTACAATGTGGGAAATCACCAATTAATAGCCACCATTAATGTCACATTTAATCCTTCCTCTTTCATCCATTGTTACCAAAAAAATAGTCACACTTTCTCCTCTTCTTCTCTCACATGCCCAAGTAACTATGCACACACACACAATCACATATAAATGGCACCTAACAACAATTAACTAATGAACAAAATTAATATGTGTAAAAATAAATAAATAAATTCAAATAATAAATAAATGACAAACAGTTAAAATTAAACAATGAACAATAAAAAAATAAACTAATATTAAATTGTATGACCGGAATTTCATCCTTGAAATTTTACTCACCAAACAGCTCATGGTATTGCTTTCTCACGTCTTCCTCCAACACTAAAGTTGCTTATCTTATATATGAGCTTTTCTATAAGGCCATGACTAATGGAGTCTTCTTGAATCTCAGTTCCTTGATTCCCTTTTCAAAGATTCACACTGGTTGCTTATCATAGGTTAGGTCCAGTGTCAACTCTAACAGCTCATAACTCAAAACATGGGATGGATCTAACATGTATTTTTCCAGCAAGGAAATATGAAAGACATTATGGATCTCTATAGGGCTAGCGGTAAAGCTAAATGATAGGCCACCGACCCATCTCTGTCCAAAATCTCAAATGGACCAATGATTCTCGGGCTTAGCTTACCCTTCTTCCCTAAACATATAACTCCCTTCATGGGTGATATTATTAGAAACACATGTTTGCCTACTTCGAACTAAATATCACGTACCTTTGGGTCTGCATAACTCTTTTGATTTTGCACAGTCAGCATCCTTTTCTTGATCTTCTCCACTGCCCCACTAGATCCCCTGACTGCTTCTGGATCCAAGATTTTTCTTGCATCGACTTCGTCGCAATGAAGCAGTGACCTGCATTTTTGCCCGTATTGCGTTTTATAGGGAGCCATCTCAATAGTTCAATGATATCTATTGTTGTAAGAAAACTCCATTAGTTGTAAGTAGTGGCTTCAAGACTCTGAAAAGTCAGGTGCACAAGATCATAACATATCAACTAGGATCTAAAGGCGACATGCGGAACTAAATTTTAATCTACTACCCATGGCTCTTTGTATACTCTTCCAAAAATTTGAGGTAAAAGCTGAACCTCTATCTGATATGATGGAACTTGGTACTCCGTGAAGTCGCACAATTTCCTTTACATATAGCTCTACATACCGATCTGCGGTATGAGTTGTGAAAATTAGAAGAAAATGTGCGAACTTCCTTAGTTGATCAATAATCACCCAAGCTGAGTCATGCTGTTTTGTGGTCCTTGTCAATCCCACGAAAAAGTCCATGGCTATGTCTAATGAACCATTTGTTTAACGAATCTTGTAATTGTGTTTTCAACTCCTTTAACTCTGTTGGTTCCATCCGATAAGGTGATTTTGAAATGGGTGTTGTTTTCAGTGCAAGTTCAATAGCGAATTAAATTTCTCTGTCTGAAGGGTAATCCTAATAAATCTTCTTGGAATACACTGTGAACTCACACATGACTCGAATGTCTTCAGGTCTTGATTGTGGCTGCTTGGTGTTGTCGACTATTCTCGCCAAATAAGCTTGACATCCTTGTTTCATCGTATTTTTAGCCTTTAGTGCTGAAATTATCAGTGTTTGAAGTCCCAATTCCTCTTTCATAAAGATAAATTGTTTGTCGACTTGTGGTCTAAACACTACAACCTTTCTCCTATAATCAATGGTCGCCCTATTTTTTGATAGCCAGTCCATTCCTAGAATTACTTCTTAGTCCGCCATGTAAATTTCTACAAAGTTTCCTTGGAATTCGTTGCCCTCGATCATTATTGGGACAATACGTTATTATTTAGTTGATATGATCACCTCTCGCGAAGGTAATGGGATAGCAAAATATTTTTCGAAAGTTTCATAGGGCACGCCTAGTCTAGCAGTCATGTTTGTAGAAATAAACGTATGTGTTTCTTATGAATCAATTAAAACTTTTCATAGTATAATAGTGATAAGGATCTTACCTGTCACAGTCATGTTGCTAGTCGTCGTTTCTCCTTGAGTCTGGGTGAACCCTCGAGCTGGTACCAGATTATCATTCTTTTGCAGTCCCTCTATTCTAAGTTTCCGATGCAGCTGGGGAAAATTTATCTTGATGTGGCCCTCTTAACTTCACTTGTAGCAAGCTCGTGTATCAGCCAACCTTTCACCAAGATGTTTGGGTTTACATTTGGGACAGTTGTTGAGTTTCGCACTGCGACCCTGAGAGTTGTTGCTATTAGTTTGTAACATCCTGTTTTTTATCAACATTAGTTGTCGGTAGGAGCCGGTGAAGAATTATGTTACATATTATTTCAATAAATAATATTATTTGAAACTATGTTATTTCATGAATTTTATAGCCATTGTGCTAATTTGGTAAATGGTTTAGGCCTATGCAAAGAAAATTGGTCTTGAAACGTGGGGCAAACCCTAATAACGGAAAAATGTCGGATTAGGTTAAATGAGGAATACTATGACATAAAAATATTTGGCAACTGAGACTGTATATTCGAGCCAATAAATTTAAGAAAAATTGATTGAGGATTTAATTTCAATCTACCGGGCTTAAGAATGGAAATTCTTACCCGAGCCTTAAAAGGGCATTTTGGTCAATTTGAGTAAATTACAAAAATTATGTCTTATCTAAATTTTTTTTATTTTTTGTCACATTTATTTTATTTTAGCTTGGAGATATTTAAAATCTATAGGGTAAAAATTTGGTTAAATTTGGAGAGTGAAGTTACTAAAGGGCCTTTGAGTGCATTAGAAGTGAGTAAAATGGGCAAGGACATTTTAATAATTTCCAAAGGTGGAGAGAGGGTGTGATGGGCAGCTAGGCTATGCCCTAGTGTACTCAAGTGTCTATGACACCTACCCTAGGAAGAGTAAGAGGCTACCTCACCCATTGGCTAAACCTCCAACATTCCCTCTTACACATCCAATCATTATTTCTTTTAATTTTATTTTCTCGTGAATAATTTTTTTTTATCTCTCCATTCTTCTCCTGAAAACCAAGAGCTCCCCAAGCTTCATAGCTGCCATTTTCTCTCCTCAAGCTTAGGCACTCACTCTCCATTGAAGGGAGGGGAGAAAGCTCAACAACACACCAAGGAAGAGTATGTTCGAACCTTACTCCATTATTTCTCCTCTCTTCTTCTTCAAATCTGAAACCCTACGGGGTGGATATGCATACACGAGATTCTAATGTTCATGCATGGCATGGATCTTGTATTCTATGGATTCAAGAGAGGTGGTTCTAGGAGGATCTCGAGATTTGAAGCTTGTTGATGTTTTAGTGAGAATAAAGGTAAGGATTTTAGAGTTTTGGTAATTTTTCACTTGTATCCATCTTCTACCCTAACATTCTTTTAAAAATCTACATGTGGAACTATTGGGGCTTGGTTTTAGTGTATAAAACACAAGGAGGAAGTTTGGAAAGCTAAGGGAACCTCATCTCCAAGCTAGAACCATCAAAGGTAGATTTTTGATTGATTATTGATGTTAGATCTTGTTGTATATGTTGTTTTGTTGGTTTTTGAAGTTTATATTATGCTTGAGGGATAGCTTGGTTGATTTTTTGATTTGCATGCATGCATGTGGCTAGGGTTTTGCAAGTATGTTTATTTTGCTAAAATGTATAAAAATGCATACTACCAGGTTTTTGTGGTCCGACTTCCAACAGGTCAGATCGTACCCTACTACCTCTGTTTGCGGAAATAATTTTTATGGTACATTGTTCTAGATGAGTACTTGAGTTTAGGCTTTGGAAAATGAAAAAAGGTGTTTTCAAACCTAGGTTATGAACTTCTTGGCTTCTTGATGCAAACTAGAATATTTTTGGGTAGCATGACTGCCTAGATTGTTTTGAATATTGAACACATTTTACTAAGCCAAAAATTATGAAATTTGGTAAAATATTAGTTTAAATATGTATAAGGATCACATAATTTTTTTAGAGGAAAATTCATAACAATTAAAGAGTAATGGTTTTTCAACATTTTCCCTAATAAGCTGAAAACGATATTTCTGGGCAGCAAACACTGCCTAGATTGTCTTACATTTTTGAATGGGCTCCCCTATCCTAAAAATTGTGAAATTTTGAGAGAAACGAAATTAGATATGATTAAAGAGCCTGGTAAATTTTAGAAAGAAATGAGCTACGATGTACATGAAATAATTTTTTCAAAGAACCCTAAAAGTCTGAGAAAAACTCCTGGCAACTGGCATTGCCCAGATTTCTTTAAATGGCTTAATGGGTTTTGCCATCCCAAAAATTATGACACTTGGTGAGAATTTTAAAAAGATATGTATCAACGCCCTGGTAATATTTTAGATTAAAATATATCACGGTTTAAGAGTAGTAATTTTTCTAATTTACCTAAAAACGGGGAAATTTAGTAATTTTGAACCATAACAAAAAACGAGTTTTGGGAGGTTAGATCTCCTAACCAAAATTAAATTTTTTATGTGAGCTTTTGCCTAGTTCCTATCATTAGAATGCATAATATGTGAACAGGATTTTAAAGTGTTGTGGTTAGAAAATCTAACATAGAATGTAACGCCCTGGATAGTCAAGACCGTTACACTGTGTGTTTACAAATGTGCGAGACTTGCTAATCAAGTCATTTAGTTAGAAACGTGTTACAATAACTAAAGTTGTACTAGGGTTAAAAGATTTTGGTCTCAAAAGTTTTATTTCTTATAATCATACATTCTTACATGGGATCCCAAAAGTAGTAAAGATAAAAGACAATTTACGAAATTCGGAACAAATGTACTGCTACTAGCCACTCTAAGGGCAAAATAGACATTTAGGTTCACCCCGTCCTGTATCACTCCTAGGTCGTGGCGGCCGATCAGCTGACTATGTACATTCAGCCCCAAAGCTCTCCAACTCAGGACTGGTCCACTTTGTTCTTGCCTTTACCTGCACCACGTAGCACCCGTGAGCCAAGGCCCAGCAAGAAAACACAATAACAGAGCATAATCATCAAATAAACAACCAGATAACTCATACAATATACTTATATACTCAACATTCCAGATATTCACATTAATCAAGTATTCAACATACTAAGTACGTCATTTCATATCAATAATCAAATCACATACAATAACCAGGGTTAACGCCCTTAGGATGCACCCTCTATTTATCCCACTGACTTCGACCCGCTTAAACCAAGCTCACTGAATGTTAAGCTGTCCTCTGCTACCAGTGGACGAGTCACGCCCTGTGCGCAAATATTGATTACGATACCCTTAGGCTGTTTATCACATGTCCCATGGCGTAACACCATCTATGACATTATACAGATATAGGGAGCACTTAGTCCCATCACAATCACATAACCGGGTGCAGTTTTCTTACCTTTAGATTCGCTAGCTTTGTTCAATTTGATCCTCAAGCACGATCCCATCCTCGCCTTAGCGTACACCTAGTCATAGTCATAGATCAAAATCATCACCAAACCTCAAGTCCAAAACCTAGCCCCGAGGAAGCCCTAATTCCACCAAACAGGGTGGTGGAATCGAACCCCAAACCCCCGGGCAAAAACCCTTGAAAATAACCCAAAAACCCCTTTCTGGGAACAGGGTAGCGCTACAGCGCTACAAAGAGGGCGCTATAGTGCTACAGGTAGAGTCAGAGGTGCCAGGAAACCCAAGCCTAGCGCTGTAGCGCCCAAAGGCTAGCGCTACAGCGCTAGTCACAGACCAGCAACACCCTGTTTTTCTTCCTTCGATTTTCCTCGAACCAAAACCTCTTGGAACCCTTCCAAACCTCAACTACACACCAAATTGAGTCTACCACCACCTATATCTCACCCCCACACAACTCAATAGCACAAGACTTAACCACATGCATCATCAAACCAAGAAAACAAACATTGAACCCAAGAACTCAAGAATTCAATCAGAAACTCAGAAACTTAGAACTTCAAAGCCAGAATTTGTTACCTTCGATGGAGAATTTCGACATTAGGTTATCTCTAGCATCCAACCAGCCTCAAGCCCTTCAACTCCTCAAGCCTATTTCCCTTTATTCCATCCAAAAATCAAGCTTAGAAACCATCTCAATAAAACTCAGAAAAATACATCAGAAAATCTTGAAACATACCTCAATTTGAGTGGATATTCCCTGTTAACTCTTTTAGCTTCACCAAAGTCTTTAGCCCTAAACTATAACCTGAGCCTACTCTGGGATTCTAGCTCCAAAATTCACAAAGAATGGTGAGATATGGCCAAATCGACAGAGAGAGAGAGTCCTCTGCTTTTCCTTCTTTCTTTCCTTCTCTTCTCTTTCTTTTAACTTCTAAAACTTTCTACAGCCTCCACTAAAACTAAAGACAAAATAACACTTATCTATTTCCAATCAAATGACCCTTTTGCCCTCCCATCAATTCCTAAGTCTTAAAACACATCAAGGGCATTTTAGTCACTTACTCCCAATTCCCGCTAATTCCTCGAGTGTCCCTAGTAATTTCCACTTACATCCCGACACTTAACTAATCACCAAATATTTTCCTCAATAACAAACAATCTCCAGTATATTCTGTAAATCCCCAGATATACCCCCAGACTTACCCTGAGCCCGGTATAAATCCCCGCTATGACTTTCCCGCTAAACCGCTTTCTAGGATCGACTCAAGTCACAAGCTAAAAATATATCCACATAATAATGTGGTCTCAACAATTTATCACAAATATTTACATTTATGCCCTCAACGAGCCAAAATTACAAATATGCCCTTATAACCTAATCAGGGCCTACATGCATACTAATACACATAGTCATGCATCACATTAATCCAAATAATCATATAAGCATGCATTTGCACCATTATCATGCATTTCAACATTAATTCACATAACTTCCAATTGTGCCCTCCCAGCACACTAATCAAGGCCCTTAAGCCTTATTAGTAATTTTGGGGTGTTACAGCTATCCCCTCCTAATGAGAATTTCGTCCTCAAAATTTACTCAAACACATCATATAGTAAACCTCGTACCTTTGACCATAATTCCCAAGGTCCAACACTTTTACTTTACTCCTCGACAACACTCTTACGAGAGTAGCAATCTTTTTTTTTTTTTTTCAAGTTCTTGTCTAATAGCCATACTTTCATTAACCCTCACTTGCATCACGATCCGACTGACGCCTCAGGGTCTGCTTAGTTCACAACGACCACCTCATTGTCTTATTCCTGATACCAAAAATTCCTATGAGTCATTACCCTTATCAGGGTGAGATTAATCTATAGGCCCTCGGCCTAATCCTTGGTACATATTTAGAATTTATGCTGAATTAGGAGTCAGAACTCTTTTTTTTTTTTTTCTTCTTTTTAAACATCATACTTTTCCTTTTCCACACTTACTTGGAGAGATACAAATCCCTTATCCTGGATCTTTGTATTCCAAAACTGACAATTTACAGGTTCTTATGTCTCTTTTGGATAGGCAGACACTTCTGCTTTAAGAATTCCCACAACCTCTTTGTTTTTTTTTCTTCCATTTGAATCAACACTAAACCGTAGTATCCACTGTCTTTCATTTCTTTACTTCGCATAGTACTTCTTACTTCTCATCTTACCATGTCTTATGCTATGTCACCTTAGCTGTACTCCAGTATTCATCACTGTAACCATCTTACCAAGGATTACATTTTCCTTAATATCTCAAGTATTCGCGTACTCAATGCTTAATTCCTTAAGATAATCGTTAAGCTTTTAGGCTGCTATTCCATCTGCCATCAACCAATAATTCCAGGTCCCCACTCTGTTCTCTTCGTTCTCTAGTTCCTTTCCAAAACTTGGAATACTATAGGGTCTCAATTTAGCACCATCAACGTTCTACCCCATTACCAGTTCACCTGAACCAATTACATTAACCCATTCAGCTGAGTTAAAACTTTTCTCTGTCCAAACACCTTACTTATAGTCTAATGCGGTTCATTCCTATGATACACCACCATATCACTTTACCTTCCAATATCCAAGTGTACTAGATTTTGTCACCCGCTCAATCCTCCCGGTACAACATACCCTAGGAGATGGAGTGATATCCTTCCAGAATTCTCATCTCTACACTAGACTCCCATCGGATCATTCACCTGATCCTGATATCTCAACTTGTAATACCTTATCAGGGTTCTTCCCTGTTCCTACCAAAGCCAACACTTTGGATTCCATAGTCCAAAGAATACATACCCGTTCACCACCACATACTAACACTATACCAATCTCAGTCGTTACCTTGTCCACTCCATCACAATCTGTGGCATTCTTTTGACTGACACGCACCTTCCAATTAAGAGATCCGACTCCAATTAAGTTTTCCCCTCATACAGTTGAGGATTTCTAACACCAACCACCCACCCACTACATTTCACTAAATCTGGGTCTCAACGTTATCTTTCCTACAAATGACCAACACTCATTACCATTTGCTATGCATACACTGCCTACCTATTATTTCAAGTGAATTGACCGTGTTTCCATTTTACCTCCCACGAGGCTTGATCCATCCTCTCATCGGTCTAAGCGTGGGCGTGTCCCCAACCTTTGATGCACCCCTCACAGTTTCATATCTTCATTAAGAGTTAGGTCCTTTATACTGCAATTATATATCCAACTATAACACGCGTATTCCCGCATCACCAAGCGTTAATCAATTCTTACTCTGTAATCTGAACTTCTGATCTAACACTATCCATTCAGTCTAACTTCAAGTTTTGCTGTTCCTCTAATTTCTAATGTAGCTGTCTGCGAAGACACTCATGTAGTAGATGATGCGTTTACCGATCTTGTGGTTCTCCCTATCCTTCAAACGTTCTTTAGTAGCTTCTCTGTGGCTTCAGGTTAAATCTCTTCATACCTGCCCCCTCTTCTTCTTGTAGCATTATTCTGAATACCCATGGCGAGACCAAACTGACACTTCATGGAGCTTTTCCTATGACCTTGCTTCCTTAATACTAACATCTTCAACGTAGTAGTCGTTCGCTTTCTACTTTTGACTGGGAGTAGTCTATCATACTATCCATAAACCTTGAAGGAGATTTGTCCACACTGTTCCTATATCTTCTGCTTGTAGAGCTTACCTGAGTCGCTAACGCTTGAATCAATTAAGAACCTTTGTTACCAATTCATCTCACCCTACCCGGTATAAGTTATGATTCCTGAAATGTCTCTTTCCTTGATCCCCAGCTGGTAATAACCAGATCATAGATCAATTCCTGAAGACATTGTCCTGTCTTGTAACTGGGCATTTAAACTCTTTATCCTGAACAGACGATACTAACAATTCTCGCAATACGATGCTCTATCTGATCCACCTCGAAGTCAAGCTTCTTCGACAGCTTCAGAAATTCTTCCTGTCAAACCATTATCATCTTTCATAGTGTCCCTGATACCGAATTTATCTGTAGCTGAATTCAGAAGCATACCCAACCCTTCCTTGTATATCTATCTGGTCCATACTGATCAGTTTAGTTTCCATTCAGTCCAACTAAAGTACTCCAAATGATATTCCCTACAATCCATGGTTGTCTCTTAACAAATTATCTCTCACTCTGGCTCAAGGCTTCCACATGATGAGGCTTATTGCTCTCCCATGAACCACTTTATTACTTATATTCCATTTCCCCTTCCAGAAGTGTCTAACTTCTTCTTCTCAATAATTACTAGTGCCGTCAGTCCCTCGCACGGTACCCTTGAGGCATACTCTCTATATCTGAATCTTTCTTGGGACATTCTCAGCACCGAACTCTTCCAGCCCGTTATATAACCACAAACGTAAACTATCTAATTAGCTGATCAGCTCCCGGAAGCTAGTCCCGACTTAAAATGTAACAAGGCATTCCAGTCTTCCATCCCCTATCCATGGGAATCCACCCTAACATATCGAACCTCTCCATGAGCCATAGAACCATCCGGGGTTCTTCTACTTGATTACTGAGAATCTGTCCTTCCTAAACTCCACCAATGGAAGCACTGCCTTCTGCAACTCTGGCACTCATGCTCTATACCTCATTTCACAGATCTTCAAATAACATGGCCCTCTCTGCTACCCAAATACAGATGATGAATTCCTACACCGGAGCGGCCCAAACGCTCTAGACCATTCTAGAGTTTAATCCTTAAATGGGTCATCATCATTTCCAACTACATCCGCTCATATCAATTTCTCAAAATGAGCTACCCAACTTACAAAACTCGTTGTCATGCACTATTGTTACCTTGTTATTCCAGATCATGCTTATAAGCCTACCAGTCTTCGCAGCTCAAACCATGTCTTTATAACCTCTTTTATCAATTCACCATCTGAGTCCTTGCCAACCCATCATGCTAATGTCTCGATCCAAGTATCATTTCCAGGCATTCTTCTGCCACAAATGCTTAGCACAACCCCCTTAATCATGACCTCTCATCTCCATATAACCAAGGATGGAACTAACTTTGCCCATCCGCTGACCAATTCTTAGGCAATCTAAACTTTCCTCAAAACCAGAGGATAACACCTTTTAGGGCTTCCACAAAAATACCCTTATCTATCTATAATCTCACAATAAACCCACACTGATAGCCTCACTGTCAAAGCATACAAAATAGCTCTTTCCCCAAAGAAGTCCGTTGTCCTTCTACCTAATCCCAACTATTAAACCCCACAACTTACTCACATACTAACGATCATTTGCTGCGGCTTCCAGGGATAGATGGAGGTCTCCAATTCCCACTATTATATACAATCCCCCTATAAAAAAATTCCAAGTCCACTTAACCATTTTAGGCGCAAACCATTTGAGTTCATCCGCCACTGCTGACTAAACTTCTCAGCCCTAAGATTCACACTCTGGGCCGTTCCACAACCAGGTCCAAATAACCATAGTTATAATGCACACATAAAGCATATTAAACAAAAATTCATAATACTATACATTTAGCTACCAAAGTTTATCACAATCAAGTAGACTCACGTTTCATCATGCTTCCTATAAGCAAATAAACAGATATGACATATGAATTCAATTAAGGCAGTTAAGCACATACACTCAGTATGCAAACCATTATCCAAATATTCATTCACATGCAATAGCAATGCTAATCAGCATGCTTCAATCTCATCATGCAATAGTCAAGGGCCAAGCCCTATCAGTATCTCATGCTCCCTATTAATCAGACAAATATCAACATTCATATTCCATTCTATTCATCTAAGCTTATAAACTATATACACAATTACCAAACCCTGAGTCGATCTTGTCTTTCGCGGCGAATGTACATGTCCAACAAGTCTTCAGGAACCCTTAAACCTAGGACGCTCTGATACCAAGTTGTAACGCCCTGGATAGCCAAGACCGTTACACTGTGTGTTTACAAATGTGCGAGACTTACTAATCAAGTTATTTAGTTAGAAACATGTTACAATAACTAAAGTTGTACTAGGTTTAAAAGATTTCAGTCTCAAAAGTTTTATTTCTTATAATCATACATTCTTACATGGGATCCCAAAAGTAGTAAAGATAAAAGACAATTTACAAAATTCGGAACAAATGTACTGCTACTAGCCACTCTAAGGGAAAAATAGACATTTAGGTTCTCCCCGTCCTGTATCACTCCTCAGCCGTGGCAGCCGATCAGCTGACTATGTACATTCAGCCCCAAAGCTCTCCAACTCAAGACTGGTCCACTTTGCTTTTGCCTTTACCTGCACCACGTAGCACCCGTGAGCCAAGGCCCAGCAAGAAAACACAATAACAGAGCATAATCATCAAAGAAACAACCAGAAAACTCATACAGTATATTTATATACTCAACATTCCAGATATTCACATTAATCAAGTATTCAACATGCTAAGTACATCATTTCATATCAATAATCAAATCACATACAATAACCAGGGTTAACGCCCTTAGGCTGCACCCTCTATTTATCCCACTGACTTCGGCCCGCTTAAACCGAGCTCAGTGAATGTTAAGCTATCCTCAGCTACCAGTGGTCGAGTCGCGCCCTATGCGCAAATATTGATTACGGCACCCTTAGGCCGTTTATGACATGTCCCATGGCATAATACCATCTATGACATTATACAGATATATGGAGCACTTAGTCCCATCACAATCACATAACCGGGTGCAATTTTCTTACCTTTAGATTTGCTAGCTTTGTTCAATTTGATCCTCAAGTACGATCCCATCCTAGCCTTAGCGTACACCTAGTCACAGCCATAAATCAAAATCATCACCAAACCTTATGTACAAAACCTAGCCTCGGGACCAATTCCGAGCCCTCGGGAAGCCCTAATTCCACCAAATGCTTTGGTGGAATCGAACCCCGAACCCCCAGGCAAAAACCCTTGAAAATAACCCAAAAACCCTTTTCTGGGAACAGGGTAGCACAACACTTCAAAGAGGGCGCTGTAGCGCTACAGGTAGAGCCAGAGGCGCCAGGACACCCAAGCCTAGCGCTGTAGCGCCCAAAGGCTAGCACCACAGTGCTAGTCACAGACCAACAACACCCTGTTTTTCTTCCTTCGATTTTCCTCGAACCAAAACCTCTTGGAACCCTTCCAAACCTCAACTACACACCAAATTGAGTCTACCACCACCTATATCTCACCCTCACACAACTCAATAGCACAAGACTTAACCACATGCATCATCAAACCAAGAAAACAAACGTTGAACCCAAGAACTCAAGAATTCAACCAGAAACTCAGAAACTTAGAACTTCAAAGCCATAATTTGTTACCTTCGATGGAGAATTTCGACATTAGGTTATCTCTAGCATCCAACCAGCCTCAAGCCCTTCAACTCCTCAAGCCTATTTCCCTTTATTCCATCCAAAACTCAAGCTTAGAAACCATCTCAATAAAACTCAGAAAAACACATCAGAAAATCTTGAAACATACCTCAATTTGAGTGGATATTCCCTGTTAACTCTTTTAGCTTCACCAAAGTCTTTAGCCCTAAACTATAACCTGAGCCTACTCAGGGATTCTAGCTCCAAAATTCACAAAGAATGGTGAGATATGGCCAAATCGACAGAGAGAGAGAGTCCCCTGTTTTTCCTTCTTTCTTTCCTTCTCTTCTCTTTCTTTTAACTTCTGAAACTTTCTACAGCCTCCACTAAAACTAAAGACAAAATAACACTTATCTATTTCCAATCAAATGACCCTTTTGCCCTCCCATCAATTCCTAAGTCTTAAAACACATCAAGGGCATTTTAGTCACTTACTCCCAATTCCCGCTAATTCCTCGAGTGTCCCTAGTAATTTCCACTTACATCCCGACACTTAACTAATCACCAAATATTTTCCTCAATAACAAACAGTCTCTAGTATATTCTGTAAATCCCCAGATATACCCCCAGACTTACCCCGAGCTGGGTATAAATCCCCGCTAAACCGCTTTCTAGGATCGACTCAAGTCACAAGCTACAAATATATCCACATAATAATGTGGTTTCAACAATTTATCACAAATATTTACATTTATGCCCTTAACAAGCCAAAATTACAAATATGCCCTTATAACCTAATTAGGGCCTACATGCATACTAATACACATAGTCATGCATCACATTAATCCAAATAATCATATAAGCATGCATTTGCACCATTATCATGCATTTAAACATTAATTCACATATCTTCCAATTGTGCCCTCCCGGCACACTAATCAAAGCCCTTAAGCCTTATTAGTAATTTTGGGTCGTTACATAGAATATGAGCTTGAAAGCAAGATTTTTATCACCTTAAAATGAATAGTGGAAAAGTTAGGTTTGAACTTGGAAATGAAGTTGTTTTAAAAAAAATAGCTAAATTTTTTGGATATCTAACCAATCTCAAATTAGCTTAAGGTTATTTAGAATTCATTTTTACCATTTTCTAAACACGGGGTCCAGTTGCCCCTGTTTTTTGAAAATGATGTAAAATAGATCCTAGGTTATGGATAAAAATGATAAGAATGGAAGTTGGGTTATTATGGAATCTTTAAGGGAACGGGATAACATTGTCATATATTATTTGTAAAGCGTCAAAAAGTGGTATTTTGGTAAATGATAGAAAATGATAAACTGTCATGAGAGGATGACAAATTGGTATTTTTCTAAGATAGGAGTTGAATAGAACTCCTTTTTCTAAATTACAAAATATGAGTTATCTGATAAGAGAGTTCTCTAGTTAATGAATATTAAGATGCACGTCACGAAGAATGTGTTGTAGTGACGCCGATTTTCTTATATTACTGTAAAAACTGAAACAAAATCTAGCCTTATACACTTTAAGGTGCATAAGAGGCTGTAGTATAAATTTTCTAAGAGAATGTTATTGCATGTAGCTATCATAGAATATTAGCTATAAGAGTATGCCATAGTTTAATCTGAGTACACTTTATTAATTACAGTAACCGAGAAGGGAAAAGAGGATAGTGGAGTTAAAAGAACCAGCTGGGAACTAAGGACTCCAAGTATGTTAGCCTTTCTCTTTCGTGGATACAACATGAATATTCTAGTGTGTGCCTATAGTAGTAGATTACACTAGTTTGTTTTGGTCATTTAGATAAGGGCCTGCTTAATGCCTACTCTTGCAATGTTTTGGCATTCTGCGACTAAATGGTAAGTATGTTCGGATTGGAGCCAGGACACAAATGCTAGAATCGGGTTGTAGCCCGGATCCCTAATTGATAATTTAATTGCTTAGTCTTGATGTGTGTTAAATATATTTGAAAATTATGAGAATCTTCTGAGTGTCGGTTATTACAGTATGAGTAATATATTGTATGTTCTGGGAATTTGTTGAGTGCAAGTTATTGTGTAAAGTGTGAACTTAGTTGTTGGAAACAACCAAAGTTATTGTTCGATATGGTTATCTATGTTGGATGCTCTAGGAATTTTCTGAATGCAGGTTGTTTTGATATGTATGAACATTGGTTGTTGGGCGCAACCAATGTGCTTGATTTTTTTGTATGACTATTATTAAGAATTGTATGATAGGGTTGGAATTTATCCATTACCCTAGTGACCGATAGAGGTAACTACCTTATGGCAGCCTGTTACTGGGTTTAGTATATTTGTGTGCCAGACTATTCTTACTAAGCGTTTTCGCTTACCTAATTGTTTCATGTTGTAGGTAAGTGAAAAAGAAAAGTTGAGCAGTAAGCGCTGGAGTTTGCTTGTGGATATGTACATGTGACCCGACCTGGGGAGGTTCTGATGGAACACCATTTTGAAAGAAATGTTGGGAGCTATTATCTCGTTTATGACATTTGTTTTGCTTTAACTCTGTAAAAGAGTAGCTGTAATTCTGTTTGCTAAAACTAAACATGTGCATACGCGATCTTTTTAAAAGTTTTTTTTTTATATGGATTTTTGGTACAATGAATTAAAGTAAAAGTTTAGATTTCCACATATTTTGCTCTTGTATGTTTTGAGGGTTGTTACATAGTTGATCCCTTCAACTTTTTCTCTGCCTCACTCCCTTCTCAATCCTGAGACTTCCTCTTTTCACCTTGCCCCAAGTTTTCTTTTATAGCTTCTCTTGTAGAAGTTCCCTCTTTCCAAATACTGTCCTCCAGTAGTTCCACATCAAGGGCCCGCTCTAAGGTCTCAGCGTAGGTAGTCACTCCCACATTGGTTAGCTTAACATCTCGGGCTATCATAGGCTTCAGGCCTCAGATGAACCTTTGTAACCTTAATGCCTCAATTTGTACCGATTCTCCTGCAAACTTTGCCAATCTATCGAACTTTTGTGCGTACTTCGTTACTGTGGAATTTACTTGATTCAATGCTACGAACTCATCCACTCAAACTGCTAGAGTTGTGATACCATAATACTTATCGTTTAAGACTTTAACGAACTCTGCCCAGGTCATCGTGGTCACATCCTTGGTTTGTTTGATGGCGTCCCATAAAATTCTTGCATCTTTCTTCAGCTGCATGTGATCCAAAATACACTTTAGTAATCTTAGATATTCTTCGGCTTCCAATGGATCAATGCTAACTTTGAAGCTTTGAGGATGTTTATTCCTAAATCGTTCATACATGGATTCATAATCAGGTATAAATTGTCCTACTATGTGCCCTCCCTACCCCATCGGTTATCCAACAGGCACATGTTGCGGTGGTGCTCGTACAAGAGGTTGTCCTGTTCAAGCTCGAGTTGCTACCTCATCTCTAAGACTTAGTTGTTCTCGTAGCTTAGCAATATCTACATTAGAATCCTCAATTTCATGCCCAACTAGATTTCTAAGGGCACTAGCAACATTGAGGGTATCCGCTGTGTTAGGAATGTTAGCATGTGTATTAGCTCCTCTTCTACACCTTCCCTTTCCTCTTCCTAGGGCAGTCGCGACCATTTTTTCCTTCTCGATGCAATTGTAGTATACTACGGTACATAACTTAATTATAAAAAACTAGAAATTTAAAAAAAAGATACTCAAAATATAAAAAAACAATAATTTATTCATTTATTCAATAAAGAAAGCCAGACTCATCAGACTCATAGGAAAACAGGCTCTCAAAAACATTTGGATAGTTTAGGTCAAGGAACCTTTAAAAAATTTCTATTTAGATGATAGGTATTGAAAAAAAGACTAATTCATAATGCTTAGGGGTAAGGTGATGCCAAACCATCTCTACCGTCTCCGACATGGATCCATCCTTTTCTACCGTAGTAGTATGTTCTATAATAAGTACGTTATCCTGGTGGGAAAAACGGGTGACGAGGGATGGATATCTATATGGGTCTTTTATTATTTCTTCTAGTAATTTTGCCCATAAGAAGTCGAGCTTATTTCTAGCTCTAGGGCCTTTAATTGCTGCCCTAAGTGCTAAGAATTTCTCACTTCTCAAGACCATTCCTCCACTTCGATTCATGATGCCTTGAATCCTATTGTTAATCTCCATGATCTGGTTGTATAGTCTACTCAGTGGGGAAAGGCTTCACTTATTCTTCTATAATCTTTCGGATATCTCTAATCTTTCCAAGGTAACTTTCCTAGGTGTTCTTAGAGTAGGAGGCATGGTTAACTACACTTGATACAAATAAAGATCAAACACACATACAACAAAAAGATAATATAAAGCAACTTTACAAACAATGAGTTGAGCTCTTTCCAATCGTATTCTATGATAGTCCTTCAGGCTTATGAACGACCGACTCCAGATACCACTTTGTAACACCTTAATTTGACATCTCTCATTATAATATGTATTCTAAAGAAAACATACCTTTGAACTAAAAAAGTAACATTAATTCTTAAAATATATTTAAAAATATGCAATAACAACTGGATGTCTATTTAAATAAAAGAATACATAACTTCATGAAATAAGAGTTTGCTCCATAATAAATTAATAAAAAATAATCAAATAGTTCCTATGGTTTCGTCCATAACGGCCTTCATGTGTTTGCATGGGCCATTCAAAATAATAAATCTCAAAATACTATTCAACTAAAGTCACAAAAACAAGAACCCTTACATATAATATCCTCAAAGAAAACAATTGATACCTCTTGGACTGATAGTAGTTGAACCCTCAACCACACCCTCTTGTAGTATCGATTGAATACCTCTAAGCTATCAAAAGAATAGACCTTAGGTAACCATAAAATAAATAAGAATAACTCATGGACAGACTAATCACGAAACCTTACCAATCCTTGATTAATTCTCCATTCTATTTCCCAAAATCTAGAGCCTCACTCTTGCCTTTCGTCTCTAATTCTCATGCCACCTCTAGCTTTCCCTTCCCCTTTGCTTCACAGAACCCTCTAGCTTTCTTCTCCTTTTGGTTTGTGAAGAAAAATGAGAGGCAAACACCTCTTTATATAGCTGTGTAGCACCTATCCCATCAGTGGTGATTGATTCCCATTAATTCCTATGATCCTCAATCAATACCATGATCCTTGTCAAAGTCTTGCCCCAAAATCTTGAACATAGTCCTAGTGGCATGCATTGTACATCCGTTAATGGACTAATAACCTAAGATCCTAATCACTCAATCACACTTAATGACCATAAAAACCTAAATCAAATGAAACATAGTAATGATACCTTAGCTTCCGTTTTTAACTCACTTGATTCCCTCTCCCCTATGATTTTCGAACTTGCCAATAATGAGCTCCCAAAAATCTACTCATCACCTTCATGCCAGTAAGCTCAATAAAAAAGAATCAAATTCCTTCTATTAGTTCCCAAATTTTTTGAATTTACCATGTCGGAAATCACCAATCAATAACAACCATTAATGTCACATTTGATCCTTCCTATTCCATCCATTGTTACCAAAAAAAATAGCCACACTTTCTCCTCTTCTTGTCTCACACAACCAAGTCACCATCCACACACACACAATCACATATAAATGGCAACTAACAACAATTAACTAATAAAAAAAATTTAATATAGGTAAACTAAATAATAAATAAATGGACAATAAATAAAAAAAAAATTATATAAACTATTATGAAATAAATAAATAAATATTAATTTGTGTGACTAGATATTATAATTTGACAGATTGCTGAGAAAAAGGTTGAAAGTGTTGACAATTATAGCTACAATTTCTTCGCAATTTTTAAGTTTTGTGTTCATTGGATCACAACAACAAGTTTAATATGCATATGGCACCAATATAAGCAACATCTAATGCTTACTACATAAGAAAAACAATACTAAATATAACTCCAACGCTAAACAATAATACAAGCACTAATGATCTGACAATGATAAAATTTTGAACTTACCCATGGTTCCAAGGGACAAGCATAAGTTGTTCATTTGATTTTACTTGACAACATCATTGGAACAGATTTTGTACACGGTCTTGGAATGAACTTCCTTTAGCTGCCACATCATTCAGATTGACAAATAAAAACTTATTTTGGCGACCTTGTTCTACAACAAAATTGTATAACAACTTAATCAAGAAAGTCGAAAATATAGTTAGCGAAATTTATTGTTTAAATAGATCTAATAAGAAAGTTAAATAAAAAGAAAATTGTGAGATACCTCATGTAACAAACGACAAGTCCTTGTTGGATGTTTTCACTTTGAATGAATTGAATTATCTCATCCTTGCATAAGTGAAAGCTTGAAATATCCTGACCGATTACTTCATCCTTTATGTTGGGATTAACATAATCATTGTTATTCCAATTATGAGCAAGGATATTGTAACATTCCAAATTTGCTAATAAGGCTTAGTGCCTTGATTACTGGGCCAGGAGGGCATAATTAGATATTTATTTGTTAATATGATCTAATTGTAATTATATATGTGTATTATATGAGTTATATTACGATATGAATATTGATGCATGTTTTATGTGTATTAAATGCGATTATATGGCCGATTTTGTTAAGAGGGGAACTTTTGTAATTTTGGACCTGTTGAGGGTATATTTTTATTATACATGTTTAATGAGTGAGACCAAATTATTATTTGGATATATTTGATATGTGTGGCCCGAGACGATCTTAGTGAACTGTACGCCCTGGTTTTCCCACGGGCTGTTTAACAGGACGAGCCTCGGACTAAACATGATTTAGTCCGAGGTTCCCACAGGCCAGAGGCTCTATTTCCAGGACGGGCCCTTTCTAGCTCGAGGTTCCCTCGAGCTTGTTGCACCAGGAGCTGGGAATAATATCCGGCGTCCACGGACGGATAAGCTCGGGTTATGAATTGCTCGAGTAACGAGCTTCTCAGGAAGCTCTGACCCTATGGGAAGTCAACACGCAAGATAAACGTGCATATTCCTGCCATCACATGTCCGATATCCCCCTGACTTCTCGGACACGCAGCAGGAACGTGCGTATTCAGACACCCACGGACGAGTTGGGCCGTGCGGCCCATTATCTCCTTCCATACTGATTAGACCACACTTGTGTGTCAGGTTTAGGAATTAATCATGAATATCACAGACTTGATATGACAAATGGTAAGGTCACGGGATGACCTCCCTACCAACTTCCAAGTGCCTTCTCCTATAAATATGGAGACCCTGGGAGTTGATAGGGGTTGGAAAAATAGTCTTTTAAGAACTATATACTTTGTAAACCAATTACCCAGAGAATATCAATAATATTGACTAGTGGAGTAGAAGGATTTTAACCTTCGAACCACTTAAAAACGTGTCTGGAGTCACCTAGTTCTTTCCACAAAGATTTCATATCTGTGACGGTTCTACTTTTAAGTGCTAATCTCTTTCTCTTCTTCTCTTAATTATCTGTTGCCGAAGAACCGCGTCAACAGTTTGGTGCTTTCATTGAGAGCAAGTCCGATTAGTACTACCACAAACATACAACTATGGTGACCACTCGATCCAAACATGGCAACAAGACAGAATAGCATGATGGGCAGGAGGCCCGCCATGTTGCCCTCCCTGATGAGCAAGTTCCTGAAGTCCAGCAGAGGCCAGGAAAGCAGCCAGCCGGCCAAGACGACACTGGTAGTTCGGCGCCCCGACCGCCTAATCCGAATCCATGTTATTACACTGCGGTGGAGATGGAGAATTCTCGGCTGAGGAGCCAGCTAGCAGCAGCTGGTCAGCAAATCCAGGATATTCTGAGTCGACTACCCCCTCTCACAACCAACGGTAACGTTGGAGAGAGGCAAGGCGAGGCTCCTAAGTCTCGCCGGAGTAATCGATCCAGGCATAGCCGTTCGGGTAGACTCCCTGCAGCCAACTCCACCCCTTCACCGCACCATCAAGAGGCGAACTTCAGGGAAATGCCTCAGACCGAACAGCAGCAGTACAGCCGTTCGGTTAGGACATCAACCCCTAGCTCTCAGCCTTCCTCGAGGACGCCCAGAAGAGATCGAGGAAGTTCCCAAAGGAGGGCCGAGGGGATCCGGAGACGTCAGCCCGTCCCCGAAGAACGTCCAGTTCCTCATCCAGCTCGCCCAGCGCGAAACCAGCAAGCTGGCAGGGCCGAGAGGCCCCCACGAAATTTAGTCCGTCCGGACGGCACTAGGATCGCCTCTCCGGTCAGGCATCCTCCTTCTCCCATCAGATACCCGTCTCCTCAGCCTGTCCGAGACATCCCGACCTACGGAAATAGTAGGAGAGACCCGCCATCGGCCGGGCCTTCCCGGCGCAGCAGGGTGCCGGGGGAAGGATCAGGTCGGAGCCGCCAAAGACGCACCTCGAACCTGTCCAGCAGGAGTCACTGGACTGGTAGTGCACGGAGTGATCTTTCAGGAGGAGACCTGCGACAGTGACTAAGTTCAGCGCAAAGTCACCATACTACCCAGGGCGGCGACCTTCGAGATCGCCTCAGCTCTCACAGAGAGGATCGAGTTAGGGATGGTAGCCAGGCCCGCTCAGTTGGGGTCCGATCTGAAGTACGTAATGGCGGGAATGCCCCAAATGACCTATCTCAAGATAGGAGGGGCAACAACCCACCTAATATGTACAACGGGTCCGGAGCTGTTGAACAGCCCCGGAATAACCCAGGATCTCAGGAAAAAACCCTAGAGCGCTTAACTCAAATGGAGGAGCTGATGAAGAAGCTCCTGTCGGAGAAAGAAAAAGACGAATATGATTCAGGGGATGAGATGGAACTCTTCGCCCCCAACATAGCAGCAATGGCATACCCTTCTGGCTTTCGTATGCCTCACTTGTCAAAGTTCAACGGGGATGGAGACCCATCTGACCACTTAGGGATGTTCAACACCCTAATGATGGCTCATAACATCGGGCCAGAGCTTCGTTGCTTGATCTTTCCTTCCACCCTAACTGGACCTGCCAGGCAGTGGTTCAAACAAAGTAAAAGGCAGTCAATCAGCTCCTGGAAGACCTTTTCGGCTGACTTAAAGAGGGCATTCCTGGCCTCTCAGGCCGCCAGGGTCCAGGCCGACTCCCTAGCTAACGTGAGACAGCAACTTGGAGAGACGCTAAAAGCCTACTTGAGCAGATTTGCAAATGTCACTGCTCGAGCCAGAGACGCCGACGACAGCTCCAAACTCATGGCTATGAGGACTGGGATCCTAGTAGGCGGAGATCTGTGGAAGGATATTCAAAGGAGGGTGGTCAGCTCAGTTAGTGAATTCCTTAACAGAGCCCAAGAGTGGATAAACTTGGAAGAAGCTGAAGCTTCAGCCGCGGGAACCAGCCAGGTCCTCGAGAAGCCCGCTGGGACGGGAACAGAGATCGTAGTAGCGACTCCCGACGTCACGCAGAATAACCAGCCCGGTGGCGGCAAAAGAAAAGGAAATGGTGAAAACAGCCAGCACGGTCAAAAGAAGAATAAGTCCGTGGATAAATTCAAGCCCGTGTTCACAACGTATACCGAGCTAACCCAAACCAGAGAGAATATTTTCCTGGCCAACGCTACGCGAGTCCCCTGGAAAAGACCGGAGCCAATAAAGCACCCTAAGGGAAAGAGAGACGCTTCCAAATTCTGCCGTTTTCATAACGACGTCGGGCATAATACCGACGACTGCAGGCACCTCAAAGTTGAAATCTAGACTCTCATCCGAGCAGGTCCGTTGGCGCAATACTCGCGGAACAGGGTCCCGACAAGTCGACCCGCTCCGGAGATCCCAGCCAGTCAACCTGGACCTCGGGTAGATCAGGACGTCCTTCCCCCCGTGGTCGAGGGAGAGATTTCCACCATCTCTGGAGGACCACACATGGCTGGCACGAGCAAAGGCGCCCAGAAGAGGTATGTGAATGAGTTGAAGGCCCACAATGGAGGGGAGTTCATCCCGGAACAGCGTCAATCAAAACAACAAAGATTAGAGAAACAACCGATCACTTTCACGGAGGAAGACGCGAGCCATGTCCAATTCCCTCATAACGATCCCTTGGTCGTAGCAGTCCAGCTCGCCAACCGGAGAGTAAGGAGAGTGTTAGTGGACAATGGGAGCTCGGTGAACCTCCTATTCCGTTCCACCTTAGAAAAAATGGGTCTGACCGTCTCCGAGCTGAAGGCAACCTCGATGATGCTATATGGTTTTTCAGGAGAAGGGTCAGCAGCGATAGGAACGATTGAGCTGGTGATCACCCTAGGAGACGAGTCCCGAACAGTGTCCAAACTACTCGAATTCGTAGTCATTGACTGCTCCGCTGCCTACAATGCAATTTTGGGCCGACCTACGCTCGTTGCTTTCGAAGCTATCATGTCCGTCCGGCACCTCGCCATGAAGTTCCCTACTTCAACAGGGGTCTGCACTATCAAGGGCGATCAGCTCGCTGCCAGGGAATGCTACAGCATTTCCATGAAGGGAAAATCTAAACCCGGGCAGGTGACGATGGCCATTCAGGATGAAGAGGAATCACAAGGACCCAAGGCGGCTCCTGAGATTGAAAAACCTCGGGTTTCCGAAGACGAAAAGCTCGCCCTAAGCGAGGACATTGACCCTCGAGTAGGCGAGGACAGGTCCGAGCTCCAAGCTATTGAAGATCTCGAGGAGGTAGGCATCGATGAACAAAACCCGTCACGGACGGTTAAGCTCGGAAAGAACCTCTGCGATAGAAGAAAGGCGGAACTGACTGCGTTTCTGAAAAAGAACCTGGACGTATTCGCATGGTCGCACGAGGACATGATAGGGATCAGTCCGAGCGTAATCACGCACACGCTCCACCTAGACAAAAGCGTCCCTGCCAAGTCTCAAAAGCAGAGGCGTTTAGGGACAACCCGAGCCGAAGCCCTTGAAGAAGAAGTGGCCCGGCTCAAAAAATGTGGCTTTATCCGCGAAGCCAGATTTCCCATTTGGGTTGCCAATCCCGTGTTAGTTCCAAAGCCCAATGGGAAGTGGCGGACCTGTATCGACTTTTCCGACCTGAATAAAGCCTGCCCCAAGGATTGCTTTCCATTGCCGAGGATCGATCAACTGGTGGATGCCACGGCGGGGCACGAGCTCATGTCCTTCATGGACGCGTACTCGGGCTACAATCAGATCGCGATGAATCCAGCAGACCAGGATCATACCAGCTTCATGACCCCGACTAATGTCTATTACTATAAGGTCATGCCATTCGGTCTTAAGAATGCCAGGGCTACCTACCAAAGGCTGGTAAATAGAATGTTCGCGGATCAGATCGGGAAAAACATGGAAGTGTACGTCGATGATATGCTTGTCAAGTCAAAGATTGCCAGCAACCACGTCACCGATCTGGAAGAATGCTTTAACATACTGCGAGAATATGGCATGAGGCTCAATCCTCAGAAGTGCACTTTCGGTGTCGCATCGGGGAAATTCTTGGGTTTCATAGTCAATACCCGAGGAATTGAGGCAAACCCCGACAAGATCAGGTCACTGCTCGAGCTTCCTTCCCCCAGGTCGCGGAAAGATGTCCAAGGCCTCACAGGAAGGGTGGCAGCACTGAACCGGTTCATTTCCAAATCGACCAACAAGTGTTTACCCTTCTACAACCTGCTCCGGGGAAACAAGAAGTTCAAATGGACAGTAGAGTGTGAAAGCGCATTCCTCGACCTAAAAACGCACCTGGCTGAGCCACCTGTGCTGTCAAAGCCCAAGGTAGGAGAACCTCTTTTCCTCTACATGGCCGTCACTGAGGACGCAGCTAGTGCTGTTCTGGTGCGAGAAGAGGACCAGGCTCAGAAACCGGTTTATTACATCAGCAAGAGACTCCTCGGAGCTGAGTCGAGGTACCCATTGATGGAAAAACTGGCGTTCTGCCTAATCACGGCCTCGCGAAAACTCAGGCCATACTTCCAGTCCCACTCTGTACACGTCATGACCGATCAGCCTCTAAGGCAGGTTTTGCAAAAGCCTGAAGCCTCGGGACGCTTGCTAAAGTGGGCGGTCGAACTCAGTCAGTTCGAGATTTTCTATACTCCCCGAACTACCATAAAAAGTCAAGCCTTGGCCGACTTCGTGGCAGAATGCGCGGGATTCCATGAGATCCCATCAGAAGACTCACCTCAGGTCTCCTCCTCAAGTTCATCGTGGAAGATCTTCGTTGATGGCTCATCTAACGAGAACGGCTCCGGGGCCGGAATCATTCTGATATCCCCAGAGGGGCATAGATTCCACTCGGCGCTGAGGTTCGAGTTCAAGGCGTCTAACAACGAGGCAGAGTACGAGGCCTTGTTAGCTGGACTTAGGATAACTAGCGAGCTAAAGGCAAGTTCTGTCCAATGCTTCAGCGACTCCCAGCTCGTGGTGAATCAGGTTCTAGGCGAGTATCAGGCGCGGGGTCCCAAGATGGCCTCCTATTTGGCTAAGGTAAAGTCCGAACTGTCTACGTTTGGGCAAGGCTCGATCGAACAGATACCTCGGGAACAAAACGCCAACGCAGACACTCTCGCCAAGCTCGCCACCTCGGGAGAGACACAAACCCTGGGGTTGGTGCCAGTTGAGTTCTTGGAGAAACCCAGCATAGACGGAGATCGAGCAGATATTGAAATGATTAACATCAGGCCGACCTGGATGACTCCCATTGTTGAGTACCTCGTCGAGGGCAAGTTACCCGAAGGGCGCAACGACGCACGACGAGTCCTTTATCAAGCTCCGAGGTATACGCTAGTAGAGGGGGTGTTGTACCGACGTGGGCATTCCTTACCTCTCCTCCGGTGCGTTCTTCCAAGTGAAGCGAAGGCCATCCTGCAAGAAGTTCATGACGGATTCTGCGGAGATCACACTGGGGGGCAAAGCCTGGCCTTGAAGATCCTTCGGCAGGGTTATTACTGGCCGACTTTGTCCAAAGACTCGATCTCATATGTAAAAAAGTGCGACAAGTGTCAGCGGTTCGCCGCGGTTGCACGAGCTCCTCCGACCGAGCTAAAAATGATTTCGTCTCCCTGGCCCTTCGCCATTTGGGGGATAGATCTAATAGGCGCCCTGCCCACCGGAAAAGGCGGGGTCCGTTACGCCGTGGTAGCCATTGACTACTTCACCAAGTGGGCCGAAGCAGGGCCGTTGGCGACAATAACATCGAAAAAGGTGCTAGACTTCGTGGTTAAAAGCATCATATGTCGATTTTGCCTACCCAAAAAGATCGTCTCCGACAATGGCACTCAATTTGACAACGACCTGTTCACCGAATTTTGCGAAAGGCACGGAATTGTGAAAAGCTTCTCGTCCGTGGCCTATCCCCAGGCGAACGGCCAGGTCGAGGCTGTCAATAAAACTCTGAAGGCAAGCCTCAAGAAGAGGCTAGATGAGGCAAAGGGGATCTGGTCAGAACAGCTCCCCCAAGTTTTGTGGGCCTATAGGACCTCACATCGGACTCCCACGGGTCACACTCCTTTCTCCCTAACCTTTGGAAGTGAAGCAATCCTCCCCGTGGAGGTGAAGGTCCTGTCGCACAGGGTCCGGTCCTACGACCAAGACGGGAACCACGAGCTCCTATGCCACTCCTTAGACTTAGTGGATGAAAGGCGAGAGGATTCACAACTCCAGCTCGCCTGTTATCAACAGAAAAGCACTCGCTACTTCAACACTAAGGTCAAAAGACGTGCCTTTAGCGTCGGTGATTTGGTCTTGAGGAGAGTTTTCCTGGCCGCGAAAGATCCCAAAGATGGGGTTTTGGGACCAAGCTGGGAAGGACCATACCAGGTCATCGAAGTCATCAAAGAGGGAACTTATAAGTTAGCTCGACTTGGTGGAGGGGCGGTCCCGCGGACTTGGAATGCTATCCACCTAAAGAAATATTATCAATGAGCCATTTGTAAGGCCTAGAAGGTCACCTTCCATGTATAAATAAAAATCAAATGTTTCTCGTTATTTGCAAGTGTAATTTTAAAGTAACAACGAAAGACCCTTTCCCAGTTACTTGGGGGGCATATGGTACCTGGATATATCCAGGTCTCCTTAACGACTTAGGTGTTAATTTTTATCTACGGATAAGAGTTATCAAAAACTAAGTCCTATCCTGGTCTTAACCTGGTCAGAAAACTTAGAAGTTAACTAAAATTTGTTGACCGTGGTTCTTCTTTAAAGAGCCCGGGATACGGATAAAAGTTGACGCGAACTAAGTTTTTTCAAAATAAGTTCCTGGTCTTAACCAGGTCATAAAACATAGAAGTTAACTAAAATTTGTTGACCGTGGTTCTTCTTTAAAGAGCCCGGGATACGGATAAAAGTTGACGCGAACTAAGTTTTTTCAAAATAAGTTCCTGGTCTTAACCAGGTCATAAAACTTAGAAGTTAACTAAAATTTGTTGACCGTGGTTCTTCTTTAAAGAGCCCGGGATACGGATAAAAGTTGACGCGAACTAAGTTTTTTCAAAATAAGTTCCTGGTCTTAACCAGGTCAGAAAACTTAGAAGTGAACTAAAATTTGTTGAACGCGGATCTTCTGTAAAGAGCCCGGGATACGGATAAAGTTAACTCGAACTAAGTTCATAAAAATAAAGAGATGAATTGTGACCAAATGCATAAAAATATATATGTAAAACTGGTTGAGCAAATTTTCTCGAGGCGGAAACGCCTCACATAAAAAAGAGAATTACAATAGAAAGAGTTCAAAATACTTAAACGAGAAGTGTCCTAAGCCCCATCAGTTGGCCCTTTGGAGGTCGCGGTCTCATCCTGCTCCGCCGCGGCAGAGGCCTCTCCAGTCTCCGATGGAGGAACCTCCTTATTCAGGCGGGCTTGAAGCTGCGGCAACAAGAATGCCCAGAGGTCCGGCGACATGAAAGAAAAGTCCGCGTCCGGATTGTGTGACCAGCAGTGATAGAACAGGTCTTGTAAGGACTGCTCCGATACGTCCCGCTCGTCTTTCAGGGCGGCCTGGGAGGCCTGGGCTTCAGCCTTCGCCGCCTCAAGATCTATCCGCGATGCGGCCAGGGAGTTTTTAAGTTCTTGGTTCTCGGAGCGGATCTTCTCTAGCTCGGATGCGGCCAGGGAGTTTTTAAGCTCTTGGTTCTTGGAGCGGATCTTCTCTAGCTCGGCTTTAGAGGCCGCCAGAGCGTCTCTCGCCTCCTGAGACTCCTGGAGGGCGGTCTGGCGATCAGCTTCCAAACCCTCGAGCTGGGCCTTGGTCCTAACAATGCCTCTGTAGGCGGCAGCAATGCCCTGCAAGAAAAGAATGATAAATTAATAAACTGGAAGGAAAAAGGCGGCGTGTGAGTGTTAAAGCCTTAAAAGAAGGGGGCACTTTACCGTTAAGGTCATGTCCATCGCAGACTCTATAACTCGGACCGGGCTCGTTGTTTCGATTGCTCGGAGCTCCTTCTCCCTGATATTGTAGAAATGGCTGACGGCGTAGCTAGCCGACTCATACACCGTACCCCGGAATGCTTCGGGCATCTTCTCCAGAGCCCGGGGGTCGACCGGGATACGCATGTCCGGGGCTGCCGCGGCCAGATTCCCGACCTCTATTACCCCGTCCTGGGCGGCCAGTGGAGATCGTTGGGGTGGCGGGTGCATGAGCCCGTTTTGAATGGTAAGGTGGCCCGTGCGTAGGATGACCACCCCTTTTTATACACGGGAACGATCACGTGTAAAAGGCCCTTGGGAGACCCTCCACTCGAAATGTGAAACGACGGCTGGACAGTAGGCTAGGCCATTTAATGCGGTTCTCGTAGAGTGTACCGTCGCCACCCACGGCGTTCCACGTATCAGACGCCTGCGAAAAGCATGGAATGTGAAGGGTTGTGGGAGAAGTCTAAAAGCCCCTACTGTGGTCTCCCATATCTGACGTCATGGACCACGAGCAGGAGCTTGGGGGGCAGATGTACGCCCTGGTTTTCCCACGGGTTGTTTAACAGGACGAGCCTTGGACTAAACATGATTTAGTCCGAGGTTCCCACAGGCCAGAGGCTCTATTTCCAGGACGGGCCCTTTCTAGCTCGAGGTTCCCTCGAGCTTGTTGCACCAGGAGTTGGGAATAATATCCAGCGTCCACGGACGGATAAGCTCGGGTTATGAATTGCTCGAGTAACGAGCTTCTCAGGAAGCTCTGACCCTATGGGAAGTCAACACGCAAGATAAACGTGCATATTCCTGCCATCACGTGTCCGATATCCCCCTGACTTCTCGGACACGCAGCAGGAACGTGCGTATTCAGACACCCACGGACGAGTTGGGCCGTGCGGCCCATTATCTCCTTCCATACTGATTAGACCACACTTGTGTGTCAGGTTTAGGAATTAATCATGAATATCACAGACTTGATATGACAAATGGTAAGGTCACGAGATGACCTCCCTACCAACTTCCAGGTGCCTTCTCCTATAAATATGGAGACCCTGGGAGTTGATAGGGGTTGGAAAAATAGTCTTTTAAGAACTATATACTTTGTAAACCAATTACCCAGAGAATATCAATAATATTGACTAGTGGAGTAGAAGGATTTTAACCTTCGAACCACTTAAAAACGTGTCTGGAGTCACCTAGTTCTTTCCACAAAGATTTCATATCTGTGACGGTTATACTTTTAAGTGCTAATCTCTTTCTCTTCTTCTCTTAATTATCTGTTGCCGAAGAACCGCGTCAACATGAACAATTTGGCAGAAAAGTAACATTGGGGATTAATACCCAGCACGAGGTGAGCCTAGGGATATTTTCGTAATTTGGTGAATTAATGGGGGTATTAGAATATTTGTTATAACTGAGGGAAAATATTTTTGTTTGGAAGATTAGTGGGGATAAATTGGATTCTAGGTATAATTTGATGTTTAGTGGGAATTGGTGTCAAATGACTAAAATACCCTTTGGGGGTTTGAGGAAAGGCTTAGTAGATGGGGGTATTTTGATCTTTTACTAGGGGCATAATTTAAAACTTAGTCAATATGAGGAAACCTCATTCTAATGTTTCTCTCTCTCCCTCTCACTCTGCTTGGTTCTAAGAGAAGGAAATTTTGAAGCCTTGAAATAACTTCAAGCATGGTGCAATTTTGGGTGGATTTAGAGGCATGTAGTTGAGGATTAGGAATTGCTAAGCTAGGGAAATTCAGTTGGGGAGCTCGAAATCCAAGAGGTAAGTTTAGTTCTCTAAGCTTTTGAGTTTCCTTTTGTCTTTATGAGAAATTAGTGGATTTTAGGTTTGGGTTTGTGTTGGTAGTTTTTGGGTTGTTGTATGTTGTTCATCTAAGTTGTTGGTATTGTTCTAATTGTTAAAATAGGTTGAAATGCTGTTTGGGGAAGGTTTTGGGTTAGTTTGGAATTTCTGAAATAGCAAGTTTTCTGAGTTCAAGGGGTTGCACTGTGGCATTGTTCTTGGAGCAACGTAGCCCTCATGAACTTAGGAACTAGGGGGGTTCTCTGAATCGCGTTCACTTCGCAACGCCTGGTGGGCTGTGATGCGCTGTGTGTCCAGTAAATTAAGGTTTTGGGTTCTCTGTTTTGGGGAACGCCGCGGCCTTTCAACGGTGCACGACAGTGCCACTTGAGGGAAAATAGCCCAGTGGGCTTTAGGTTGTGGGGATTCAAACCTAAGGGCTCGGGAAGGATTCAACTACCTTGTTTAGTAGAATTCAAGGTTCTGGGATTAGGACTCAGTTCTGAAACCTTTATTTATTTGATATTGATAGATTTCTTTATTATGGTTGTGACTAGGGTACCAATAGGGCTCGGGAAGGGATCGTGCTCGAGGATCGTTTCGATTTATCTAGTGCTTGGACCTGAGGTAAGACAACTGGCACATGCACAGAGTGTAGGGCTTGAGCCCTTGATTATAGGGCATATGAATGATCGTGTCGAGAATTCGTTTATAAGTTAATGTCTTCTGTCTTTGAATCAATGTTGATATAGTTGTTTTTACTGATTGTTAGGTCGGGAGACCGTTATCAGACTTGAAGTCGTTATCGACACTATATGCGTAATGTAGGTCATAAGGGCGGTTCCTTATCGGCCTTGAGGTCGTTATCGGTACTACATGGGTAATGTAGGTCGTAATCGCAGGGCCATGCCATTGTGGCGAGGCCAAGTCATAGTGGTGGGACCACTACATGGATGTGAGGTGCATCTATTCAGCATTAGTCATCATAATTATTGAATAATCCACGTATATATGGTTAGTATTTATAAAGCATGTATCTGATAGGAATGCTTATATGAATATCTATCCTATTTGATTAAGTTTTCTTACTGGGCCTTAGCTCATGGGTTCTTTATGGTACTAGTAAGAGCAAAGGATAACTGACCAACTATGAGTTGGAGAGCTCTAGGGGCGGTGCATACATACTCGGTTTGCTTGGCCACCACGGTTGACATAACTTTGAGGAACATGGGATATTAACTTGATTTTGCCGCTTAGGTCGACTAATTCTGTAATTATGATAAATTCAATTTTTTTTTTTTAAAAACATGGGATCCCATATGATTAGTCAAACTCCTTTTTAAATGAGAAGTTCGAGTTTTCTGACGAACCTTTTCAATAGCAAAGCCATCGTTTAGTCTTAATTACACTTTTGAGTCCAAATGACTCGCTTACCGAGTTAATCACGATTTTAAACACACATTGTAATGGTCCTGGTTAGTAGGGTGTTACAGATATTGTATATCTATTAAAATAGATTGTGTTGTATTAGAAGATCATTTGGACGTTGTATATGTTCTCGTGGTTGTTGTGTTGAAGGATCATTTGATCGTTGTGATCTATTGTAACTTCTCAAATGAGCTTGTAAAATCATTTTAACAATTTAAAAAGATACAAACAAATATAATTTAATAGTAACGATAATTATATAAGCATGGCATCACCTATTCAAGTATATCATCAGATTGTTGGAAACATATTTTCCAAGTGTGCAACGGAATACGATTTATGGCCCAAGTAGATTACAAAAATTATATATATAAAACCATTTTATATATATGATTCTATGATTTATGTATATTAATCTAATAGAAGAAGATTTACCTCTTGAAGCCTCTATCAAGTGTCATTGCTATCTTCTTGTATAATAAACAATCAACCTTTTCGAGAATGCAAGACTCACACCAAAGTCTTTCAGACCGCAATCTCAGCACAACAGGACGTGTGTGGGAACGTAGAGATTTAATAGGACAATTTAGGACTCCATTGATATACTCAACATATGAGATCAATGAAGTTTGTGTAAAGAGAAGGGTTGAAACAATTTATTTTCTCCCTTTATTTTTTTCGCTGAGAAAACTCTCTCTTTCAATCAGACTGAATTTTTTACGATCTAAATATTGTTGAGAGAAAGATATTAATATATATTTATATTAGTCATCTATGGGTTTATTAAACAATTTTAATTAATTCAATCAAAATAGATATTATCTATTCATTTATTCAAAATATATTTAATTGAATTTAAATTGATTCAAAACCAATTTAACAACCCAGATAAGATATCTGATTTATTTCAAATTAGTTATATAAATTAAATTTTCCAAAATTTAAATATTAAATTAATTTATGAAATTAATTCAAAATAAGATGACATAATTAATTCAAAACTAATTATTTTATTTAATAATTAAAAAATTAAAATTAATTAAATAATAAATATATTTTCCATAATTATCTCATAATTATGTATTAGCCCAGAAACTAATTCTCTTGACAAATATACCCATACTTGTTCTATTGATGCTCTTTACCCTCTACAATGTTTATAAAGTCGATCCCGAGACCAATGAACCTATAATTCAAAGCTCCAATAAATTTAGATTATTAATTAAAGATATTTAATATAATAATCTTATTTATTAATCTCACTATTATTCCACTAAAAATATCATATTGTACTTGTAATTATGGGTCTCGTATAAAACACAACATACATTAATCCCAATATTATTCCACTAAAAAAAAATATTGTTTCTCATTCTCCTAGGATACTTGAGAATGTGCTTTACTCAAATCATGAATTGGATTGATAATGACTAACAATCCATTTTGCATAACAAATGCTAGGCCTCATATACAACATGGCATGCATTAGACTGCCTACAAATAAGGTATAGGGAATCTGTCTCATATCCTCTTACTCACGGGGTGTCTTAGGACACTACTCTTGGGTTCTACTTATTAAAACACATATGCATCTTACCAATATAAAATGCATGAGACAGAGCTAGATCTTTGTTCTAATGATCCCTTAGGATCTAAATGCCTAGAACATATCTTACTCCTTCCTAATATTTAACACTTGATAATGTTTCTACATCATTCATAATGATTAAAATATGATTAATATAGAAACCTCCTTCTTAACTTTGATGTGTCCATAAACTGACGATTCATCAACGTTTTGTTCAAAACTATACGTTTTCACCGTTTCATCAACTCAAAGACTCCACGACCTAGATGCTTTCTTTAGTTATTTAGATCGACCCTAGCAACATACAAACTCTTTGTTCTTGGTATTTTTCCTTGGACCCTTCTGGTTGACCATATACATGGTCTTGTGAAAATAGTCATTCACATATCCCATATTAACAGTCATTTGCCAAATCTCATAGTCCAATACTAACATCAATAGATAAAAGAGTGTGTATAGACTTGAGCAAGGCCACAAGTCTATCTCATAAAATATGTACTTTTAAGTATACATCTCCTTTCCTTCTTTAAGATCCATTTACATCCAATTGGTTTGAGTAATTCAGGTTGATCTTATAAGTTTTCAGATAGAATTTGAATATATTGATTCCATTTCTTGGTTCATGGCATCTTGTTAGAATCATCCATTTCCTTCTCTCAAGTAAATGGATTGTCGTAGTTCATGTTTAACACTAAAACCTATATATCATGTTCATAGCGAACAAGTTGTCCTACAATCATCCCACTACAACAAGGCACTCGGGTACTATGACTAGAATTAGTGGTTTCTTGATGTTGTACATCACATGGTGATACTGATTAACTAATCTTTTTAGAATCCAATTTCCTCAAGTACAACATTACTTTCAGGTTTAAAGTTTGTCTTTTCGGTCATGTTCGAGAAAGGTTGCAAAGACTCTTTCCTTACTAAGACTACAAAAGTAACCTTCTTTTGTTTAGGGAGCATAGCCAACAAATATGCAAACTTTAAACTATTAGTCCAACTTTCCAGTGTCTATTTTCAAAGAAAACGTGAGTGGTACACCCTCATATGCGAACTTGACATAAAATAGTTTTAGTGTTATTTCAGAACACTAAAGGTGTCTTTTCATAGAATTGAATGGAACTACGTTAAAAAAATATACTGCTTTTTGAAGTGCATTTTCACAAAAAGTGAGTTGCAGGAATCCATAGCTTAACAATGACCTAACCATATCTAATGACATTCTATTTCTCCTCTCTGCAACACCATTCTGCAATGGTGCTCCAGTTGTTAAAGTTGGGGTAGAATTCCATTCTCCAACAAATGATCCTTGAACTCAAATTAAGATATCCTCCCCCTCGATTTGATCGAAGTGTTATAAGTGATTTCCATAACAATTTTTCAAATTCCGTTTGGAATTCTTTGAACTTCTTAAAAGTTTTAGATTTCCTATGCTTTAGGTATAAATATACGTATCTTGAATAATCGTCAATAAAGATGACGAGTGTTCATAACTTCCTCTTGCTCGTACAATGAAAGGACTGCAGACTTCACTATGTACTAGCTGAAGTTGTTATTTGGCTCTTTGGTCCCTTGCAAAGAAATGTCTCTTTAGTCCTTTATCTTTTTGGATCAGATATACAAACCAGAAGAGTATTAACTATTAGCACTCTTAAATGACTATCCTTTACAAACTAGTTTATCATATCAAGACTGATATGTACTAACCTAAGATGCCAAATATACGTATCATCACTTTAAGAATTTTTTATGTCATTTTAATAAAGGATTAACAACTTAAAGAATTCCAAATTACTTATCGATTGTTGATTAGTTATTCAGAGACACGATCTATTAGATTGTTTTACATGACAATTTATTTATATTGTTCTCTTAAATAATAATATTATCATTAATAAAAGAAACATCAAAATTTTGTCCGATATTTGAAGATATAAAAATTAAATTTTTAGAAGGTTTTAAAATATTCATTGTTCAAAACAATAAATGTATTTTAAAATTAAACAGATTGCTCTCACTACCTTTACTGAAACAATAGTATCATTGCCAACTCTCATGGTTACCTTGCCTTTAGCAAAATCCTTTAAAGAACTAAGTTTCTCAAATAAAGAATGATTAGTGGTTCTTGAATCGACTATCCAATATGACAAATCATCTTCAACTAAAAACTATTAAGAAAAATTAAATAAATTTACTTTTATTTTATTTGCAAGATTGGAGAGAGAACAAAAAATTATTGGCATTATTTGCCATTTATCTCCAACATAGCATGTATGGAATCACATATTAAAATATGCAATTCTCATTGCTCATGTTTCTTCACAAGAAACATTATGCATGCCTAAGAGTAAGTAATAATGAGCTTTTTCATCAGATCGTATGCAATTAAGATATCTTTTGTTCTTTAGTTGTTATGGCAGCTGACACTTGAGGACATTCCTCTTTCATGACAAACTTTTGTTTTTCACGTCAATACAATATTAACATGAAATTATCATCATTTATTCTCTGTTCGTTGAGTAAAGCAACAATAATAAAAAGGTTATTGATTGAAGATATTGACTGCTGAAGTAATAAACTAAATATCTTTAATATAGTCAAATACAAATATCGTGTTTTGGAATAGTAAACATGATACATGGATGCCACAATTTCAAAATAACACATGTAAACAAACTAAACCACGATAAAATAAGTTAAGACTAATTTCAAATTAATTTTGAGACAATCTAAAATTCATAAGTGGAAACTTAAAATCAATTATTTTCTCTTTCGACTTGCGAACAACTGTTAAATTGGCCAACATGAACCAGTCCGCTTGAAAGCCTAACTTCATTTTTGTGAGTATAACCCATTATTTTAGATCATTGACTTAACTCAAGATTATGCCTTAAGGTTAGTGAAACTTGAAATACATCATTAAATCCTATTTTGTTTATTAATATGAAGTTAACCTTTAAAATAGCATAGTCAAAATCCTTCATTCGGGGGATGGAAACAAAGGACCCTTGAGGCCTATTCTATGTCACTTTGGCATCAACTAATAATGGAGACCGTAGGAGTTATTGTCAAATATCCTTCTCCCACTCACTATTTTAGAATATGTGTTTCGTCAAAACATCTTATGTTTTTTGGACTAGGTTCATTTTAGATATGTAAGTTGCTTGGATTACTAATCATATTGGGACTAGGTTAATTAAACATTTTAAATCAATTTTTAGATTGACCCTAAAACTATTAGGTGAAACTATATTATAATTAACGCCATTTACATTATTAATAAATCTTATTTATTAATTTTTTTTATGGGCCTAACATAATGTAAATGCCCATTAGGTGTGAATTACCAAGTTTAACTATTGAACTTAATTAATTATGTTTTCCTTTTAATCACATGAAACATAAATAAATATTATCAATTATGTCAATCCTATTTAAAACATGTTTCTTATAAAATAACATGTGTGCTTTAAATATAAACTGTATAGGATTCATGGATGACATGTTATATGCATGAACATGTTATCAATCATATCAATAAAGATATAATAAAATACACTTGGAATTCAACCGGGTCTCTAAGGATAATTACAACCCATAAAATAAATCTCTATCACAAAAAATGAGTCTTCAACTTCTTCTCCATGATGCCTGAGCCTCCATAACTTCTCCAACATCCAATGAGTAAGACAATTTATTTAAAAATTATTAAAATCAAATTTTATTATGTATTCAAAAAATACCACAATTTTTAAATTTTATTTCAAAACTACCACTTTGTCATTATTTTTCGTAAAAATAATATTGGGCAAATATTAATTTATAAAATTAATGTTAGGCTTACTAGTATTTCAAACAATCCTTTTGTGCTTGTATTTTCATCAAAGAAAAATGCCACTTGAGCCAAGTGATTTTCAAAAATATCACTTTAGGCCCAAGCCCAAAACCAAGATCATCTTGTGAAAACATCCCGAAGGTGACAACCATATGACTACCATTTTTCAGCAGTGGCAAGCTTGACACCTGCACATTGGTTAGCAAATATAAGCTGGATCACATCGGCCACAGTGAGGATAGTGGTCCAAGGAAGAGCAAGGCAAGGATAGTCATGCTGTGGTGATGGATATTTGGCTAAAGGGATACCAAGACACTCTCGGTCTGACGTCAAATGTCAACCATTCAACGTCCTCCATTTCACGTCACCAGAATTCATCATTCATAGATGGTGGCTGCGAGCTTTCGAACGATAGTCACTAGAGGTCACAACCATTGTGGTCAGATCATTGGCAGCGAGGAATGAAACCAAAACATTCTTCGTTTTCATGGCGTGGACGACGAACGTCCATCTTGTCGTAGTTTGAGATGGTAGACGAGGAAGCCTTCAGTGAGGGTGCGACGACAGTGGGCTGCATCGAACGGTGCTCACGGAAGTCCAATCATCGTTGATGGGGTGGTGGTAGTTGATGAGGCTTTTGGAGCCGTGCCCGTTGCTGCTGGTGGAAAAGAAGACCAAGTCTCCATTTTACGTAACTTAAGTTACGTATATAGCATAACAATATTTTATATATATATATATAATATAATCATATTACTTCATATCTCTTCTATATAAAATGTGTGTAGATAACATAAATTATTGGATTTAATGGTTTGTTTTGTTAACTTTAACGAAATATTATAAATATTTAACTAAATATACCTTTAAAACTAATTAAAAGTAGATATTTGTTAATTTTATTAATATAAATTCAAATATTATAAAATATCATTATTATAATTCTTATACCATTAAAATTAGCACGGGTTTAATCACTCAGCTAGGGGTACAATTGGAAGATGAATATATGGAAAAAGTTGAGTAGAACATCTAGCTAGTGATGATGTGAGCAGCCTGAGTGAGGACTTGGCAGCACGACATTCATGTAATTCGTGGGTTGCCTCTTAGAATGACGGTCAAGTTTGAGACATGTACTGGTCGGATCCCCTTTAGGGCGCCCTGAATATGTTTAGCTCATGGAAACCTGGTCATGACGCATACTGAAGGATCTTGAGAGATTCGGAGGCACTCTATACGCTCATTAATGTCCATGATGTATTGCACGTTTATTGTCTGAGATAATAGGAGTATACTCTGTTAGGCAATCGTATCCCTATGTAAATGAGAATTATCTTTATTAAATATTTACCATATTTATGCACACGGTTACCCAAACCTATCCAGGAAATTCCCCTATAAATATCAGGGTCAATGGACAGGGAATGGGACATCCTTTTTGTAATACCAAAACTCTGCTAAAATTGGGAGAGAGTAATAATATTGTCTCGGGGACTAGGTAGATTTTAACCACTGAACCACATAGAATTGTGTGTGTAAGAAAGGGTTCATATAAGTTCAGTACAGTTTGCAAATAAGCACTAATACACTTATTAGAATTCTAAATCTACATTTGGTGAAAAACCGCGCCAACAGTTTGGTTCTTTCGTTGAGAGAAAATTAGTGCTAATCCTTTACAAGTTTCATTCGACGTTCCTCATGGTGGGTACTCAGTTGGTGCATGACAACAAAATGGAATAGTGTGGTGGGCAAGAGGCGCATCATACAACTGTTCCCACTAAAAAGGGCCCAGATGTTCAGCAACGTCTGGTGAAGCAACCAGTGGGCAAAGAAGACTCTGGGAGCACAACACCATGCCCAACAAATTCTAATCCAGGGCATCAAGATGGAGAATTCCCAATTAAGGATCCATCCTACTAGGGAAAACAGACAGATCAAGGAGGTCCTGGCTCGGTTACCCCCACTTGCAATCGATGCTAATATCGGAAAGAGGGAAAGTGGGTCCCATAAGTCCCACAAGAACAATGGGTCCAAACCTAGTCGTTCTGTCAGGACCACCACTACGAGCTCTGTACCTTTAGAGCAAAATAACTGAAGTGCTCAACCCACTAATCATCATAGAAACCATCATTCGCATGTCAGTCGGTCGGTCATAACTGCGGCCCCCAGCTCCGTGCCTTCTGCACAGATTATTAGGGATGCCCATAACAACCCACCAGGGCGAGTTGGGACAAATTCACAGAGACTAAACACCCCAGCAAATTATTATGACCCAAAAATCACTAATAAGGCTTAAGGACCTTGATTAGTATGTCAGGAGGGCATAATTGGTTTATGTGTGATTTATATGGTTTAGTGCTGATTATGTGATAAGCATGCTTATATGATTACATGGATATGTGAAATGCATGACTACAAGTATTAGTTTGCATATAGGCCCTGTTTAGCTTATAAGGGCATATTCGTAATTTTGGCCCGTTGAGGGCATAAACGTGATTATTTGTGATAAATTTTTGAGAGCACATTATTATGTGGATATATTTGTAGCTTGTAGCTCGAGACGATCCTAGTGAGCGGTTTAGCAAAATAATCACAACAGGGGTTTATACCCGGCTCGGGGGAGCCTGAGGGTATTTCTAGGAATTTGGAAAATACATTAGAGACTATTTGACATTGGGTAAAATAATTTTTGATTAATTAGATGACGGGATTTAAGTGGTAAACGTTAGGGACACTCGAGGAATTAGCAGAAATTGGGAGCAAATGACCAAAATGCCCTTAGAGTGATTAAAGACTTGAATTTAATTGGGAGGGCAAAAGGGTCTTTTGATGTTTCAAAAGGGGATAAGTGACATTATGCTCATTTAGACTCTAGTGGAAAATTGTAGAAGGGTTAGAAACTGAAGGAAAAGAAAAATGAAAGAAAAACATAGCATGCAACTCACCATTACTCTCCCACATGATTTCTTCTTCCCCTCTCTCTTTCTTGTGGATTTTGGAGCTGTGAACTCAGGGAGGTCTAGGATAGGTCTTGGGACTTTGATCCTTTGAGTGGCTAAGAAGCTTAACTGGAATTAGCAATCAATTAAGGTAAGGGTTAAAGGTTGTTTTTGAGTTTTTCTGGGTTTGTTATGGAAAATCTATGAATTTGGATTTTTGATAGGAATTTAAGGACTTGAGCTTGGGAATTTGAGGAACTAAAGTCTGGAAAGGAATTGAAAGCAACCTAGAGTCGAATTCCCTCAGCTAAGGTAACAAATTCTAACTTTGAAGTTCTGGGTTTCTAGTTTTCTAATGATGTTCTTGAGCTTTTGAGCACAAGTTTAGTTTTTGTGATTGATGATGTTCTTAGCTAGGTTTTGATGTTGATGGACTGATTTGGTTGAGTTATAGTGAATTGTAGGTTTAATTTTAAGGTTGGATAAGGTTTGGAGTGGTTTGGTGGAGCTTTGGCTCAGGAAGGTTTGAAGGAAAATCCCGGAAAGTGTGCTTGCGCTGGTTGTAGCGCTGTAGCACTAGCATTGGAGCGCTACAGCGCTATACCTCATGTTCTGGGGGATTTTGTCTCTGCCTGTAGCACTACTTGTTATATTATTTTATAATATAATGTAAAATTATATTATATTATAATATAATGTTTTAGATTAAATAAATGTGACAAAGTGTGTCACATATTGTAACATATAATAGAGAGTTACAATATTTAGATATATGAGATATATCCAAATAATGTAACATATTTGGTGTTACAAATTTGTAACTTCCAAATATTACTCTTTATTGTGTAAAATTGTTGTTACACAATATTGAGATGAATTTCATAAAGCCATATGTGATATGGCTATTAGAGATATGATTTTAACCTCAATAATGTGTTTTGGGAGTTACAAAATCATTTGGGAGGGTTTGGAACCATTTGGAAAAATAGCACAATTTTTGTGCTGAAATTGGTCAGTGGCCGCGACCACCAACATTCAGTGGCCGCGGCCACAGGCCAAAAAACTGACCAATTTTCAGTTTTTTTAATATTTGTTGAACGACTCAAAAAACCCAAATAACTCCCAAATCTCTTTTTTAATTCCATATTAATCCAATTAAACATTGGTAACAGCCATGGGGGTTGGTGGAATTTGAAATTCAAAGGGTGTCTCTAAACTCTATAAATAGGAGCCTGTAGCTCACTTGAAAGACACAACATTTCTATCCATTAGAGCACTTGGATAGAAACACCTTGAGGCTTGATAATTCCAGAAAGCTTTTCCAATATCTGAGAGAGATCCCTTAGTGCTTGAGTTAGGGGGAAATAAGCTTTTGGACAAAGGTTTTAAACCTTGTTCAAGTTGGTGATCCCCAACCCTCTTCACTTAGGTTGTGTAAGTGAGAGTTTCTTGTATTTCTATTCTTCTTTCTATTGCATTGTTTTCTTCTTATTCTCTTGTTCCTATTACTTGTAATTCTTGTTCAAAGGTTGTAATCTTCTTTTCTTTATTTTAAACATTTTACTTTACTTGTAACATTTTTCTTTGAGTTGTATTTTCACCATTCTATTCTTCTTCTCTTCTTCTTGTTCTTTAGTTTATTTGTATTTTCAGTTATAGAGTTGTAATCTTATTCAATCAATCATTATTTATTTGTAATATATTGCATAGAGTTGTAATATTATAATCATTTCCATTGAGGCAAAACAATATTTTCCTAACACTACCTTGCCTCCAGAAATGGGGTTTGGGTATTTTTCTTAGGGTTTTTTCTTGGGGGCTCAGGGGTCGATTCCACCACGCCATTTGGTGGACTTGGGCTTCCCGAGAGCTTAGGATTGGTTCCAAAGTTAGGTTACAGAATTGAATGTTAATGAGGATTCTATTTTATGATTGTGACTAGGTGTTTGCTAGGGCTCGGATCGGGATCGTGCTCGAGGGTAATCTCAATTAGCCGAAGCACTCGGAATCAAAGGTAAGGATACTGCACCCGGTTATGTGATTATGTTGGGACTAAGAGTTCCCTATACTTGTACGTGATGTCATATTATGGTATTATGCCATGGGGACATGAGATAAATGGCCTAAGAGTGTTGGAATTATTATTTGCGGACAGGACGCGACTCAGCCACTGGTAGCTGAGGTTAAGTATATAATCATTGAGCTCGGCCTAAGCAAGCCGGAGTCAGTGAGACAATCAGAGGTTGCGGCCTAAGGGCATCGAACCTAGATGTTATGTGATAGGTTTATTGTTATCAATCTGATGACGATGACATGTTTATTATCTGGATGATTGATTATTGATTTGCAGATTGATACAATGTGACCAACTGAATATATCTGATTGATGATTTGTGAATTATCTAATTGTTGATTATTGTTTATGCTTTGTATTATGGTTTTCTTGCTGGGCCTTGGATCACGGGTGCTATGTGGTGTAGGTAAAGGCAAGGGCAAGGTGGACCAGTCCTGAGTTGGAGAGCTCTGGGGTAGAGTGTACATAGTCATCTGATCGGTAGCCACAAGTGAGGAGTGGTACAGAGACAGGAGAACCTAAAGTGCCTATTTTCCATTAGAGTGGCTTGTGGATGTACATAAACTTTGAAACTTTGTAAATTGTCCTTTAAAACCTATTTTGGGATCCCATGTATTAAATGTTTATTGGAATGAGAAATTTCTTTTTTATGACCAAAATCTTTTAACCCTAACCTAATTACGACTTTAGGGTCACGTTTGCAACTATACAACTTGATTAGCAAGTTTTTCACTTTTATAATCACAAAGTGTAATGACCTTGGTTATCCAGGGTGTTACATGAATCCTATGGCATCGCGATTAGAACCCCAATCATAGAGAACATGGGACATCGGGTTAGAATCGAGACAAGTTAATTTCATTCGTCCTGATGGAACGAGGATAGCCTCATTGATAAGACATCCGCCATCGCCGGTTAGATATCCTACACCTCCGTGCCCTCAAAGAGACACTCTAGCTCGTGGAAATAGTAGGAGAAATCCTCCCCCGTCAGTAGACAGTTACGTCCCACAGGCGCATGCTGATAATCCAGGTCCTCGATCTCAGTCGCGGGTTGTAAGCTTCCCTAATGGAAGTTACTAGACAGGGAGCCAGTGTGGAGGCAGGTCTGAGAGCAACCTAAGGAATCATCTAAGTTCAGCACAAAGTCCTTGTTTCGATCCACATCCCGACCTATGTGATCATTTGAATTCACAAGGGAGGTATCTAACCCGCAATGATGATATGAGTTATACTCAACACGAGGGAGGTCCATCTATCATACACAAAAATGGGAATGTCCCACCTAACAAAGCTCGAACTTGGAAGGAAAACAACCCATCAAATGTGTACAATAGGATGGGAGCTAGTGAGCTGCTCCCAGCTAACCTAGAGACCAAAGAACCTACTCTTGAGTGACTGGCCTTGATGGAGGAGAAAATTAAGAAGCTCTTACCTTGAAAAAGGATTGATGATTGTCACTCCGATGAGGAACTCGAACCTTTCACCCCAAACATTGCAGCATCTGCGTATCCTATTGGCTTCAGGATGTCAAACACAGATCCATCTGAAAACCTCTGGATGTTCAATACATTGATGATGGCCCATAATTTTGGGTTCGACCTAAGATGTATTCTGTTCCCCACGATTCTGATCGGACCTGCCAAACAATGGTTAAAAAAGTACAAATAACATTCGATAAGCTCTTGGATGAAGTATTCTTTTGAGTTCAAGAGAGCATTTTGATCTTCAAAGGAAACTCGCGTAGAGGCTGACTCATTCGCCAACATAAAACAACAACCCGATGAGTCCTTTAAAGCATATCTGAGCAGATTCGCCAATGTTCCAGCACGAGCTAGAGACGCTGATGATAGCTCCAAGCTCATGGCAATGAGAATATGAATCTTGGTTGGAGGCGATCTATGGTTGGAGCTCCAATGACAAGGGGTTAAAAGTGTAGATGAGTTCTTGGTCCGAGCTCAGGAGTGGACAAACTTGGAAGAGGTGCGATCTACTGTCGTAGGAACCAGGCAAGCCCCTATTCAGCCCAGTGGAGCGGTGACAGGCGCTACAGTTGTGACTCAACCTATTACCCAGAATAACCAAGCAGGAAACAATAAGAGGAAAGGGAATGGTGAGGGCAACTAGAACGACACATAGAAATACAAGTCTGGGGAAAAATTCAAGCCCATTTATGTCACCTACAATGACCTAAAGGATACACGGGAACACATTTTCTTGGAAAAATCTAATCGTCATCCGTGGAAGAAATTAGAGCCATTAAGGCATCTGAGGGCGAAGAGAGATCCATCAAAGTTTTAACGATACCACAATGACATCGGTCATAATACCGATGATTGCCGAAAACTGAATGATGAGATTGAAACTCTCATTTGGGCTGGACTGTTAGCCCAGTACACCCAAAACTGAGTTGCTCCCAATCAATCTACCGGGCAGAATCCTCGTCCAGCTCCTGAAACTTTAACAGGTCAGTCGAGGACTTAGATAGATCAAAACCAAGTCGACCCTCCCCCAATAGTTGGAGGAGATATAACTACAATTTCTGGAGGACCTCATGTGGAGGGCACGAGCAATGTAGCCTAAAAGCGGTATATACAGGAGCTGAAAACTCATAACGGTATAGAATTCATCTTGGAGCAACGACTATCAAATCAATAGTGGTTGGAAAAACAACCAATCATTTTCACAGAGGAGGAGGCTAGCCACATTCAGTTCCCACATAATGATCTGCTGGTGGTAACCGTGTAGCTCGCTAATCAAAGGGTACAAAGGATATTGGTAGAGAATGGAAGTTCAGTAAATTTGCTTTTCAGATCCACCCTAGAAAAGATGGGATTATATGTGACCGATCTAAAGGCGACCTCAATGACACTGTACGGATTTTCAGGTCAAAGGACAACGTCCATAGGGACAATAAGACTGGTGGTTACGCTAGGGGATGATGCACAAACTGTTACTAAAATACTTGAGTTTGTTGTAATCGATTGTCTAGCTGTGTATAACATGATTTTGGGACGACTCGCATTGATCATTTTTGAAGCCATTACCTCGATTTGACACTTGGCAATGAAATTCCCCTTTGCCTCGGGGATATGCCGAATACGTGGAGACCAAATCACCGCCTGAGAATGCTACAGCATGGCCATGAAGGGAAAATCACAACACGGGCAGCTGGCGATGGTCATAGACAAAGACGGTGAGGAATCCTGGGTAATGGAAGTTACCCACGGGACAAAAGGACCTCAAGATGGAGATAATGAGATCGCCCAACAGGATAACATTGACCCGCGAATAGGCGAAGATAAATCTGAGCTCAAACTGTGGAGGAGCTTGAGGATATCAGTATTGACCCAGAAACACCTTCTAGAGTTGTTAAAGTTGGGAAAAATCTGGGAGCTGTAAGGAAGAACGAGCTGGTCAAATTCTTGAGGAAGAATCTGGATGTCTTTGCCTCGTCGCATGAAGATATGGCGGGAATTAATTTGACTATAGCAATGCATACTTTGAACTTGGACACAAAGTGCCTATAAAACCCCAAAAACAAAAGCTTTTGGGGAAAGTACGGTCAGAAGCATTAGATGAAGAAGTAGCTCTACTACTTAAATGTGGATTTGTCAGGGAAGCAAAATACTCGATATGTGTTGCTATCCCCGTTTTGGTCTCGAAGCCAAATGGGAAGTGGAGAACTTGCATTGTTTTCTGTGACCTCAACAAGGCTTGTCCTAAGGTCTGTTTCCCATTACCTAGAATTGATAAGTTGGTAGACGCTACCGCTGGTCACGAGATCATGTCTTTCATGGACGTGTATTTTGGATATAACTAGATCGCGATGAACCTTGCAGACCAAAAGCATACCAGCATCATGACTGAGCATAACGTATACTGCTACAAAGTTATGCCATTCAGGTTGAAGAATGTCGGTGCTATGTACCAACAATTAGTCAACAAAATGTTTGCTAACCAGATCGGGAAAACATGGAGGTGTGTGTCGATGATATGCTTGTTAAATAAAAAATTATCAGTAACCATGTATCTGACCTTGAAGAATGTTTTGGCGTATTAAGTAGGTATGACATGAAGTTAAATCCCCAGAAGTGCACTTTCAAAGTTTCATCGGGAAAGTTTCTGGGGTTTATAGTCAACAGAAGGGGGATAGAGGAAAATCTAGAGAAAATTAGATCATTGTTGGAAATGCCTTCACTTAGGTCGCCCAAGGAAGTACAAAGTTTAACCGGAAAAGTGGCATCCCTAAACTACTTCGTTTCAAAATTCATTGACAAGTGTCTCCCATTTTACAACTTGCTCAGAGGAAATAAGAAGTTCGAGCGGGCCAAAGATTGCGAACAGGAATTTCACGACCTAAAAGCTCATCTAGCTGAACCCCCCCCCCCCCCCCCCGTATTATCAAAACCGATGTCTGGGAATATTTGTTTCTGTATCTGGCCGTGACACAAAAAACAGTCAGTGCTGTGTTAGTTTTAGAGGAAAATCGAGCGCATAAACTAGTGTATTATGTAAGTAAAAAACTTCTCGGAACTGAATCTTGGTATCTGTTAATAGAAAAGCTCGTGTTTTGTCTTATTTTGGCTTCAAGGAAGCTCACACCTTATTTTTAGTCCCAAACTATCAACGTCTTAACCGACCAACCTTAGAGGCAGGTTTTGCAAAATCCTGAAATGTTGGGACGTCTACTAAAATGGGCCATCAAACTCAACTAGTTCGAAATATTATATATGTCACGCACAAAAATCAAGAGTCAAGCTCTCACTGACTTTGAAACTTAGTGCACAGGTTTTCAAGATGAGCCGATAAGACAACCAGTGCAGGAATTGTGGAAAATCTTCGTTGAAGGATAGTCTAATGAAAACGGATTGGGAGCTGGAATAATTTTAATCTCACCTAAAGGGCATCGATTCCATATAGCTCTCAGGTTCGGATTCGAAGCATCCAGCAATGAAGCTGAATATGAGGCCTTATTGGCAGGGCTAAGGGTGGCGAAATAGCTAAAAGCAAAGGCGATCCAATGTTATAGTGATTCCCAACTCGTAGTCAATCAGATATTCAGAGAATACCAAGCTCGCGGTATCAAGATGGCGACCTACTTAGCCAAGGTTAAAGGTGAGTTGTCTGAATTAGAGTTTAGCTCCGTTGAAAAAGTACCCCGCAAGCAGAATTCCAATGCTGATGCTTTGGCTTGACTTGCAACCACCAAAGAGGCGGATACACTAAATGTAGTTTCTGTGGAGTCATTGGAAAGCCCGAGCATAGTAGCAGAAATGGTTGAGGTCATAATGATTAACATAAAACCGACCTTCATGACCAATATAGTTGAGTATCTCACAACTAGAAAGTTACCTGATGATCGAAAGGGTGCAAGAAAGCTAATATTTCAATCTCCATGATATGTTGTGTTTGAAGGGATTCTATATCGACGAGGGCATTCGTTACCTCTACTATGGTGTGTTCTGCCCAAAGAAGCACAAACTATCTTGCAAGAAATACACGAAGGCTTCTGCGGAGACCAAGCTAGGGGGCAAAACCTGGCTTTGAAGGTATTGAGACAGGGCTATTTCTAGCCCATGCGGACAAAAGACTCGATCTCGTATGTCCAGAAATGTGACAAATTCCAACGCTTCTCCATAGTTGCCCGAGAAACTCTCATTAAGCTAACCATGATCTCATCCCCTTAGCCATTTGCAGTATGGGGAATTGACTTGATTAGTTCTTTGCCAATAGGAAAGGAGGAGTTCATTATGCTGTTGTCACCATCATTTATTTCACGAAGTGGGTGGAGGTCGAACCTCTAGAAACCATCACCTCGAAGAGAGTCCTTGATTTTATCGTAAAAAATATCATATGTCGATTTGGGCACCCAAATATGATCGTGTCTGACAACAAAACTCAGTTTGATAGTGATCTCTTCACAAACTTTTGTGAAAAATATGGCATAATCAAGAGTTTTTCGTCTGTAGCATACCCTTAGGCTAATGGGCTGGTCAAGGCCGTAAACATGACCATAAACATGAGCTTAAAGAAGCAATTAGACGAGGCCATGGGACTAAGGACCGAGAAGCTCCCGCAAGTACTCTGGGTCTATAGAACCTCACTTCGTACCTCTACGGGCATACCCCTTTTTCTCTGACCTTTGGAAGCGAGGCTATGCTCCTGATTGAGGCACTGGTGACGACCCACAGACAGAAGACCTTTGATCGAGATCAGAACCACAAGCGACTCAGTGGATCCCATGATCTAATAGAGGAAAAATGAGAAGTGTCACAATTGCAGCTCACCCATCATTAGCAGAAAATCACTTGTTACTTCAACTTGAAGGTACAAGGACGTAGACTCGGACTAGGTGATTTGGTTCTCCGGAGGGTGTTTTTGCAAGTAAAGATCCCAAGGACGTTGTGTTAGGCTGAACTGGTAAGGACCATACCACATCGTAGAGATCTTGCACGAAGGGACCTTTAAGCTAGCATGGTTAAGTGGAGAAATAGCTACACACACCTAGAATACCTTACACCACAAAAGGTACTATCAATAATTTAGTTGTCTTTAATGTTTTCAGAATTATTGTTTATGTAAGACATTTCATTTCAATAAAAATTGGTTTATTACGTAATTAATTTTGTCGTTTTATTTTCGCGGGCACACTTTGTAAAAGCAACCTATACCATTTATTAGTTATGGTTTCTTGGGGGACACGTAGCCGAAGAAACCTTTTAAAAGAGTTCAGCGTATTCAGATGAAATCTGAAACTTAGAGTTTGGAAAAATTGATTATTCAACGACTTTTTAAAGATCGAATTTTCAAATTCTGTACATGAACTAAGATTGAGAAATTTCAAAAACAAAACCCTGGAAATAACAAGGTCCGAAGCCTAATTCCTAACAGGTACAATGCTATTAAGCAGACTGTAACCCCTGGATATGACCAGGTCTGAGGTCTGATTCCTTACAAGTAAAATGCTATTAAGAATACTAAAACTTCTTGATATGACCTGGCGCGATTCCTGATTCCTAACAAGTATAACACAATTACTCGAGAAAAATCTTGAATACAACTAAGATATCGACTAAAATTAGTTAGTCGAGCCATCAAAAATCTTATCTCGATCTAAAGACAACCCCTAAGATTTCAAGTGTACAAGAATCCAAGAATTCACAAACATGAGAAAACAATAATCTAAGGGCAACACAAATAGATCGCAAATTAAATATTTATTCAAAATCATATAGTTATCTCAAAGAGGAAAAAAACCTCAATTTGAGACCGAAGGCAATTGTTTCATTCCCTAGGGACTTAGTTATAAAATACAAAATAACGAAAAGGAATCATTGAGCTTTGTCGACTTGCTTGGAGGATGTCACTTCCTCGCAACCCCCTTCAACAACATCGGATGCCTCGATGGTCTAGAGGGTTCCTGTGAAAATCGAATCTTGAATTTGGCTAAATAAGGTTCCTAAAACCCTGGCTGCATGAAAGTGAAATTCCCGTCCTTGTTGAAATCCTAGCACTGGTAAAGCATCTCCTCCATGGAGTTTCTACGACTCTGCAATCTCGAACTTTGCCCTCTCGTCCTCCTCCTTGGCTTTGGTCTTGACCTCGCCAAGATTCTTTTTGAGGCCATCATTTTCAGCATGCATCTGATGCAGTCGATGGCTCACTTCCATGACCTAATTCTTAGCAATCTGCTCACCTTCCAGGGAAGCAGTCAAGAGAGCCTTTGCAGACTGCTCTCTCTCTTGGGAGGCGACTAGGGTGGCTTGGAGCTCATCACTCCTAGATGGAATCTGAGAAATTTCACAAGGTTGAGCTAGGACAGACTGCAAAAGGAAAAGGCAAGTCAAGGTTAATAAAATAAAAAAGTAAAAAAATAAAAAGAGAAGGAAAGAAAAAGAAATGCTTCGGGGATCCTTGCCAGCTCGAGTGGCTTTATCGGGATCTAACTAGTTGGGACCTAAGGAGAGGGAGCTTCACCTTGGATCACTTGAGGAACTGAAGGAGGTACATGTCGAGGGAGAGGAGGAAGAGCCTTGAGAACTATGACTATTGTTACTGGGGGTGGGGGTTGAGTCTGCTACTGCTACTCCCGGGTGGAGCTGGCAACTTTGTCATTGACAGGAGACCTGGTGAAAGTTCCAGTCTTGGAAGCATGTTTCCTTGGCACCTTGGGTCTTTTTACCACGGGCCCAGCTTCGCCCTTGCCAGCCTTGAAGGCACCCCTTAGACCTGAGGCGTCTAGCAAGTCCATCTCTTCACCTGAAAATGAACGAGCAAAAGATTCAGATACAAGGGATAGTTAGTCAAAGTAATGCAAAGACAAGAACAGAGCAAGAACCCTATGCTTTGAGCTAGGGGAGGAATCTACTATGATCATCTCAGGGTTATGAACCTGACAAGGTATAACCTCTAACTCCTATACTACAAGAGGTGGGGGAGAGTCTAGAATTATTACAACCTGGGTCCTAAGCTGGGGGAGAATACACTAAGACATTAGAAAGGCCGTGTCCTATGATTTTTCCTTTATTCCTCAACAATGGAGGAACTAAAGTGGAGGGAATTATATACCACAATGGTGCATCTGGGGTAACTATGGTCATAGTGTATCAACAGATGATCCACACACTGAAGGAGTGTTGTTTTCAGGTCCATGTCAGAAGGATGTCGACTAACGAGCTGATGAGTGTTGAAGCAAATTAGCCTAAAATTGGCAGCAGTCCAATTTAGTTCTCTATATGGGTTACCTTGTCCGGAAGTGCCGGCGGCTGCCCCAGACTCGGTTCGCTCTGGATCAGAACCCTGATCAACTTCAGGAACTCTCCTCTTGCGCACTAGCGGTGCCACATCCTCTTCCTCCTCGGTGTCTTCAATGGCGGGTAAGACTTCTTGAGGATAAGGATGCTCGGGGAGAACGGGGGGTGGACCTCGGATCCTGATAGCTAGCGTCTACCCTTTGCGAATCAGGTTGCAGGCCACCATGGTAGCATCATTCACTACCTGTCGGAAGTCCTCCTTCAAAGGAAGACAGGACAACGTCTCGTATTGACCCACAAGGGTCTTAGACCACTCTGTCCTCTTGAATATAGCTTCACAAGGAACAAACTCATTTAGAAGGATTAAACTCAAAAAGGAAAATGAAAATGATAAGAGAGTTTGCGTACAGAATTCAGAAAGTTAGGAGACTTACGAGGGCGGTTGAAGTATCGGTGACAACAATTCTTTAACCCACTTGACATAAAGAACTGGTCTATATAATCATTTGGGTGGCTGTGGAGGTCAATAAAGGTAGTCAAGTTAGGGAAGCGAGTGAGGTAGTAAAAGCTGTCACTTCGCCCCTTCTGATCAGGACTGGCCTTGAGGCAAAAGAAGTACATAATATCTTCCGGGGTGGGGACCTCCCACTCGTGCCTCAAAAATAGATTATTAAACCTGGGTAAAAGTTTATACGAGTTTGGGGGAGCTAGAACAGAGCCAGTTCGATGTAGTTCTAAAAAATCCACGAAGTACTGATCTAATGGGAGGAAAGCACCTTCCTTCAGGTGTACATCACTCCAAGCCCCAAAGTCATCTTGAAGAGGAGCGTAGCTCTACTCTCCTTCAAACAGAGGTCAGAAGAGGAGGCAATCAATTCCCATCTCGATCCCATGGCTCAGCAGTATTTTGTTTACTTTCCTTTGCAACGTTATTCAGGATACGATGTGCTCGGACTTGAAAAAAGCGTTAGGGTCGACAACAATCTCCCTCTCCACCACTAGGCCGAAGTGAGGAATTGGAGATTCGTACGCGATCAGCTTGTGTTTATTCTTGTTCTGAGTAGAGGAGCTCAGGATGTCTTTCTTTCGTGGAACCATGATCTAGCTCGCCTGACAACAAAACAACCTATTAGTGGCGACCTAAGACTATTACTAGCTACGACAATAAAGGTATGATGACCTGAGGGTCTGAGCATTTTACTTTGTGCGATTCAAAATTTACATGAGCTAAGATATGTCCTAGAACCAATGTGTTTTTCCATGCGCAGTCCTAGGCCACGCGCTATGAATTCTGGAAATTCCCTAATACTTCAGGATTCATGTGTCAGATTCGTCAGGCCCATAACTTTTCTTTGGAAAGCAGTTTAATGCAAAACTGTTTAAGGAATCATGACCCTAAAATCCTCTCAACTTCTACATCCAAACAAGTATCCTAATCGATTCATCAGTGACATTTACCTTGCCAAACCTAGAAAATTTGCCCAATTTTCGAATGCCTTATTTATAAACAAGTCTAGTATCATTCTTTTAGCCTAAATCAAACCCTATTGAAACTCAGACATGGCCAGAACACGAAACAGTACTGAAGAAAAACTGTTTTTCGAAGTAAAAAACTCATCAGAAAATAAAGAAGTGAAAGATTAAGGCCAGATGAGTAAATGCTTACTGTTTATACGTTTGTTTGATGAGAATGTTGATGCGTCCACAGGTAGTAGCTTGATAGCTTTTGAAAAACTGAAGGGCGATGAAGGATTTTGGGAAATTTTGAGAGAAAAAGGTGATTTTTGTTTCTGAAAGGAAAGATTTTGAATGTATAATTAGTAAGGTTCAGGTCTAATCTCCCTAATTATACGTATTAATTTGAGCCATCAGATTGGGTCAACTAGAGATTCAAAGGCAATGAATATATGACCCGTGTGGCGAAAAAAAGTTGACACGATAGTTGTCACATTCCTTGTAACTCGAATAGACGCAAATTATAGACGGCCACGTGTTCAACACTCGAGTAGTAGGTAGGCACGATTTTTTACATGACTAAAGCCTAAAAGCCCCTACTGTGCGTGTCAGAAAGTGATGACGTTAAGCACAAGCAGGAACTTGGGGGGAAAATGTTGTACTCTAAAAATTAGCTTGGGTTTAATCACTCAGCTAGGGGTATAGTTGGCAGATGAATATATGTAAAAAGCAGAGTAGAACATCTAGCTCGTGATGATGTGAGCAACTCGAGTTAGGACTTGGTAGCACGCCATTGAGGTAATTGGCGGGTTGCCTCTAAGGATGACGGTCCAGTTCGAGACATGTATTGGTTGGATCCCCTTTAGGGTGACATGAATATGTTCAGCTCATGAAAACCTGCTCATGATGCATAGTGAAGAATCTCGAGAGATTCAGAGGCACTCTATATGCTCATTAATGTCCAGGCTATATTGCACATTTATTGTCTGAGATAACAGGAGTATACTCAGGTACACAATCGTAACCCTATGTAAATGAGAATTATCTTTATTAAATGTTTACCATATTTATGCACATAGTTACCAAAACCTGTCTAGGAAATTCCACTATATATATATATATCAGGGACAATGGACAGGGAAGGGGACAACCTTTTTGTAATATTGAAACTCTGCAAAAATTGGGAGAGAGTAATAATATAGTCTCGTCGATTAGGTGGATTTTAACCAGTGAACCACGTAAAATTGTGTGTGTAAGAAAGGGTTCATATAAGTTCATTACGGTTTACAAATAAGCACTAATACTCGTATTATATTTATAAATCTACTATTAGCGAAAAATCGCGTCAACAATAATAATATTTAATATAATATTACATATAATAATAATTATATTAATATAAATTTAATTTCAAATTCAAGTGTTATAAAATATCATTATTATAATAATATATAATATAAAACTAGATATTTAATAATTATATTAATATAAATTTAAATGTTATAAAATATTATTATGATAAATTAATATATAATCCTATTTTTTTTTTATCAAGAAGAAGAAATGTACTTCATTAATCAAACAAGCAAACGTACACAATATCCAGACTAAACAACCTGAGGCTTAGTACAGCAAGCCTCACCAAAACTAACAGTACAATCCAATCACAAACAAACTCAGGAAACTACAAAACAGTTCAACCAATATTTACATTGTAATTTTTGTTAAAACTCTTTGCTCCTGGAAGATAGCTTATTCTTACTTACAATGTAGAGCCGATGTTGTATTATGGATTTAACTTCAGAAGCTATACTAGTAGCAGTCCTAGAAAAATTGTCAAAAATACAACCATTGCGATTCCTCCAAATGCTATATACCACAGCTGCTAAAATCATGTTAGTTATATGAAAAAGGAAGCCATGATTTCTGCTAGAGAGCCAGGTCCTCCAGCTATCAAACTCATAAGGCCATGCTCTGAATGCCATCCAGTTTAATATATGATCCAACACCTGCTTTGATAGAGTACAGTCAAAGAACAGATGGGAGTGACTTTCAACAAAACTACCACAGACCGGGCACAAAAGAGATTCAAGAGGCACTCTGAATCGAAGCATGTTATAACAAGTAAGCAACTGAGCATTAACTACTTGCCAAAACAGGAACTTGTGCTTAGGCAAAGATAATCTACACCATACTGCTTGATAGTAACCAACCTGTTGTTGGCTCAGAGTACTATTGTATAGCATAGATGATTGGAATTTCCCAGATAAACCAGCAGCCTTGATATCTTCATAACTGAATTTGCCTCTCAATTTGCATAATTTCCTCCAATACCAGCTAGTATCCGGAGGCAACCTATAGGACCAGAAGTTTGAGCCTTTCAGATAGATTTTGTTTATCCATTTTACCCACAACAAATCATGCTTCTCAGAGATCGCCCACATATACTTAGCTAAGATAGCATGGTTCCAAACCTGTCCATTTCTGAATCCGAGACCCCCATATGCTTTAGGAAGACAGACCTTCGCCCAAGAAGCCATATGTATCTTGCTCCTATTGCCATTAACTCCCCATAGAAAACCACGACAAAGATGCTCAACTTCCTTAATTATGCTTTGGGGAAGGACAAAAATACTCATCCAACAGAACCGAATGGATTAGTTGCATTCTACCAGCAAAAGATAGGTGTCTACTTGCCCAAGTGTGCAATCTCATTTTGATTTTTTGAATTATGATATCACAGTCTTCATGCTTCCATTTGGTAGGTCTCATAGGGACACCAAGGTATTTAAGAGGAAATGATCCCTCTGACAGATTCAACTCAGCAGAAATCTGGAGTTTTTCAGCAGCTGAAACTCCCCCAAAGTAAACCTGAGATTTACTCTCATTGATTTGAAGCCCTGTAACAGAACTAAACTCCCCAATCACATTCTTAAGAACTTTAACTGTTGACAGGGAACCTTTACAAAATAGCAGCAAGTCATCTGCAAAACATAAGCTAATGAGTTTGAGACTCTTGCACATAGGATGATACCTGAAGGCTGAACCTTGAGCTACTAGTTGGAGGCTTCGAGTAAGATATTCCATGACTAGAACAAATAACAGCGGGGAAATTGGATCCCCTTGACGAAGAGCCTTCTCACCCTTAAACCTGCCTTGAACCCTTCCATTCAAGAGTAATAAATATGATGTATTACTCAAGCAAGTCATAATCCAGCCAATGAATCTAGTTGGGAAACATAAGGCCTTTAGTAGCTCCTCAATAAAACTCCAATCTATAGTATCATAGGCTTTGCTTATATCAATTTTAATTGCACACCTAGACGAGATGGAAGATCTTCTATAATTCTTGATAATATCTTGACAGATTAAGACATTGTGGGCTATAGATCTTCCTTGGATAAAAGCTCCCTAGTTAGAATGAACTAAAACAGGGAGGACTTTGGCTAATCTTGAACATAGTAATTTTGATATGCATTTATAGATTGTAGAACAACATGAAATGGGCCTGTAATCCACTGCTCGATCAGGATTGTCAACTTTAGGGACCAAGGACAACGTAGTATTCAGCGGCTCTTCTGGGATGATACCTGTCTCAAAAAATTGACCTATTGCTCTACAAACTTCATCACCAATGTCCTGCCACAACACCTTAAAGAAAGTTGAACCATAACCATCTGGGCCCGGAGATTTGATAGTAGAAATATTGAACATGGCATCTCGAATTTCCTTATGAGTGAAAGGGTTCAACAATAGCAGCTGCTGATCTAAAGAAAGCTTTGAACCCATCTCAACACACTGCTTAGAAGCTGAACTAGGTCTTCCCATTATACCTCTAAAGTGATTTAGAAAATGAGAAATAACTTAAGAGTAATTATCCACCACCCTCCCTTGTTGATTTATGTAAGTTGCTATTCTATTTGTCTCCTTACGCTTCTTCAAACAAGCATGAAAAAAAGCTGTATTCATGTCAACTTTCTCAGCCATGTTATCTTACTTCTTTGAGTAAAAAAATTGTGATACATTTGCTCTTGAATTCTGAAATTTTCAGCAGTAACCTTAACTTTGTCTTGAAGAGCAAGATTAATAGGATGGAGTTGAGCAAGAAACAATGCTTCCTGATATTGGTCCTTGGATTTTTGAAAATGGACTCCTATGTCTCCAATACAGTCCAATTAAAGCTCTTCAGTTTATGTTTTAGCCTCATTGTCTTCAAATAAATGGACTTCAAACCTGTCCCCTTTAGCGGCTTCCTCCAACTATCTAATACCATCTGCTTAAAGTTAACATGATAAGCCAAGAAGTTGTAAAAACGAAACAGCTTTACACCCATATTCTCCACTGTCATTACAGAAATAGTACATGAGCAATGGTCTGAGATTGTTTCCCAATTATACATGGCTGATGTGTTAGGAAACATATCCAGCCATTCCTCATTTATAAAAACATGGTCTATCTTGGAGTAAATACGAGCAGATCCATCTTGATTATTAGTCCAAGTAAAAAAAGAGCCAGTGCTTTTAAGAGCTTCCAAATGATTCACAGCAAGCCACTGAGACGAATCCAAGAGCTCCATCTTAGAAACAGGCTTTCCTCCACTTCTATCCCTCGCGGTAAAAATAGCATTAAAGTCTCCTAAAATAATCTAAGAAGAACTGGACGAACAATCTGAGATAATCCTTGCCATAAGGCCTTCCTTTCCTCCATTGTATTTCGACCATAAACAAAAGTAACACTAAAAGAGTGTTTTTGACCTGTCATTTTAATAAGACAATGAACAAATTGATTATTCTCCTCTAGAACACTAACCTTGACAAATACTTTACTCCATATAATCAAGATTCTTCCCTCCGTAACAGGACTAGTGTAAAAGTCCCAATTCCTAAATTTATTAGTCATCAGTTCTTGCACTCTGATTCCATTCATTTTTGTCTCCAAAATAGCTCCAACCCCTACTTTATTCTTACTACAAATATCTAAAACATCACTATGTTTTTTTGGGCTATTCAATCCCTTAATATTCCAGCATAGAATATTACAGTTATCCATTTGAAGATTGAGTTTTACCCCTGCCTCCTTCCTTCCCCTCTAACTGCTCCTGAAGCACCCGAAAATGGTTTGTCAGCTTCTGCCCTTTGTCCTCATATTTGTTTGTATTCTTATTACTACTCCCTGTTTGGCCTTGTTTATTCATATGACCTAGTTTATTAGGTGATTGCCACATATTTTTTGATCTCTGGCCCTCTGCATCAGTAGGCCCTTCAGCCACCTCCTTAGTTCCAGAACACTGCCCCTCTACGGCAGCAACACCTTCATTCAGCTCCTGAAACAACTCTGGTGTTACATTCAGCAATTGTTCTTCCTTATCCCGTCCAATCTCAGGAGATGTTTTAGGGAGATTATCTTTCTGAATCAGTAGAGACTTCATCTCCTTGCGACAATCAGTCATAGTATGGCCATAACCATCACACTTTTTGCATTTGACTGGCAACCATTCATAGTCCACCCCTTGCTCCACTAGCTGACCTTGCTCATTCCAATAATGAATAATCCTAGGAGGGTTGTCTGAGAGTTCAACCTCCACCAAGATCCTAGCAAACTGAACTCTAGATCTCTCTCGAGTAAACTTATCTACTATTATCGGTTTGCCTATAGTGCTAACTAAAGCACTAAGGCATTTGCTTCCCCAATATTGAAGGCCTAGATCATGTAATCTAATCCATAGAGGTACTGAGCGGATCATACGAATAACAATTAAATCAGTTGTCCATGGGCGAACAATCACTGGCTTTCTGTCAAAATGAAGGCTTCCATTCTCCAAAACATGGTCTCGAGTAGCCTCATCATTAAACTTAACCATTATCAGACCCATTGTCATCCTAGCAATTTGAGCAATCCCTAGATGACCCCAAACCCTCTTGATAAATCCTTCAAACACTGCCATTGGAGGATTAGCACCAAGAACCATACAAATGACTGCAGAGTTCCAGTTAGCCGATTGGCTTCTCACTTCATCCACATAAATTAGAGCAATCCTCTTACCATCCTTAACCAGTGGTTCAGCATATTCTAGCTTCTGATCACTAAAAGAGAGCTTACCAGATGTGAATTGATTCCAATGCTTTTGGGCCGAAGATTGAAACTCTCCTGCTTCCACTTTGTCCGCCCAGCTAGAAGTATCCAACTCAGGTGCTTTTGGCTCGTCCTTCTGAAGTTTACCATCAGCGATCTCTCCCAATTCAGCCTTAATTAGGGTCTCGCCTGAAGACTGAACATCGCCCTTGACGAATACATCTTCAAGAATGATTTCTGTCTGAATATTCTCATTATGGATTGAAGGCAGGCCTTGAGCTACCGATCTTGTCACCGGTTTTCAAGCCGACTTCTTCTTTTTCTCCATGGAAGAGGGGGGGAAATTGCTGGAAACCTGAGTGTTATTCTCAGTATTTGATTTTTGTTCTTCTCTAATCTTTAGTTTTGAATACAGTGGAGAGAAAGAGTGTCTTGTCTTCTCCAATCCTATTTTTTTACTAATTATATTAATATAAGTTTAAATTTTATAAAATATCATTATAATAATAATATATAATGCATAATCTTAAATTTTATTAAAAAAAACTATCATTTATGTTTAAAACTCACTTAAGAGCGATAAAAAATTGTAAATATTAAATTAGCTCTCGTAGGAGCAAATAAAACGTACTCATGGAGGAGAAGAAAAATACATCATAAAAAAGAATCCTTAGAGACCATATAATTATTGACCAAATTCTAATCCATGCATTAACATATATATCAACATATATCAAAATATTCAAAGACATATAACGATTAATATATATAAATACATAGATCGCTCTGATACCAAATGTTGGAAATAGATTTTCCAAGTGCGTAGCGAAATGCGATTTATGGCCCGAGTAGATTACAAAATTTCTATATATAAAACCATTATATATATATGATTCTATAATTACGTATTTGCCTAGAAACTAATTTTCTTAACAAATATACCATTATTTATTCTTTGATGCTCTTACCATGTACAATTTTTATAGAGCCGATCTGGGGACCTATGGACCTATAATTCCAAGCTCCAATAATTTAGATTATCAATTAAAGCTCTTTAATATAATAATCTTATTTATTAATCCCAATATTATTCCACTAAAAATATCGGATGACACCCTTGTAATTATAGACTTATATTTACTTAGTACTTTATTAAGTGTCCATCGATTTAATCACTTCATCCAATTCAATCCTCCAATAATTGGTTGGTTCATAATTAGAACTAGGTGAAATTAACATTTTACCCCTCTAATTACCTTTTAATACTTATGTACCATTAATTCACTAGTGAATAATTAATTTATAAACCTTTTATAAATTAGAGGCCTCAATCTGTTCAGATCTAATATTAACACTTAAGGGGACCATTATTAAATCTTCTAATGAAGAAGGCTTGGATTCCAAATCTTTAAATCATGTCCCCATCCATATACGTTAATGAGCCCCCAAAACAAAAGTTTTTTTCTTGATCATTCTCACAGACCCTAACAAGTGAATCAAATGGGAGATATATCGGCCCTTGGGCAAGATTTTCAAATGGTTTTGAAACGGAGCTCAATTCAACACTTAACCTCTTAGCAAGCCTCTAAACCTTTTGACCGAGTCTTAAGCCTCTACTGAACGAATATTTAAATGTTTTTCAGTTAAATATTCATTATTTTTATTCAAGCTAAAAGAAGATCTTTTCACTCCTTGAACTCTATAAATAGGACCTAGTACCTAGCCATTTCTTTCATTCTTCAAGCTAAGTTCAGAGCCTTCAAGCTGCTAGATTTACTATTGCGTGATAATCACTTGTGTTGGGGTCATAAGCTTTATCATTTTAAGCTTTAAAAACACTTGGGAAGTAAGGTTAATAGTGTGTTTTTCGATATCGAGGTGTAGTTTAGTTCTAGTGCATTCAAAGGTATTCCTATTCCTAGTTCATTTCTGTATGTTTCATTAGTTTCTTATAGTTTTCTTTACTCAAATCCTAACTTGTAGTTTTCTATTCTTGGTTAGGCATTTAAGTTCTTGAACTTAAGGTTTCGTTTCGGTAAGTTCTTCTTCTCGGTGGTTTAGTTCATTCCTTTTTCATCTCCTTCTTTTAGAAATACTCACCTTTTTATTGTTGGTTTTAGGAGTGTTCCAAATCCCGTCCTTGTTCTCACATCCCAGTTTTTGTAAGGAAAATAGGATAGATTCTATATGCTTATATGTTATGTTTATGTATAAAATGTTACGATAAGTTTATGTTATGTTATGTTTTTCTTTATGTTATCTAGGGCTCATAGTTGCTTAGCTAGCAAGCCCTAGTGTTTATCATTTTCATCGTTTAGAGTTATGATTTACCCTACCTCAAATATTAGATAGAGGACCTAGATGGGTTATCATATACTACCATGTGATCTAACCTACCTCAAATATTAGACAGAGGACCTAGATGGTTTATCACATGCCATGTTAATGAGTTAATGGCCATTAATATTGTAGTTCTATATGGTATACGTTTTTATAGTCACATGTTTATAGTTTATGTTCATGTTATGTTTTATGTTTTCAGTAGATTTTCCTTCCTGTGCATTAGGCTCATTCCCTTATTATTTTTATGTATGTAGGAAAATAGTTATGGTGGCAGAAGGAGTCTTGGCAGCTTGGGGTTGTGTATTGAGGAAGAATGGATTCGGTGGACTGCGTGAACGATTCGAGGACGACGTTGTTTATAGCCTTTTTAATTATGTTTTCTATGTATTTTTCGCACTTGGTTTTGTAACAAATTTATTTAAGATTTAAGTTATATTTTATTTATTAAATAATGGGATGCCATACCATGCCCCGAATTATGTATTTCAACATTTCCTTTATAGTTTTTAATAAAGTTATGAATGTTTCGTATGTATGTTTTCTTAAGAATAGTATCTATGTATAGTAGTTTTAATGGCCCAAAGTCTTAGAATTAGTTGGGTCATTAAAGTTGGTATCAGAGCAACAGTTCATTCACATGAAGTTCTCCTTGATACACACGCTCATGCTCCGAATCTAACCGCCATGTAAGTGTTTATGATTATAGTTATTATGTTTATATGTATAGCTAACGATTTTAGCCTTTATGTTTTCAGTTAAGAATGAATGGAGCATTAACTTATGAGGATATTTGAGCCATTAAGGCCTTAAAAATAATTAGAGAACCAAGAAACACCGTAGGAGTGCTAGAAAGAATCACTCGGAGACTACTTTTGTTCCACAGGTAGATAGGTCACCTCCAAGAAACTAAGCAAATCATGATCAGATCAACGGAGCAATACATTTTAGTAATTAGACTTTTTTGAGATTATCCTACTGCGATTGCAGCTTTAGAAGATATATGGGAGATGATAGATGATGAAGATAATTTGCCGGTAGCTATGAGATATTATTTTCTCAAAATTGGGTTCACTTCTAAGATGAAAATTCAATTTACAAATGAGCAAAAACATAGCATTTTTACGAATCTTCCTTGAGGGAATTTTGAGGCACAAGACAATGATGACTATGAAGAGATAGATGACGATATGTTAGATGAAGGATCAGATGTTGAAGATCCCGATTTTTAAGAATATATTAATTTCTTATTTATTTGTTTATTTGCATTTGTGATTGTAAATAGTGAAAACTTTTTTTCCAAATTATATCATTTTTATTTTGATGACATGAATGAGTTTGATTTTATTTTGCAATCATAATAAATAATAAATTTAATGAATAATGACTAAGTTCGGTGAGGGTGGATACTAATCAATGGGTCGGGTTCTATATTGAGAGTTTAGGGGGCCATAGTAGTGGGAACGATTTTACTGATCCCAGCCCTCCCTTAATATGGTTAACTTTGGAACAACAACGAGTTTCGAGCCTGAGAATTATGTCTGCAACGCCCTGGATAGCCAAGACCGTTACACTGTGTGTTTATAAAGTGCCAGACTTGCTAATCAAGTCATTTAATTAAAATTGTGTTATTGAAACTACAAAGGAACTAGGGTTAAAAATGGTTCGGTCTCAAAAGCCACATTTTCATTAAGAAGCATCATCTGTTTACACGGGATCCCAAAAATATTAAGTTTAAAGACTGTTTACAAAAGACACAAGGTTTATACACAATATCAGGCCATATTAAGGCAAAACAGACAATTAGGCAATCCCTGTCCTGATCCAGTTCTCGACCATGGCGATCGAATAACTGGCTATGTACATTCCACCTCGGAGCTCTCCATCTCAGGCTTGGTCCAATCTGCCTTTGCCTTTACCTACACCACGTAGCACCCGTGAGCCAAGGCCCAGCAAGAAAACACAACAACAGAGCATAAGCAATCAACAGACAAATCAATATCTCACATTGCATCACATAATCTCAACCATATAGTCATTCAGTATAATCAAGTATCCAACATGCTAAACATATCAATTCATATCATATATCACTGTACAAATGATAACTAGGTCTAGCGCTCTCAGGCTGCTCCCTCCGTTATCCCACTGACTCCGGCCCGCTTAAACCGAGCTCAGTGAATGTTAAGCTGTCCTTGGCTACCAGTGGCCAAGCCGCGCCCTGTACGCTAATACAATGTACGACACTCTTAGGCCGCTTTTACATGTCCCATGGCGTAATACCATCATTGACACGATACAAGTATCGGGAGCACTTAGTCCCATCATAATCATATAATCGGGTGCAGTTCTCTTACCTTTCAATTCACTAGCTTTGATCCCCCGACTCCTTGAGTACGATCCCCCCTTGAGCCTTAGTGTTCACCTAAACACAACCATAGGCCAAAGTCATCATCAATCCTTAATTCCAAAACCTAGCCTCGGGGCTAATCCCAAGCCCCCGGGAATCCCTAGTTCCACCAAACAAGGTGGTGGAATCAAACCCCAAACCCTAGGTCAAAAGCCCTTGCAAATAACCCTAAAATCCCCTTCAGAAGGCAGGGTAGCGCTACAGCTCTCATGGGAGGGCGATACAGCGCTACAAACAGAAGCAAAACCCCATCAGCAAACTTTGCCTAGCACTACAGTGCCCAAAGGCTAGCGCTGTAGCGCTAGTCACAAACAGACCAGCTTCAGTTTTCCCTTCTTGCGATTTCCTCGAACCAACCTTAACCAAAACTCTTCCAAATCTTTCCCAACCTCAAAAACAACCTTATGACCATACTCCACTCATCCCAAGAACCTCAAATACCTAGAACTCAAGCACATGTATCCCCAAACTCAAAATTCACCATAGCCACTCCTAAACACTAAAACTCAGCAGAAACCAGCTGAACAACAAAGTTAGAGTTAAGGGTTTATACCTTTGGTGGAATTTCGACCACAAGTTGCCTCAAGACTTCCTTGGATTTCTCCTCCTCAGCCTTAGGCTTGAATTCCCTAAAGTTTCCATCCAATTCAACTTAAGCACCATAACTCAAAAACCAGAAACAGAAACTGAAGAACTCTAAAGTCTTACCTCAAGTGCTGATGAACCCTTGCTAGACCTCTGCCAATTTCTCAATTCTAGGTTAGGATCTTTGATGCTTAGTTTATCCCAGCTCTCCTCTGAGCCTTACTCCAGAAATCCTCAAGAAACAGATGAAGGAAATATAAACCGACTTAGAGAACTTTCTCTGTTTTCTGTCTTTCTTTTCCCTTCCTTTTCCTTCTTTCTTTCTTTTTCCTTCTTTTCTCTCTTTCAGACTTCTATAACTTTCTACAATTCCCACTAACATAAAGCCTTGGTAATACTTAACTCCTGTAAGCCAAATGACTATTATGCCCTCCCTATTAAATCTAAACCCTTTAATCCACTTAAGGGCATTCTAGTCATTTTACCCTAATTCCCGTTAACTCCTCGAGTGTCTCTAATATTTCCTGCTTAACTCCCTATACCTAATTAATCACCAATAATATTCTTCAATGTCATGATAGACTCCAATATATTCACTAAATTCCCATTTATACCCCTAAGCTCGCCCCGAGCCGGGTATAAATCCCCGCCATGACTTTTTCGCTACTTTGCTCACTAGGATCGTCTCGAGTCGCAGATCACAGATATATCCACATAATAATGTGGTCTCGACAATTATCACATATATCAAAGCAGTTATGCCCATAATGGCCAAAATTACAATTATGCCCTTCTAACCTAATCAGGGCCTGCATGTATACTAATACACATAGTCATGCATCCCAAATTTTCAAATAGTCATATAACATGCTTTAAATCATAATCATGCATCTTAATCATTAAAGTCACACATAATTCCCATTATGCCCTTCAGACACACTAATCAAGGCCCTTAAGCCTTATTAGTGAGTTTGGGTCGTTACAATGTCCTATAGGATGATTAGAAACAAACTTAGAAAATAATAAAGATGGCCAATTTTTCTAAGTATAGAAACCCACTCTAATAATAAAGAAGGCTTATATAACATTCATAAGAAATCATAATTAATAGGTCCAAGTTATGTTTGCTTAGATTAAGTTTTTGCCTTAGAGCCTATTAGGGCAAGTTCTAATATGTTTTCTCGACTATTAGAACATTGTTGAAGATGTCGCTCGAAAGGTCTGCACGCACAAATGTCGATGCCTCCAGAGCTGCTACTGAGAGCAATGAAGCCCTTCCAGTTCGAAGAAAGGAGTGCGTGCTACCACTACTGCTGCTACTCAAAGTATGCCGCTGTCGTCGCTAGTGGCATCACCGCAGAAATTGTTTGGCAACGACAACAAGTGGAAGAGCTGCTACAACGACAACAGACTCAACAACATCCTCAACATAACAACAATAATAGGCAGAAGGGAAAGCATCCCGATAGTAAGCAGGCCAATGGTGACAAAAGAATGCGAGCAAGTGATAGGTCGGGTTATGTAGAATACCCGCAGTGCTCCAAATGCCAAAAGAAACCTCTTGGGGAGTGTCATGCAAATACCAAGGAATGCTATGTTTGTGGCCAGGAAAGTCATCAAAAGAGGGAATGTCCACAACTCAAGCCAAAGGAGAAGAGGGATAATACGATGGTTCCAGAAAAAAGTCTGTGCCTTGACCCAGGGAGGAGCCCATGCTTGTAACAAGCAGTTACAGGTTAGATTCCTATCCTCGATAATATATGTTCTAGTATCGCTTGATTTGGGAACAACATACTCGTATATCTTGTTAGGAATGATAGAAGAACAAGACAAACCTTGTGAAAGATTTAGAAATAGGTTTGTAACAGAGTTGCCTACGGGCAAAGTAGTTCTATCATCACGAATAGTACGAGGCGTACCGATCAAGATTGAGGATGTAGAACTAGAAGGAGACCTGATAGAACTGGAGATCAAAGACTTTGACGTAATATTAGGCATGGACTGGCTAGCAAGGCATGGCACAACCATCGACTGCAAAACGCAAGAAAGTGACGTTCGAGACTCCTGACGGCCATAGACTATGCTTCATGGGACAAGTTTCAAGACTACGTGCACCGCTAATATCATCTCTCAAAGCTCAAAGGATGATAGAAAAAGGATGTCAAGCATTCTTAGCCAGCATCACAGATGTGGTAAAGGAAACACCACTTAAAGTTAAAGACGTCCGCATTATAGGAGAATTCCGAGAAATATTTCCCGATGACTTACCAGGGTTGCCACCGACTAGGGAAATTGACTTCACAATCGAAGTAGTACCGGGCACTGAGCCTATCTCCAAGGAATCATACCGGATGGCACCTAAAGAATTCAAGGAGTTAAAGACGCAGCTACAAGAACTCCTAGACTTGGGTTTCATTAGACCAAGCCATTCGCCATGGGGTGCACCGGTTCTATTTGTGAAGAAGAAGGACGGAAGCATGCGAATGTGCATAGATTATCGCGAGCGGAATAAGGTGACGATTAAGAATAAGTACCTGCTACCCCAAATTGACGACTTGTTTGATCAACTTTGAGGCGCGACCATGTTTTCAAAGATTGATCTACGGTTCGGGTATCACCAGCTCAAGGTACGGGAATAGGACATTCCTAAGACATCTTTTAGAACTCGTTATGGGCATTACGAGTTTTTAGTTATGTCTTTCGGTCTTACCAACACTCCAGCCGCGTTTATGGATTTAATGAATAGGGTCTTTAAGGATTACTTGGATAAATTCATCATAGTGTTCATTGAGGACATCTTGGTGTACTCAAAGGATGAAGTCGAGCATGAGGAACATTTAAGGATGACCTTGTTACGACTAAAGGAGCATCAACTCTACGCTAAGTTCAAGAAGTGCGAATTTTGGCTTTGGCAAGTAGCATTCCTTGAGCACATTGTATCCAAGGATAGAGTTGCAGTAGACCCATCCAAGGTAGAGGCAGTGAAAGATTGGCCAAGACCAAAGAATGCATCAGAGGTAAGAAGAATTCTGGGATTAGCAGGTTATAATCAGAGGTTTGTAAAAGGCCTTTCTAAGATTGCCACTCCACTTACCAACCTGACCCGGAAACAGCAAAGATTCAACTGGACTGATAAGTGTCAAGAGAGATTTAGTTGCTTAAGGATAAGCTGTGCTCAGCACCAGTATTGTGTGTACCAACTGTTGGGGTTTTCTGCCCTAATTAAAACCCAAATTCTTTGTATTCTCATTTTATTATCAATAAAAGAATAGAAATCATTTTTGACTTGGTCAATCACTTTGCTCACATGTTTTATTTTCATGATTATTTGTTTAATATAAACTTCTATTAAATCTCGAGCATATAGCTAATCTTATTTATAGTGACGTAATCATAGTGGAATATAAATATGATTATATGTTCAAAATAAGTTAGTCCTAATATTAATCAGTGCACAGGATTTGCATTGACTTGCCAATCTATGATATGATCTACTTACACATTACAGTGTTATGTTTTTTCCAGAACATTAGCAAAGTAGATAAGATCAGATGTATTTGTTACATTGGACAAGACCGATATTAACAGTTGATAAGATAAGTAAACATACCGTTATTATCTATTCTAGTCATATCATATAGTTGACCATAGGTGAATTCAATCTCAATTCTGAGTGGTTAGTATTCTAACTGATTGTATTATTTGAGTTCTTTGACTTGTTCGTTACCAGCTTACCCTACGGACTAGCCCATACTTACATCTTGGGAACTCAGTAGTATAATTGAGTGGGAGTGTTAATCATAGATATGAACATCTATAGCTTCTGATGAAGAAGTGAAACAATGGCTTCCTTTTAGTTTGGTTCAAGGTGTTAAATGATAGAGATCTCATTTCAGTAATTAAATAAGTTTACTGAAATATCATTTACAAGGAACTACGTGTTTTAAGGATAAAATACAATGAGGGGTAAAACGGTATTTTAGTCCTATCTCATTGTAGACCGTCTATAGAGGATTGAGTGACAATTATGGTTGTAACAATGGATAATTAATAGCGTATCTATATTTGTTATAGAGCGCTCTATGAATTCAAGAGTGCAATTCCGAGTCTATAGTGGAGTCACGAGGAATTAATAAGTTGGTAAATTTATTTGTTAGATTTATGATAACTTATTGGAGCTTGATTCCATAGGCCCATGGTCCCCATTGTACCTTGGATAAAATCATCTAGATAGTCTCAATTAATTGATTTAAACATCAATTAGAGAATTATCAAAGTTGACCAGGTCAATTTTGGATAGTTTCACAGAGTTGTGTAATTTTGAGAAGAAAAGAGAAATTATGGCAGATTTATTAAATAAGATAAATTGGTATCTAAATTAATAAATAAGTTTAAATCAAGGTTCAAATTATAAAATAATTAATTTGATAAAGTATTTAAATAGAAAATAATACAGGCCTTGATTTTAAGTCTAATGGGCTTATAATCAAATGGGAAATTTCACAGGCCTAAAGTCCATGATAATTTCGACCTAGGGCTTTAAAATGGTTATTATTTTATTGATTTTTTAATTAAATTAAATGGCCTAATTGAGTCTATAAAAGAAGTGCTTAGAGCGAAGTCGTAAGTTCAGATTTCTAAGATGACAGATAAGTTTAATCACTGGTTTTCTGATAGTTTTAGATTCTCTCTAAACATAAGTCCTTTTCTAAGCCTCTTTGTTATTTTCTCTTCTTCTCTCTATATCTATCTCATGTGTTGAGAATTGCCCACACTAGTCTAGGTGGTTCTTAGGATACATTGGAAGATTGTGAAGAAAATAGAAGATCGGTTCAGTTTCTTGATAATACTCTGCGACAGAGAGGATACAAGAGTTAGAGAAACTGAAGGAAGGACTATTTCATTCTGCTACGTATACTGTAAGTATTCTATTCTTTGTTTATCTCTGAATTCAATTTTAGAAACATGTTTTAGGTTATCTCGTATTAATTTGTTTAATATTAGATATACATGCAAATAAATAAAGATCATGTATAAGCTATTCCTAACACCAACACCCAACAACAAGTTTGTAGTCTACTGTGATGCGTCGAAGCAAGGGTTGGGTTCCGTGATAATGCAGAATGAAAAGGTGATAGCCTACGCCTCAAGGCAGTTGAAGGAGTATGAGCAACGCTATCCAACTCACGATATGGAGTTGGCAGCGGTGGTATTTACGTTAAAAATCTGGCACCATTATCTTTACAGAGAACGGTGTGAGATTTATACGGACCACAAAAGTTTAAAGTACTTTTTCACTCAAAAAGAGCTCAACATGAGGCAGCGCATGTGGTTAGAACTAGTGAAGGATTACGACTGTGAAATCCTATACCACCCGGGCAAGGAAAACGTAGTTGTCGATGCACTAAGTAGGAAGAGTTATGGATGTCTAGCAGCACTAGCCGGAATAGAAAAGCCGCTACAACAGGAGCTGATCAGTGCTGGAATAGAAGTAGTCATCGGTAAGCTGGCTAATTTGTCTATCCATTCAAATCTGTTAGAAGATATACGAATTGGGCAACGACATAATGACACATTAGTAGCACATATGGATGCAGTTAGAGAAGGCAAAGCCACAGATTTCTCAATATCCGGTCAAGGGTTATTAAGATATAAGATCGGGTATGCATACCGAATGATCAAGAGATTAAGATAAAAATCTTAGAAGAAGCGCACAGTACCCCATACTCAGTTCACCTAGGGTCGACCAAGATGACTCACGACGTTAAGGCAATATATTGGTGGCCAGGAATGAAGAAGGATATAGTGGAATTTGTGTCCAAATGTTTAGTATGCCAGCAAGTGAAATCAGAACATCAGCGGCCTACAGGCTTATTGCAACCGCTTAGCATACTAGAATGGAAATGGGATGATATAGCTATGGATTTTGTGACGGGTTTGCCACAAACAAGTAAGCAGCATGATTCAGCTTGGGTAGTAATAGACAGACTAACCAAGTCAGCTCATTTCCTGCCTGTTAAGACTTCATACACAGCAGATCAATACGCATACATCTATGTCCAAGAAATAGTACGGTAGCATGGAATTCCCAAGACAATAGTGTCCGATAGAGGATCGGTGTTTACATCGAGATTTTAGGGAAGTTTACAACAAGCCATGGGTACTAAGTTAAGTCTTAGTACGAACTTTCATCCTCAGACCGACGGTCAGTTCGAGCGTACCATACAGATTTTAGAAGATATGTTGCGCGCTTGTGTACTTGATTTCAGAGGATTGTGGAATAAGTACTTACCGCTGATAGAGTTCTCCTACAACAGTAGCTACCAGTCGACGATCGGGATAGCACCTTATGAGCTACTTTATGGAAGAAGGTACAGATCACCGTTACATTGGGACAAGGTAGGAGAAGGCACCTCCTTGGTCCTGGAGTAGGAGAAAGGCAACTCCTTGCTCCCGAAGCTGTTAGAAAAGCTCGGGAAGCAGTAGCGTTGATTAGAAAGCGTATGCTCGCTACTCAAAGCCGTTAGAAAAGCTATGTGGATGCCAAACGGTGTGATGTAGAATTCAAAGTTGGAGATCAAGTCTTCCTAAAGATATCTCTTATGAAAGGTGTGAAGCGGTTTGGGAAGAAAGGAAAGCTTAGTCCCCCTTTTATAGGTCCTTTTGAGATATTGGACAAAGTGGGAACAGTTGCATATAGATTAGCCCTACCGCCAGCTTTAGCAGATAGCCATAATGTGCTCCACATTTCAATGCTGCGTAAGTATGTGTCAAACCCATCTCACGTCCTCAAGTATGATACAATAGCACTCCAAAAAGACTTGAGTTACGAGGAATGATCGATTAGCATCCTAGATAGATGGATGAAGCAGTTACGGTCCAAGAGTATTCCGATAGTCAAAGTCCTATGGAGTAATAGTTCTGAACGGGAGGCAACGTGGGAGTTGGAGGAGGACATGCAAGCCCGGTATTCAGAATTGTTTGGTAAGTAAATTTCGGGGACGAAATTTTTTTTAGTAGGGGAGAATTATAGAGTCCCAGAACTTTACTTAGCTAGTTAGATAGTAGTAGTAGTAGTAGTTATAGTATGTTTATTACTGTGGATATTGGTTCAAGCAAGGACTTAGTTGAACACTCGTACCAACACTTATAGATTTTATAAGTTTAAACTATAGTTTAAGAATATTAATTATAACATAAGGTTTTATTAATATAGCTGATTATAAAGATGTCATTTATTATACTATAAGGTTTAGATAGAACCAATAAGATAATGACACTTGTCGTGTGCATGTTTATTAAGGAATTAAGTATTTTTGAGGAATAGTTTTGTAAGAGAAATATTTGAAAACCCCAGAACCCGCCAGTAGCTTTAAAATCGTTATATGACTCAATTAAAGTTGTTTACCCAATTCAAAATAGGTTGAACAAGTGCAATTACGTGTATAATATTTCAGCGTATGCCAATATATCGCAGCTCTAGGGGCGATATATCGCCACACGGGGAATACGAAAAATACGTAACTTAGCACAAACGCATCGACGAGCCTCGGGATATAGGCCCAAGCGATATATGTTGGATTAACTTTATACAAGATCTTTATTTATTTTAATGTATATCTAATATTAAACAAATTAATACGAGATAGTCACAAAACAACACAAGCGGTTTATCCAATTCTGGAATAACACCAAGATCCGAATAGAACTTCTTTAGCCAGACTATTTCCTTAGCTACTTATGATGTGGCTATGTACTCAGCCTCCATGGTGGAATATGATATTGCAGACTGGTTTATGCTTCCCCAAATTACAGCTCCACCCCCAAGAGTAAACACCATTCCAGAAGTAGACTTCCTGTCATCGACATCTGTCTGAAAATCTGAATCGGTGTAGCCTACAGGGTTCAGAACACCACCCTTGTAGACTAACATATAATCCCTAGTCCGTCTCAAATACTTTAGGATATGCTTAACTGCTATCCAATGTTCTGGTCCTGGGTTTGACTGATACCTGCTCACTACTCCCACTACGTAGCAAATATCTGGTCTAGTACACAACATGGCATACATCAGACTTCCAACTGCAGATGTGTAAGGAACTTTTCTCATTGCATCTTCCTCTTCAGGTGTCTGGGGAGACTGCTTCTTTGAAAGATGAATTCCATGACGGGATGGTAGACGCCCTTTCTTGGAATTTGTCATTGAGAAACGTTCAAGCACTTTATCTATGTAAGCTGCTTGAGATAGAGTTA